>NC_137898.1:66662365-67164890 GCF_963455335.1 Martes martes
GAATAATTTTCTTTAAAGACCATGGAAAGACAAACATCAATTATATAAAATCTGTATCTTAAATAATTTAGGATTTAACACACGAGTTCTGAGCAAAGGTCCACAAAGAATTCAGGGTCTATAAATTTGTATCAAAAAAAAAAAAAAAACCAAACCCTGTAGTTTATTTTCACTAACTTCTTCCTGAAATTTAGGATGTCCTTCAATTATAAATTAAAGCAGAAAACCCCAGTAGTATTAGCAGTACCTATAACTTTCTCATTAATAGAAACTGAAGATATTTCAGAGCACATTATAGTCATTAAAGATATCTCGAAATATTATTTGTCATTACTATTCTGCAATTATTTATATTAGATTCAATACAAATTAAAACAGGTAAATTTAAATAAAAACATGTTTATTTACTACATTTGTAATAAAGAGAAAACTGATGTTTTAGAAATCTTTAATGCAGTCACTGAGTCAACACTGAATTCCAGGTATTATGTCAAATTTTGGAAACACAGAGATAAAATTCACTTGTTGAGAAGACATTAAATTGTAGTATGAAAAGTCCTGTGATTTTAGTATACACAAGATGCAATAAAAGTTCAAAGAAGGAACAAAAAATCCAGGTGAGGTGGGACAAAGTCTTCTAAAGGAAAGCACATCTGAGATTGGTCATGATGGTCTAGAAATGATTGTTTTGTGAAGAATGGATGGAGTTGGTTAAGGGTGAACAGAAGATAATAAGAAAATGTAATACAGCCTGCTAGCTATTTAAAAAAAAAAAAACTACCCTTTTTCCTGTGGATGCCACTGGACTATACTTCCCAGCCTCCTTTGCATTCCGTAAGATCATATAGCAGGTTCCAGTCAATGCAAGGGGAACAGAAGTAAGCTATGTAAATTTTATTTTGAAAACCCTCCCACAGGCAACCCAATGACTTTAAAATTAATAAAATAGAGGTGCCTGGGTGGCTCAGTCGTTAAGCTTCTGCCTCCGGCTCAGGTCATGATCCCAGGGTCCTGGGATGGAGCCCTGCATTGGACTCCCTGCTCAGTGGGGAGCCTGCTTCTCCCTCTCCCACACACCCACTTGTGTTCCCTCTCTTGCTGTGTCTCTCTCTGCCAAATAAATAAATAAAAATAAATAAGATAAATAAAATAGTTATCTCAATTGTTTCAATGATTCAGAATTCTAGTCAACTTTTAAGTACTCAAGTATCTTGATTATGAACAGTTAGGCAATCAATAAAATAGGAAATCTGAATAACTCCATGGGCACAAATTATCTCATTTAGAATTCCAAAGTAATATGAGAAAAATCTCATGATTTCTCATGGAATTGCTCATGACTGACATCTAATAGCCTGGGTGGCTCAGTGGATTGGGCCTCTGTCTTCAGCTCTGGTCGTGGTGTCAGGGTCCTGGGATTGAGCCCCACATCGGGCTCTCTGCTCAGCAAAGAGCCTGCTTACCCCTCCCTCTCTGCCTGCCTCTTTGCCTATTTGTGATCTCCCTCTGTCAAATGAACAAATAAAATCTTAAAAAAAAAAAAAAAAGAAGTATAAATGAACAAGGAGGAATCAGACTTGGATCACCTATGGGATAACTCTGACATCTGATTTGAAAGCCTTGCATCCCTGTTTCTCTTTTTATAAAAAGAAATAAAAATATTCACATTTTAAAACACTTTGATGATTTCTTAAAATATGGAAGGGATGTAAGCTGAGTACTTGGTTTTGAGTACACATAAATAAAAATCAGTTCCGTCTGCTAAATATATAGTGCTCTTTTGATGATGAGAATTTTGTGTGGATTTTTTCTGTTTGAGATGATTTAAACTGAATCATCCAGATTCACCTTGATCTTTTATTCCTACTGGCAAATACTTTCAAAAATGGCTTTATGGAATTAAGATTGCAGTCTCTAAAATAGCTTTCCTCCATGGGAAGGAGACTGGCTTTATTTGCAACATGCATTAATAAAGCACACTAAACTGTTTTACTTTAAAGTGTAAGTACCTTTCTGCCCAATACCATAAATAGAAGCTTAATGAAAATGTTTGGTCAAGTTTAGATGAATTACATTTCACACAGCATGCACTTAATACAATATGGATTTAAAAACCTTCAGGCAGAAGTTATGTCTCCTGTGTCTTACCTAATGCTAAATATGATGTCAACAACCTCAGCTGATGATAATAATAATTCAAAGGCATTTACAGTTTAATCAGAATTCAGAGATTCTTTTATGCATTTTTCAGTTGTCATATTGAATAAAATGCACGTGGACCTAAATCTCAGCACTTGTTTTCAACTTTTGTTTTTTTAAAGGTATTTCATGCATGAAAAGAATTCAGCCTTTCCATGACTGCTCAAATGGCATAGATATGAGCTGCGTGAACTCAAAGAATTAACATTAACATTACTTTCAAATATTGAGGGCAACAAAACATATACTGCAGAAAGCCAAATCCAGGCCACATATCTCATATAGATAATCCCTCCAGCTTCTACCTGGGCATCCTGCCACTGAAAATGCTTGCATATCAGCTTCAAAATGTAACTGATGCCTCCACTTTTAATCCTCCATTTTATTTACTCACCTAATACTGAACTATCATTCAAGGTTTTATGAAAACTTCGGAATCTCTATATTTAATCAGGACAAGACTGTGGCTTAATGAATTAGAGAAATTACTTCTCACTGTGTGAAATTCAAGTTTTATGTTCTTTAAACTTACTTTAAGGTATGAAGGAGGAATGCAGAATAGGAAGTCAGAGAGATTCAAACCATAAAAAATATTCAATACCACATTACTAACTTCAAGACGTAGAGAGCCATGTAAAAAGCACGGGTAGAAATTGTATTCTGCCAACTAGCAGAGAGCTTACAACAGGCCTCCAAGTCCTCGATGAGAACCGCAGCCCAGCTGCTGGCTTGATTTTAGCCTTGTGATTTCACTGAGCAGAGAATCTAGCCATTCAAGCTGAAATTCTGACCCACAGAACTATGAGATAATAAATAGGATTCTTTTTAAGCTGCTAAATTTACGGTAATAAAAATAGAAAACTAACACACTTTTGTTGTGTGAGACAGTAGACATGCCTATACCCTTAATGATAGTTTATACTTTGAATACATACTATCTATATCTTGCAAGCTGGCTGAAAATCTTGATGCCTGAAATTTCTGCATGCTCTTCTTTGAACTATTCCTAGGGTCATTTTGACCTTCTACTGATTATGCGACCAGAATCACATGCAACTATGTTGTACCTGCATATGCACTACAAATTTATATAATTTTGAGAACTATTTTCACCACAGTATCACAAGGGAACAATTTCTGTGTATAGGACATGGCCTATGCAATAGATAGCACTGATTTTCTAAAGGTGATACTTGTTTTTAAAGAAGGAGAACTTTTTTAGGACATAAAAGAACAATAGTATGGCACATAAATCTGCTAAGAATGTGGATCATGGTAACTGATGTCAGCCAACTAGTTTATATTCGACATCATTAATCTCTTGGACATGACAAATCTTGGTAGCAGAAGGGAATAAGTTCCAGATAATACACTTTTGAAATAATGAATAACCCTTCCAATGAAGCACTTTAATGACTCTCCTTGTCAGATTTAAAATTTTATTATTAACATTAGAAAATGGAAGCCCAAAAAGATACAGTTGCAAATCAATTTCACTGTGCCTTCATAATGAGTCCCTAATTGAACTCAATTTCTGATATAGTTGTGAATTTCCTTCTACACTAAATTTTAATGACATGTATAGAAGGATTTAGTGACTGGGCATAAAGGAATTTATTTTAACTCTCCATTTGATGTAGTTTAATAGGTGAAATATAAATCATCACCACATTAATATGATGATAGGGAATGTATTTATGTCTCTTTACAGGTTAGAATATGGTCACTTTGTTAAATCAGTGTTTTCACTTAACCCATTAAACATAAATGATAAGAAAGAATAACACTAAATGGTAATGTTCATTAGGTAAGGCTGTATGGTAGAAGATTTACATTTGATTTATTTAATGTCTAATAAAAAAATAGTGCTTCTTTTTCCTAAAATTATTTGATTGCCATATTGAAAAAAAATGTGAATTACAAATCTAGTTATCTATTTCAAAGGGTCAGAACCTGATCTTTCACATCTAACAAAAATTAACAAAACACATAAAGCACTTTCCCCAAGGGATGGCCATGTGATGATATATGTGTGCTTAAAATTAACATCTTTAATTACATTGCAATGTCCTGACAATATTGAAAATTGAGTGTCATTAGAATGATGGAATCCTGCATAGTTTGAGGACCAGGTCTGTGCTTTACTCTTTATAATATAAATCTAGTTGCTTTAATTCATTTATAGCTTTCCTTTTAATCAACTGCCTTGTTAGCTGGGATATAACATCTCTCTCTCTCTTTTTTTCTTCGTAGCATGGTTTAAGGCAATAGGACAGGCATTGCTATCATACAAAACTCAGTTTTGTTATAGACTCTAACCTTGTTAACTATCAACCTTGAAAAAGTAACCTGAATTTCTTAAACATTACTTTCCTTATCTGAAAATGGGAAAGTATTCCTACCTTGAAGAATTGTGAAGATAATTTGAGATAATTTATGCAAATTGCATAATGTAATGGTTGGTACCTAGTAAACGTATGAAATTCAAAATATACAGCTAATGTGATAATGAAGATGAAGATGATAATGATGACTATGATGATGATGACTATGTCATTTTCTAGGTTCTAATCCTTATCCCTTTTGTTAATTTTACCTGCTCATTACAGATTTTGAAATGAAAGCATTTACTGAGAACTGGTATTATGCCAGGTATCAGGTTAGGTGTTGGGCAAATAAAATCGAATAAAATGCCACTTCTGCTAAGAGGAAATACTGCTAGGTATCCATATACATTTTTTTTCAGATTTATATAAAGTCTGTAATGAGATTTCCAAGCCCTGCTTTGTATGTTAACCTTATACTTGCTATCTTATCATTTCAAAGTTATATATTTTATATCCTTAGCTGAAATATCAACTCACACTGACAGGAGGTTTTATTTTGACTTATCAGAACTGGTAAGTCATTTTATTACTTACAAATCCTTTGCAGGCAATGATTGAGTTAATGATTGAGGAAACAAATGAATTGATGGAATAAATTAATGACTTTATATGGATGAAATGGAACTTTATGCCCCTTATCATCTTCCCCATATTCAACAAATACTTACACTGTCACCAGATGGAAGGCTATGGTAGCAAACCAAACACATTTTCTGCCCTCACTGAGATCACTGACTAAAAGTCAGAAGAATTATTGAGCAAATAGTTCTTTCTTATATACAAATATTTAACAAAATAAAATGCTCTATGGGCCATAAAGTACATGGTGCCAGACAGTAGATAACTGGAAGAGGTAGAAAAATCTGAGATGTTAGCCAGGTTTCTAGAGTGAGTGACTTTGAGTCTGAGATCCTAGGACATAAACAACGTCAGATTATGCAGGACCTTATGTAAGAGAAGCCCAATGATGGAGTCACACCAGAACTGAAGATCAGGATCCTAAAGGTTTTCTTGAAATGGTTGCTCTCATTAGTTGTAAACTACTTAATCCAGGTGTAGGCTTTATGTTTCTTCCTATTCATATTCTCTAGCACAATGACCAATGAGTAACTGGTACCTAAAAAATTGTTGTATGGAAGAGCAGAAGAGTCTGACCATAAAACTGGCTAGTTCTCAAGCTTTGCATGTGAATTTTCTGGGATGCAAAGGCCACAGGGGTTATCTTCTCAGAGCTTAGAACTTAGTCATCAGCATGAGCTATCTGGGAGAGACTTGGAACAAAGAGTGATTCTCCTCTCCATTATCCTACTTTAGACTCAAAATAATGGCCAATATGTAACTAGACTGTTCCACTAGAAATAAATGGAAGAAAAAGAATGAGAAGGGAAACAATATAGAGCTTCTGCTCTGGGAGCAGGCACTTTGTTGTGCCCTTAGCTCTGTTAAGAAATATAGTCCAAAATGTGGAATTCAGGCAAAAGAGAGTAAAACATGTCCTTTCAATGATATACTTGTGCCTTATTTAACACATCTAACCAATCTTATTTGATTTTCTAGGACAGCAGTTTTCAAGTATCTTATTCTTAGTACCTCTTTTTTCCCTTAGAAACTGTTTGGGTTTGCATTTGGTGGGTTATAGCTATTGATTTTTACCACCCCAGAAATCTAAAATATAATCTAAAAATATATATATTTATTAATTTTAACATAACTATAATTGAATGCTGATACAAATTACATATTTCTATAAAAGAAATACATTTTCCAAAACAAATAAGAAATTAGTGAAAAGAGTAGCATTGTTTTACATTTTTATAAATCTCACTAATGTCTGGCTTAAGAGAAGACAGTTGATTCTCATTTCTGTTCCTACATTTAATCTGTTACAATATTTTATATCATACAGCCTCTGAAAAACTCCATTCATGAGTAAACAAGAGTGAAAGAGGTAAATAAAAACTCAGCATTATTATGAAAATAGTTTTGATCTTGTAGATATTCTGAAAGGGGCCCCGACTGAGATAATAAACAATTCGAAGATAATATCAACATTTAACTTTGCTATTTGAGCTCAATACTGTGGAGCCCCATGCTAATCTGCAGATTTAGGTTAAGTAGGAAAGGTAACCCAAAGGTTATTAATTTTATTGTCTTAAGTAACATTAAGCATTTTTGTAATTAATCTAAAAATCTTTAATTCTTTACTCAAACAAAACTCATGTAAATACAGTTTTTCAGCTGTTATTGGTAGTAGACTTATCAACTTTCTGTTTTCTTTATTAATGATTTAATAAATTAACACATTTGCATTCTGTATTTGTATGAGTCTTATTTTTAACTATTTGAAAACTACATCTGACAATAATCTTTACCTCAGTAAACCTCCTCAATAACCTATATTACAGAGTAGGAAATTGAGACTGACTCAGGAAATGCAAGTGACATCTCTGAAATGAAGGATCTGTTAGCTCTAGTGATTTCCCAGATCTGCTTCTGGTAACATCTTCCTGGTTTTCTATGTTGGACTCTTGACAATCTCCAGACTTATATGATCTATTCTGTCTTGCAGGCCCAGCTATATGAAAGGAAATACTGTAAACATCCTTTTCAAAACAGTATCCCTAAAGGGGAAATCCTGAATATAAGTTTCACCAAGCTTTTTGTGATTTCAGTACAAAATGAGAAAAATCAATTTAGTGTGTTGGATGGTGGTTCCCAGAATCAATCTTTCCATGTCAGGAAACACTTTATTGTGGTTTCTTAATATAAAGCTATCTATTCTCCATGAAGAATGCAAAGAAGAGATGATAAAGTATTAAAATAACACATTTAGAGATGCCTGAGGCTGAAATCTGGACTAAACAGATTTGGAAACCTTGATGGAACATGAGAAAATCAAATGTAGGAACAAAAGGGAAAAAAAAATAAATAAAGTCTCGGCATCTGTTATCTTTCCTAGGGACCATAGGCCTGCATTAATACTGACTGTTATGAATTAAAGTTGGCAGTGGACTAGAGACATAAAGAGTCTTTTTCATTTCATTTCATTTTTAGTATTATTATTAGGGGAACCAGAAGAAATATGAATGTTCTTCTCTAGTAAAGGATCCTGAGAGAGCAAAGACCTGACACTTTAAAAATGATCGAGACATTTTTGTGTAACTGCTCTCATCTTTTATAGGAGCAAGTATGCAATAAGATTCTGAGTATTGGAAACCTCTTGTTTTTATTGCTTGTGATACAGTGAAGAAGACACTGTTAAACAGACAGAAGGGAACAGTTGAGAGGATCATTTGTGGCATTTTGTAGTGAACAATATCAACCAGTGTCTGGAGTTGGTTCCCAAAACTTGACTGTACATCAGAATGACCAAAGGACATTTATACAATTATAAATGTTGGGGACTTGCCCTTACTTACTGATCAGAATCTTCCAGGAATAGAACTGAGAATATATATTAAGGTAACCTGGCTTGGGGCGTCTGGGTGGTGGAGTCAGTTAAGCATTCAACTCTTGGTTTCAGCTCAGGTCATGATCTCAGGGTTGTGCTATGGAGCCCCATGTTGGGCTCTGCACTCAGTGCGGAGTCTGCTTGAGTTTCTCTCTCCCTCTCCCTCTGCCCGTCCTGCCTGTGCACTCTTTCTCTCTAAAGATAAATAAATCCTTAAAGAAAAAAAGTAACCTGGCTTTTATGTGTGTCATAGCCTGTGTCTGGGAAACTCAGGAGAACATGACATAAGATGTAAACAGCACAAGTCTTAGTTGTAACTCTTAACTTTTATGAAATAGTATTCAGAAAGAAAGACACACACACACAGAGAGACAGACAGAAAGAAGGAGGAGGGTAGAGGGAGGTAGAGAGGTTGAGAGGTCAATAGGTTGAGAGGGAGAGAAAAAACATGAGAGAAAGTTGTCTTTCTTTTCCAAATTGTAGGACTTGTTTGAAATCTCTTCTCTCTTTGGAAGCTACAGGAACTGCAGAGAAAGTATGGACATGAAATCAGATCTCATACCTAACATTAGCTGTATAAACTCAAAAGAGTTAATTACCTATCAGAACATTAGTTTCTTTAACTGAAAAATGGAGAAAATAGGATTGCTGTATGGAAACAACCTAGAATCTGGTTCTAGGTCTTCTAGGTGTTTAGGAGTATTAAAGAGTATAAAACCTGGTTGTTTAAGAGTATTAAAAAAATGAGAACTATTATTTGGTTCTATTTATAGTTTAGAGTTCATATCAGATGCATAAAATGGTATTACCTATTATTAAGCTATTTTTCATTGGGAAATCTATCTACCCATCAATATTATATATAATGGGAAACTTATATATACATATATTCTATTCTGTATATATCATATATTTCATATGTATATATATAATATATATATACATATACATATACATATATTTAGTCTTAACAATTATAGCTCCAGAAGCATCATCCAGCCCAGTGCCAGCAAGCAAACAGAGGTCTGGTCAGACAATGAGAGCCTCTGCATTTAAGCATTCACATGCACTTAATTCTAAACTTCCCCATTTGAGCCATCTATCTTTACTGACACATTGTTGTTTGTATTCTATGCCACTGAGCCCTGTCCGGAGAAATCGACACCCTCATTTTCTTTGTAACATTTTATTCTTAAATCCCCTAGATTCAAAATTACGTTTACAAGATGTTCCTTTTGTAACTATAGGTAAACTCTTAGAAGTTTAACCAGTTAAATTTGACTTTATCCTTTCCCTTGCTTCTCTACTATGTATTAAATATTTTGTGAACTTTTTGTGTTGCATGTTGTAGACATAATGACATATTTGAATTATTCATCAAAAAGTACTGTGCCAGTCTAAACGAAGGACTTGCCACCCCTCAGCATTCAAAAGGAAAGATATTTCTTAAAAAAAAAAAAAAAATCCTCATTAACCTCGGTTATAATTCTGATTCTACCACTTCTTGACTGTATGACTTGACACTACTCACTTAACTACTTTGAGTTCCCAATTCAATATCTAGAAAATGAGTCTGCTGGCCTACCTGGGGGACTCAGTCAGGTAAGTGTCTGCCTTCTGCTAGGATCATGATCTCAGGGTCCTGGGATGGAGCCCTGAGTCTGGTCTCTGCTCAGCAGGGAGTCTGCTTCTCCCTCTCTGTTATCTCTCTCACTCTCCTCTCTCTCAAATAAATAAAAATTTAAAAATAAATAAATAAATAAAATGAGTCCAGTTATAGATGCAATTCAAGGCTCTTATGAATATTAATGAAATAGGATTAGAACTCAAAAATATGGTAGGTTATTCAAATAATAATAATTTCATCTCATCTTTTAAAAAATATTTAGAAAATATTATAATTAGCATAATGCCTAAAATGTATCGACTATTTATGATGTATCAGAGACTCTGGTAAATATGTCAAAACACGAGGAGCATGAGAATTGAGACACAAACCATGTCTGTTTTATATTAAGCACGCAGGCTTAGATTACATCCCAGGTCTGCCCCTTACACTCTTAGAGCCCGAGATCAAGTTACATAACTTTCTGTGACATGAATTTGTCATCTATAAATTTTAAATTATAAATTGCCTTGCTCATAAGGTTATTGAGAATGTTTAAATCAATTAATACTTGCTAAGTGCTAAGAATATTGACTAGCACATAGTAAATGTTCAACAGTGCTAGCTATTAGAATCATTAGGTACTGTCATTACTATTCAACAAAGACAATAGTCAAAAATCTAATGACTCCCTTCAGATGATTTTGAAAGTACTGTACAGTCTTAGTATAAGCAACACAAAATGTTATAGGCACCATATTGTCAGATTGAAAAGGAATGAAACGCTCAGTAAAGTAGTTAACAGCTCTAACGACAGGGAGAGAATCAACACTTCTAGAACCAATTCCAAATCATAGCATTTTATGTATTTTTAAGTACCCAGTCACACCTACTTCACAGAGGAAAACACCTTAGGGCAAGGGCTGTAGCTTTTACTTGGCTTGCAAAGTGCTACAAAATCTTGATTGTTGGCAAGAGCTCATTCTCTAGAAATTGATGGGGTGGCTGAGGTAAGCCTTTAAGTAATTTAGATGGAGCATTTTAAAATCCATTTAGAAGCTATTCAGGGAAGTATGAGTCTGAAGTCAAAGTTGAAGCTGAAACTCCTATGAGGCCTGAGGCAGAGAACCACAATCGATAAAGGCCATTATCCTAAATAAGTCCAGAACACCTTACAACTGGCTGAGTATTTTAATCCCTTTCTGGTGAGGGAGCAAAGGCAGATAACAGGAGACAAAGGGCCCAGGGGCTCAGAGGACTGAAGAACCAGAGAAGACACAACTAACTCTCTTGGCAAGAAGTCTCCAGGTCCGAAGCAATTTTCTCCTTTGCATTTCCTCCCCATCCCTGCCCTTCTGCTGCTGTTCTGTCCCATACTTACCCTTTACTCCCACATTGTTCTAGCCTAGCAAAGCTTCAGACCATCAAGGCTCAAACAGAAAATGCTCTCCTCCGAAAAGGCTTTCTAGACATCTCTTTTGTCTGACTGGTGGCTCTGAAACATGGCTGTACATTAGAATCATCTGGAACAATTTCACAGGCCTGGCAGATAGTCTTCAAGATTTGGATTCCAGTTGTCTAGAATGAGCACTGGCAACGGATCTTTTGTAAAAGATTTGTATTGATTCTAATAAGCAGCTAGATGTGGGCACCACTTCGGACTGGTCCACCTCTTCTCACCCCACCTTTGCTTTGTAATATTCTACTGGACTTGGGTAGCTCTACCCTTTGTCTTCAAAACTGCTATACTGTGAACTCATGAATTCGGGGGCCTCTCTCCTTTTTTTTTTCCTTCTGGAATAAAGTTGATACTCAATAAATATTCTTTGAATTATGAATTAGTTTGTTTATTCACATTTTTAAACCTTATATTCTGGCATCTATTGATTCACTCATTCATTTACTGATGCATTTGTTCACCAACAATATAGGTCTTATATTAACCAATACATGATGAATGAATAAAGTAACGGATTGTTATTTATATTCATCAAAGTGTGATGCCACATTTTAGGAAAAGCACTAAGCACAAGATAGACAATGGAGAACATGTCACAATTGTATATGATTTATACATATTACATAGCCATACATATATACAAATGCACATAACCCACATGCATACACATGTATGTGCTTACGTACATCAAGTTGCTGTTCTGTGGTTAAGAGCACAGACTCTTGAAACCAGACTGCCTGAGTTGATCCCTAGCTCCTCCAGTTACCATCTCTACCATTTACCTGTCCTTCAGTTCCCTCATTTAAAAAGTAGGAATAATAAATACAAGCTACTCATATGGATATTGTGAAGATGAAACATATTAATCTGTGTGAAGCAAGAGTAAGCACTACACAAGTATTAGCAATTCTTATCATTATCATTGCCAGGTTCTCCCTCATATTTTGTGCTTTTTCACATACAGGAATAGCACTTCCGGACTAAGTCAGTCAGGCTGGGACAGACTGACTGATCTTAAATCTTTCATATCACCAACATGTCAGAGTCAGAGTTTTAAATGATGAGTCATTTTTCCACAGTGAATTGCTTACATATTTCCATGGAATACCTGGAGAGAGAGAGATAGAGAGAGAGAAAGAGAGAGAGAGGAAGGAAGGAAGGAAGGGGGAGAGAGAGAGAGTAGGGAGGGAGGGAGGAAGAAAGAAAGAAAGAGAGAAAGAGAGAGAGAGAGAGAGAGAGAGAAAGATAAAAGGAAACAAATGTCTTGTCAACCTGAAGTCTTCCAACTATTTAAAATAATTGCTATGAATTAATATGCTGTCTTGTCCAAGTAGCAGTAACATCTGTTCTCCCGCCTCATGTTCACCATGTCTGATATAACTGTTCCCCAATTATCCACATGTGCTTTATTCTCTTTGTGAATTCCATAGAATACATATTCACCTGTGGGTTTTTTTTATATATTTTTTTAGAGACAGAGAGTGTGCACAAAAAGGGGAGGAGGGGCAGAAGGAGAGGGAGAGAAAGAATCTTAAGCAGGCTCCAGGCCCAGCACAAAGCCCCAAGTATGGCTGGATCTCACTACCCTGAGATCATGACCTAAGTCAAAATCAAGAGTTGGATGCTTAACCAACTGAGCCACCCAGGTGCCCCTCACCCAAGTGACTTTTCCCTTCTGCTACTACCTCATGGTCAGGGAATCTACCAAAATTTTTTCTGTTTATTGTTTTTTGTTTTTCTAACAAAACAAACAATAAAATACTAAAGGAAAAATATACATCCCATATTATAAAATATGTAACTTTGTTATATAATATAAACTATTTATACTACATATTAGTGCAGGACTCAGTAAGAAATAAAATAAGGTATAAAGTATTAATTACATAATTAGAAGTATTTATTTTACTTAATAACTTAAGTTTTGAGATTCAAGAGTTGTATCTTCATGAAGCCTCTTGACAAAAAGGCTAAGATTAATTTATTAAACACAAAAAGAATCTCAAATTTGATACTAATTTTCATTATTATCTGAAATTGTTTAGATTATCTTATGGCAATAGCTGACTGTCAAAAAATCTCAATAAAACTATTTATTTGTCTTTTTTCTTTCTCCATATAATACTGATTGCCACTGGAAAACATTCACATCTACAATAAAGATTTTGCTTACTGATTTTCTGCTTCTGGATAGATGAAATAATTATTTGAGAAAGAAAATCATGCAGTGGAGTGAAGGAATCCATTATTTCTTAATTTTGTCTTCACTGATAGAAAACTTATGCTGAATTATTGCACTTACTTTGTGACCTAGGGTAAGTAAAACAACTTCTCTCAGACACAAGGCTTTTGTCATTAAAACATGATCAGTGTGTCAAAGAAATGATCTAGTTTCATACCCATGTGTCTTCCATGTCTAGCACAATGCCTAGAACATAGTTCTTAATAAAGATTTATTATATTAACTAAAAAGGAATCCCATATACAAAGACTCCACACTTTGCTTATTTTAATGGCCTTTTGTCAAAATCAAGTTAAATAATGGTTATACGGGGGGTGGGATGTTGGGGGAGCCAGGTGGTGAGTATTATGGAGGGCATGCATTGCATGGAGCACAGGGTGTGGTGCAAAAACAATGAATTCTGTTACGCTGAAAAGAAATAAAAAAAAAAAAGAAAATTACAGTGTCCCACCAATATAAATGACATTTCCATCACCAGTGTCAACCCTTCTTCCACCACTAATGCTGCCCATATTGTAGACTCTATGAGGTGTTTCTCTGTGATAATAAGTGTAAAGATTTCATCATTAAGTTGAATTGGTATTAGACGATTGTCCAACATTCTAACATAACTAATACATAGTAGTGAATCTATTTCAAAAAGTGGTTGTACTATCACCTAACCACCCATTTATTCAACATTATTGAATGCCTGTTGGGTTCCCAATCTGTGTGAGGACTGGGGAAACAGGAGAGTACAGATAATTATTAAACAATTAATTATTAATTAAGTTAATAAGTAAGTTCTTATTACTAAAATAGTTCACATTGAGTCTGGAAAAATGATTTAATCAAGTCTATAAACTGAGATACTGCAAGGCAGAAAATTATAAATTCCATGAAGGAAATGATGTGAACATTTAGAGGGAGGAGATCATTTTTCCAGTGGACAGATGTGTATGAAGGACTTCACAGAAGTGTAGTCTGTGGTCTAGAGTACAAGTGTAAATTAGGGAACAGATGTTTATAAGTCCAACATTTTGATAAACATTGATCGTATGCCTTATTCTGTGCCAGGCTTTCTATTTGGTACTGAAAATTCTGATATGAAAGTATCCCTGACTTCAGTGAATTTATAATCTATACAAAGAGGAAAAACTAGTATAAAAAATAAGTACATAAAAACATAAATAACATAACATAAAATAACCATAAATAAAAACATATATAAATAAATAAAAACATAAATAACATAAAAATAACCACTGATATGATGAAATATCTCTGCCAATGTGTCCCTAGGGAATAATTCCCAGGGAATGTCACGTAAACTTAAACTTGAAGCAGAGAAAAGGAATTATGGCATCCAATATTTATGAAAAGATAAATTATGGGGAGGGGTTATATGTTGTAGATGAAGATAAGGAGTAATTCAAGCACATATGCATGACATCATAAAAGATTATTTCTCCAACCAATTACAAAGAACAAGTACATTAAAGACATGTGATATCAAAATTAGTGAGATAGACATGGTTTTGCATATTGGATGTTGTCAAGGAATAAGGAATGAGAAAAAGGAAGAATCAGTCCTTATTGTGATTTATATACCATAAGGATTTTATTCTACAGGTTCTTAGCAGGATTATTCCACATTCATGGAACATTCTGTCTTTTATACACCTCCAGTCAGAGTTGAAGATGATGATGTCAGTGTCATTCTAGATAATGCAAACAAAGGCACACAGACAGGAACATGTGAATGTGTGAGGAGTAGAGTAAGCACATAGCTAAGCTAGGAATGGGTACATGAAGATTAGTGGATTGGATCAGAACTAGATTAGCTACCATGCTAAGCTGTTGACACCCTTCCGTGACTTACTAAGATTGATGGGGCCCCCTGTGTATGATGGAATAACAGGCAAAACCTGACAGAGGAGACCAGTTAGAAGTTGTAACAGGAGTTTAAATGGGATTTTAAAATTCTAGAACTAGGCTAGATGAACAGAGATATGCAGTTAGAAGGTTTGTCATCTCTTATTAGCTCATTCTCAGCTGATATGCTGATTATCGAGGAAAGCATATACAAGGGTATCCATATGCATTTATCACAATTACTATTAATTAGAAGCTGAAAACAAATCACTTTTGAAAATCTGGTATGCCAATTGAATTAATATAATATTTTCATGCTAATCTATACACAAATCAAATGTGCAAAGCTTTTACTTTCAGTTAAATTAGACTTACCCTAGCAGAAATGTTTACATTGAGTAATAAACAGCTCTGAACTTCTGAGTGTGACTTCAACCAAGCTGGGAACACTTTGCTTGTCATGTGTGGTTCAGGGTTTTTTTAGGGTGCTGAATGGTCAATTTGGTAATGTGCAACTCTGGAAAACATCTGGAAGAAGTAATTTGCACCAAAGAATGAAAGTTGTTTATTTTAGTCTTGGTTTTGCATCTTTCATGGCTCAGTTCAACAACTGGCTTCATTTATGGGAAGCTTTTTGAGTCTTGGTAAAGTTTTTGGATTGTGAAAAACTGAATTGAATGAAAGTAGTATTGCAATCTTTGTGATACCCTGGACATGTGGAGACTACTTCTCCATACCACTTTGTTTTTTGTTTTGTTTTTGTTACTTATTTAATTTTTGAATTTTAAAATTTTATTTGCCAAAATATTACATTAGTTTCAGGTGTACAACCTAGTGATTCAACACATCATTACGTTATGGTCATCTGATTTCTTTTTAGGCCATCCTGAGAGGCAGGAAGCAAGAACTTTACACTGTGATACAGCATCCTTGCCAATAAAGCTTAAACTTTACTGACATATACCCCAGTATAATCTTGTTTTCTCTTATTGGAAAAAATCCAACTTTTTTTTTTTCTTGGTAAGAACAATGTCTCCCAATGGATATTTACCAAGGGTAGAAATAGAAAAAAAGAAAAAAAAATTGGAAAGTTCTTCATAATCTCCTTTTGTAGAAACAATTCATAAAGGGAAAGTAACATACAAAAATATATCCATTTAGAATATACTAAAACAAACACTTAAACCCAGAAAATTGATTTGATAATACAGAACGTATGACTCTGTTTCCACTGAAGAATTTGAGAAGTACATTCGATAAAAATGCTTTCTCTGATCCACAGGAAAGGAAGTCTCACATAAAGCGACACTCAGCAAATATTTGGTGGCAATGATAATGATTAATTCTTTCCAATAAGTTTGAACAACTAATGATAGTCACTGTCCCTACAGTACATTATACAGACAAGTTATAAGACAAAGTCACCACTCTCACATTTGTGGCTCTCATTTAATCTTCCCCCTAAACTCTGAGGGAGGAATGTTTTTTACCTCTTGTTTTCTGAGAAGGAGAAGATGGAAGCCTGCAGAAGAGAGACTCCCTAGTGATTGTAGCCACTAGGTTGTGTGTTTGTTTGTTTGTTTTTTCCCCATAAACAATTTTTTTTAAAGATTTTATTTATTTATTTGACAGACAGATCACAAGTAGGCAGAGAGGCAGACAGAGAGAGAGAGAGGGAAGCAGGCTCCCCGCTGAGCAGAGAGCCCAATCTGGGGCTCGGTCCCAAAACCCTGAGATCATGACCTGAGCCGAAGGCAGAGGCTTAACCCACTGAGCCACCCAGGCGCCCCCATAAACAATTTTATTTAATACTCCTAATAACCCTACAAGATGGGTACAATTATTATGAACATTTTTATATTTTTATTTTTTTTTCAGTGTTCCAAGATTCACTGTTTATGGATCATACCCAGTGCTCCATTGTGTGTTTTTTAAAAAGTAGAGACAAAGTCCATGGCAGGTGAAGTGACTCATCTCTCTTTAGTAAAGCAGGAAAGAGCTCCACATGGATTTCCATGAGTGAGGCAAGATCCTAGAAGGTAGGGCTTTGGTCTGTCTTCCTAATCAATGGATCTCAAGTACTTCTATCACACTGTCTCAGACACACTGTAGGTACTTAGTATATGTTTCTCGGATAGACGAACAAATGGAAAGCCATCACCATCAGGAGGCGTTCACTGGACAATGGAATTGGGGTCAGCACTGTGTTAGATTAGACTTGGTAAGATAAAACATAACACATCAACTTTTTATACACTAACAGTGTTATCCTTCATCTGTGATATATATTAGAGAAGGAGTAGGACCCCATTTCATGGTAATAAAAGAAGGAAAAAAATCATTGTCACTGTGTGCAAATGTGCAGGGTTAGTGTTACCATACAGAGAATCCTCCCATCTGGGGACTTCTATAGTATGCTACTTGCATACAGTAGGCTAGAGGTGCTGCAGTAAGTTTTAGGGACAAGCATATGATGCTATACAGCCAGCTGTTCCCCCTTCCCTTTGAGTTTCAGCTTGCTTGTCATCTCCTGCAAGGCTACCTCCTGCCAGAGAGGCTTTCCCTGGCCACTCTCAAAAGCATCTCCTATATGCTGTCTATCCTCAGCCCCCGTAGTTCAGTGCCCGATTAGTTTCCTTTACAAGCACAGCACATATCTACCACATACAAATCTTTTACTAGCTTATCTGCTTATTATTATTATTATTAAATATTTTATTTATTTATTTGACAGACAGAGATCACAAGCAGGCAGAGAGGCAGGGAGAGGGGGCAGGGGAAAGCAGGCTGCCTGCTGAGCAGAGAGTCCGATGCAGGGCTTGATCCCAGGACCCTGAGACCATGAGCCAAGCCGAAGACAGAGGCTTAATCCACTAAGCCACCCAGGCACCCCATGCTTATTATTATACTCCTAATAGTTGATTCCATCAGACAAAAGATAATGACCTTTTTCGAAGCTATTTCTATAGTCTAATAGGACTTCCATAAATATATGAGAAAGAAATGAATGAGTATAGGTTGAAATGTAAAAGAATAAGGAATAAGCATCTCTCTTGATCAAAGGATAAATACTGCAGCTGAGAAAAAGTTTCTTTGGAAAAGAAATACAAAGTTTTCAACTAGGCTACACAGAGGAGAGGTTGAGAATAAGGGAGGAAAACCCAAATGTAAATGACATTCAGAATTCAATTGCATATGAATAGGCATACTCAGATGTTACCTCCTGAGCAGTGTCACCTGGGGCAAGCCACCTTCACTCTGAGCTTTAGTGTAGCCACAAAAGAGAGGACTCTGGCCATAGGTAGTCACTAGGACTGCTCCAACCTCATAAATAACGTGATACTTCTCCTGCCTCTGTGTTCCCATCGCACTCTGTGCATATGTCTATAATAAATGTTATCACATTGTTTTGCCCTTGCCTTCCATGTACAAAATACTTGTTTTTTCCTCTTCATGACCATAATAATTCAAGCACATGTGAGAGTAGTAGGGATGGGAGCAGCTATTGAATTTTAAATTCTTTTGTTTGTTAGCAGATTTGAAGTAACATATGGTCCTCTGCAATTGTGAAAAGTACAATTCTAGGCAGATATTTCCATGAACTGCTGGACAAGAGTTATTCTGGTCCATTTCTTCCAAACCACCCAGATCAAATTGTTTCCATACTCTTTTTTTTTTTAGAGTAATTTTTATGACTTTCTAAATCTTTTCACTTGGCTGCCACAGGTTTAAGACAGATAATACATTTTCTTCTTTTCACTTTCCTGATCTAAATGACCAGGCTGCAGGAGACAATAAAACAGGCTATGAATTCCTGAGCTGGTTTTCATTCGTAGGAGACATTAAGCTCCACAAGATTGATCAGATTTCACATCACTAGTCCCAGTAGCCATGGCAGTACCTCAGATAATTATTTAATTTATAGCTGTAAATCACATTTGGATCATAAAATTCCAGTTAAATGAGTCCACGGAGCAAACATGTAATTAGGATTAGAGTGCCCACAAAGAAGGTGATTATTATTTATGGTCATTACCATCCTGACATTGTTGAACAAATTGAGGATTCGGGATTCTTGCATTGTTTAAAGGTCCTAAGGTAATTGAATATTTATTAATAAATCCAGCTAAATTAGTAACAAATATTGACATTGACCATAAAGCTGTAAGTACAGGGGGAAAAATTGGTGTACCTGCTTGTAACATATTTGGAGTTTAAAGTGACAATCTAAAAGCAAAATTTATAGAAATGCTTGTTAGGGAAGCACATTTACATTGTTATCCTAATAGTTATATTGAAAATGAACCATGTTATATTTCCTTCTCTGTCTCAATATTTTTTCCCCACATACTTGCTGAAGGAGGCCCTTTCTCATCTTTCTAAGCCTACTTCCAACACAGTGCTAGGCTCCTCGCAGGCCCTGAGGAAATAATTATTAACTGAAATTCCTGGAGTAAAATGTTTTCACTAAGGGAGAAGGCAATCATACTAATCATATCCAGAAACATTTTCAGAATATGCAGAAAAATTCTGTTATAAAACTATATATTAAAGTGAAAGAGTGTCATTTCAACCATGAAATAAATTCTTGTTAAATTTGGTTATTGCTATTGTAGGTGAGACAATTATAGTTGATTTTAGTTTCCTTCTTAGTTTTTTTTTTTTTTTTCAAATTATACATTCAGTATTTCTTGATTTAGGATATTAAAACAACAACACCAAAAAAACATACATTTAGAAAAACACTCCTTTTTCTAAATGTATGAATGAACCTGAAATTAATTATTCCCTGTGGTAGGCAGAATGGGCCCCAAAGATGTTTGTGTACAAACACTTGAACAGTGTGTATATCTTAAGCTATGTGGCAAAGGGACTTTGCAGATTTGGGTCACAGACCTCAAAAGTGGAGAGTGTTCTGGATCATCCATGTGGGTTCATTCTAAACACATCAGCCTTTAAGAACAAAGAACTTTCTTCAGCTGAAGACAGAAGACACGCAGTGGTAGGAAAAGTCAGGGAAATTCCAAATACGATAAGGATTCAGTGAGCCTTTGCTGGTTGTGAGATGTAAGGGGCCATGTGCAAGAACCAGAGCCAGGCCTCTGGGTGGTAAGGGCAGCCCAGCAAGGAAAAATCAATCTCAGTCCTACAACCTATGGTAGTAAATTCTACCCGCAACCCGAATGAGTTTGGAAGTACATTCTTCACACGAGTATCAAGAAAATAGCCCACTTTGACAACACATTCACCTCAGACCTATGAAATCCTAAGGGAAAGATCCAGTCATACCAAGCTAGACTTCTAACTTACAGCAGCTCTGAGGTAAAGAATGGGTGGTTTTAATGACTAGATTTGAGGGTACATGTTACAGCGGTGATAGAAAAATAATAGGTTATATCACATCATGGATGAGATTCTGGGGCTTAGCAAATGATTGACTTAAGATCAACATTAACTATATTGAAATTAAAAATAAATAAATAAATATTTTTTTTAATGTTCAAAAAAAATAAAGGATCAACAACCATATACAGAAAAAGTCTGTTTCACTGCAGGACTGTGACTTTTTTTCTACCACACAGTAGTTACATAGGAACTAATAACTATAGAAGATAAATCCCTTTCCCTGCCTGCATCTTAGCATACCACCTAACATGTGAAGATGACAATAATCATTACAACCATAACATAACAACACCATTGTTTAAATGCTTGCCACACACCAGGCATTTTGCCAAGCACTTTTCACTTCCCATCATACTGAATGTCTACAACAATGGTATGAAGAGGTTCTGATAGCATTCCCATTTTATAGATGAGGAACGAGAGATTTAGAAAGGTTAAGTCACTTGGTAAAGTAAGTGGCAAAAAAGGAATATTGTACTCAGGCTTCAGGTCTCCAAAGCTGAGTATTTAACCACTGCATCGCATACTCATATAAGCCCTAAAGAGTGACAGGCAAGTTATGAGTGAAGGTAAATGACACAATGTCTGACATGTAAGAAGAGCTTAGATATTACTTGTTGGTCATGTTATTACTGATAAAAATTAGATATTTTTTTTAGCTCTGACTTTTTGCCAGATACCAGTCATTCATCTAGATATTTTAAATATATGCAGTCATTTATCTCCATAGACACATGAAACAGGTACTGTGTCTACCTAAAACTTAAGGCAATAAAGGTTTATAGAATTTACGTCACTATTCTCAGGCCACACAGCCAGAAAATGGCAGAGCCATATTTAAACTCAAGTCTGTGTGACTCTAAAACCCTGCTTTTAAATTTCCAAATCTTCATTTTCAGACATGAACCACAATTAAGAGAGGGGCCTTCTCCTTGTTAGGAGTCTATGAAGGTTAGTGATGATCTTTAGAAATAAAAATCAGTTACCAGCCCATCTAACTCTTCCAGGCTCTTGAGTTCTGGCTCAGTGTAAGACATGGATATGTAAGGTGGATATCCTTGGCTTACATGGTGGCTCCTTGAAGAAGCGACCTCTATCAAAGATGGGACATCTCTGATTCTTTCAACTAAATAACTATACTTGAAACACAGGTGTGTGGGAAGACATTTTGGGGGTCAATACATCCTTGATGTCTTTCATTTCCTTGTAGGGGAAAGTGTGTTTTCAGGACTGATGCTACCTGAGAACAGATTACCACACTTTACAATTAGTTTAGAGACCACCTGAGAACCCTTCTACCCTCTCTCAGTTTTAGAGATAGCCTATCTCCATATGAGGGCTCCAGATATTTTTCTGTCCTGGCTAAGCTTGTGTAAGAGTATTATGAGTATTTTAAGGTATTGCTTTTACAGTATTCTGGTTGAAACGAATTTTTTTTTTTTTTTTTTTTTTTTTTTTTTTTTTTTTTTTTTTTTTAGGGGATGGGGAGGCAGAGGGAGAGGGAGAGAAAGAAGTAGGCTCCATGCCCAGCACAGAGCCTGACACGGGGCTCAATCTCATTATCTTGAGATCAAGACCTGAGCCAAGATCAAGAGTTGAAAGCTTAACCAACCGAGCCACCCAGGTGCCCCAACTAAAATATATTTTGTTCTTAGCTAAAGAATGGTGACTTGGCTTACACTAAGAGATTTCCTGAGGGCAGACAGAAACTAACATGTATTAAACATGTCCAGTTAAGTTGGTGCTATGTTGTTAATCACATATATTGTCATTGTCTTTCTCTCTCTGTCTCTGACACATTATATAAACACACAATAAGAGATGACTTATTATTATTCTCATTTTATTGATGAACTAACTGAGACTACAAGGAGCTAACACATCGTCCAGAATTTAAAAAAAAAAAAAAAAAAAAAAAAGAAAGAGGCAATGATAGAGCCAGAGTTCAAAGCAACCCAATCTGATTTCAAAGAACTTGGTACTGCCCAAAGCACACTAGATTTATATAACTTTCTTTATACTGAAGACTAAGAACTTGAAACTACTCTCCATTTTCTTGAGGATGAGTTTTGATTCATGTTATAACTGTTCCGAGTCAGCTATGGTAGTAGAGATAGTGTTTTTATTATTATATTATCAACTTTTAAAATTTTAAATATACTCTATCAAAGCTCTTTTATCTATAACGAGTATGGAATACACTATAAAGCAATTGCTTTCTTGCTGTAATATTAGGACACAGTCATTGGTGACTTGCTAATATTTGCATTGCACTTTATGATTTACCAAATGTTGACTCATGCATTTAATGTTCACAGATCTGTGGCTCATGTAAACAAGTTGGCATCATTTCAGATGAGGCTGAAGGAGATTGTTAAGTCTAAGATCCCACTGAGAGTGAAGGGCTGTGCCATGGTCCCAATCTCATGCAATTTCCACAATTCCACAAACAGCAAATGACAAGTAACTGAAAAACAAAATCACTTTATTTATTAAATTGCTATACTACCTATACTGTCTCTCTTTCTAAACTTAAAGAGCTTGGGCCATGATGTGGTTATTGTTATTTTTACATTAGACAACATAACTTCTTTAAAGAGATGGTCTCTATATTAAACTTATCCTTCGATTGTAGACATCTTGAGGAATTTACTTATCAACAAGACATCCTTGCACTAAACAAACCAAAACAAAACACTGCCCCCCGTTGCCCTAAACTACACGTATTTCTCTAAATAGCTGAGAAATGCTTATGTGAAAGGCAAAAGAGTGTGACTTTATCAGAGTAATACATTTTCACTTTTGGGGGGATATACTCAAAATATATGTTATTGATGGAGGATTAAAAACATCTGATTCCAGGGTGACAGTATCCTTATTAAAGTAAGCTTTCATGACTACAATGGCATATTTCAAAAACACATTTATTAATCCCTCTAAAACAATGATTTCTGATGCTATTCATTAAAAAAGAATTGTCACTTTGTTTATCTAGAACACCCTTATTCATTTTCCTTCACCTAAGTAATTCCTACTTATAGTTTATGTTCAATTAAAGTTTTATCTCCTCAAGACTTTTCCTGATTCATTAGTCTGATTTAGATGCCTTTGTTCTGTGTCCCCAGAGCAACTGTTTTATAAATGTATCACAATATTTTGTTATTGTTATTTTACTGGGATATAAGTCTCTCATCAAGCTTTTATGTTTTGTTTTCTTACTCATGTTCCCAGAGCTTAGCACAATCACAACATTATGTACTCAATAAACTCTTACTGAATGAATATTGTTAAAAATTTTTAAATTTATTTTGTTAATAACCTGGATTTAAATAATATTTTCATATAGTTTGATGCAGGTGAATGATTTTCAGCAGGGAGGATTTTGTATAGTTTTTATCCATAAGAGGTTTTGTTAAGGGTAAAGAAATTTGACCTCTACAGATGAAAATCTGGATTAATTAAAGAAAAAACTTAATAATTACAGGGAGTGATTTTTTCATTACGGATAATATCGGTGCAGGGAAGTGGGTATGCTACAAGGAGGTTAATCAAACAACTCCACCCACCTCCTTTCTGACCTCACTTTAGGAATACAGAATGCCTAATCATAGGGTTTTAAGTAATACAGGTGAGTAAGCCCTTGAAGAACTTACAGTACAGTCTCAGAAATGTGGAGAGAGTCAGTTAAGGTTCAGTATAACTGATGCTGCCATATGGGGAGTTATGGCATATGTGGAGTGTTATGATGGCGTAGTTGATAGGAATTTGGTCCAACTTTTGTGGCACTTGTAATGTAACTCATTCTCCATTTTCTTGAGCTATTATAGCACAATGCCTACTGCATTACAGGCACTTAATACAGTTTAATTATCTACCTTCTCTCTTTTTCCTTCTCTTTATTTATAAGTTTGTTTATGGGTTTTTTGTTTGTTTGTTTGCTAGTTCATTTTTTTTGTAACTTTTGTCTCATTTTTTTTTGTAGTCAATGAATAAATCTGTATTCTAACTCTCTTCCCATTGCCCATTTTTGTTTTTTTTCTTATTGACCAATACTGATTTGTTTATTCTCAGGTAGACATTAGGGATAAGGGATGACTGTAAGAAATATTAAAGTGAGGGATGCCTGGGTGGCTCAGTTGGTTGGACATCTGCCTTAGGCTCAGCTTGTGATCTCAGGGTCCTGGGATAGAGACCTGGGATTGAGTCCCATATCTTCGGGCTCCTTGCTCAGCTAGGAGTCTGCTTCTCCCTCTCCTTCTATCCCTCCCCACCACTTGTGCTCTCTTTCTCCCTCTCTGTCTCAAATAAATAAAATCTAAAAAAAAAAAAAAAAGAATATATCAGAGTGAGATCCCCTTTAGATTATACCAGTGTTTGTTCATTTTAATAATAAGTGAATACTTTCTGCAATTGATTTGGTCAATCCTTGGCTTAAATATGTTTTGTCAAAGAAACACCTATAGTCAAATCCCAGTACATTCTTGGGTATCTAGTAATTAAAGAGATGCCATACCAAATAGACTGAGGCAAACAGAGCTTCTCTTTTGGGAACAGCCTTGAACACTCTGGGAAGAAGCCAGAGGTGAGAAAGGGCAGCCCATAAATTCATACTTCGAACTTGTTTGAAGATGTCCATGCTGTCTCCTTTGTTCAGGATACAAAGGGCATCCAGAGTTCTCCCTTTCTCCAGCCCACAAAGAAATCTGTGAAGATTAGAGATGAGCAGTGGGATGCAGCTAGGATACAGCTCACCTTCACACAGAATAGCTGTGTATCCACTTGCAAAAAGTATGTATTATTTTGTAAATCAAAGTATCCAGTAAAGTTAGATGTCTCTATGATTCAGTTGCCGACTGTGGGGAAATGGGCAGAAAATCTCATTATTTTATTATTTATTTTTAGAAAAGTAAAGAAGATATTTTGTAGGTTTAGTTGAAGTTCTTAGAATAAAAGAGAATAGCCGTAAAAGAAAGGGAGAATGGCTCATTAGTTTAATGTATGATACCTTAGCCCAAAGGACAACTAGAAGCCTTTGTACCTATGATAGCTCAAGGTTTTTTTTTTTTTAAATCTCAAATGCACCATCAAATAAAGTGCTTTTGATTATTTCTACCACCTCTTTCCCACTTAAAAAAATTATTTTGCAATAGAATGTAAAATTGTAGAGTAGAGGATTATCTTAATGCAATATAGTTACATACACAAACAACTCAAGGATTTGTAGTCTGTTTGAAAGCGAGTATGTCCTGATGCCCTAGTTTTCAAATTGTGGTCCAGAGAATGCTAAGAATATTCACAAATGTGTATCGGGCCTCAAGTGAAAGTGAGAGATGGTTATTTCAGCATATCTACACCAAGACCCTCACAGCTGCACCAAACAGAAGCAGCGCTTCAACCAGTTTTATACATAAGTTTCTGTGAAAAATTTTTCTTGAAGAAAAAAAGTGTCCTGAAGCTAAAAATATATTTAAAAACCATTAGTTTAATGAAGAGTACCAGCTACAGAAATAAAGGAATACAGTTTTATATTGAAACTCTACCACGTGTTAATATTATGACCCTGTAAAGATCTTTAAATTTCTTTGATCTTTATTTTACTTATCTAAAAAAATGGATATATTACCACTGATTTTACAGAATGATTGAGGGAATTAAGTGGAAAATAACTGACATTTATGGAGGCCATATTAATTACCAGGCTGTGCAGATATCTATTTAACAAATTCTGTATTCCTTCCTATATTCCCCAGCACTCCTCTTGTGTACTAAATATATGATTCTCAAATAAATTGCAGTATACTGTTGATCCAGACTGGTATTTATTTATATTAACATGTGCTCTACATTACAAGCACCATAATCATCAAGGTGATATGGCATATTTTGTGAGTACCTTAACAGTTCCAGGGAGACGGTTCTGTTGTTAATCTCTTACCATTCATTGTCTCATTATTTGAACACTAATACTCCAAACCCTCTGGTAACAATCACCCCATTTGATCCCAGAACCACCATTCACTGCACTCTACAGTATTGCCTTGCAACATTTGATGACTCTCCAGTTTCTTGCAGTTGCTACCACCTTTAAAGATGACTGGTCCTAGTTTTCTCTTAATCACCATGGTGCTTAAACCAATCCACAAAAATTTAGCTAATCCTGCCTTACTTGGCAACCATTACGTCCCTAAAAATCAAGTGGGTGGGAAGGATGGCCAGGTGGTAGATAGAAAGTAGATAAAAGATAGATGTTGTGATAAATGTAGTAATTGCATTCCAAGTGTAAAATAAAACTGATATACAGACAGGAACTAGTAGTGCCTTAATTAAAGTGTTTGTACTTAATATTAGGTCAATTTAGGTTCTCCAGAAGGTTCTCAGAAATTCAATCATAAAGAAAGTGATTTAAGAAGACAATTATAGCTATCAATTATTGAGAACCCTTTATGGACAGGCTTTGGGAGTTGCTTTATATATAGGAAGCTTAATTTTCACAATGTTTATAAAATAGATATATTAACTCTATATACTATATTAGAATATTAAGTCTTCAGAAAACTAAGTAAGATGAGTTTAAGGTAGCATTCGAGATGAATAAGAGGGATAAGAAAAAGGAGAAATTTTCTGTAACTTATCAACAAAAACTTCCATTTCCTTAGGTTAATCCATTTTTTAATAGTTATTTTAGGGGCACCTGGGAGGCTCAGTGAGTTAAGCCTCTGCCTTCAGCTCAGGTCTTGATCTCAGGGTCCTGGGATTGAGCCCCGCATCGGGCTCTCTGCTTAGTGGGGAGCCTGCTTCCCTTTCTCTCTCTCTGCCTGCCTCTCTGCCTACTTGCGATCTCTGTCCGTCAAATAAATAAATAAAAATCTTAAAAAAAATAGTTACTTCAGGCAACGGTAATGTCATTAGGGCAAATGCCTTCCCACATGGAGTTATATAAATTAATGCAGACAATTAGAATTGAGTACTGGCTACCAAGCAAAGTCTTTGGTATCACACCCAAGAATGAATCCTGGCTCTAACACTTGCTAACTGTGAAACCTTGGATTAATTACAGCTCCCTTCTGGGTCTTGGTTTGTTTATATAAAATAAACTTAATTCCTCACACAGTTATGATAAGGATTATTAAACTAATGCTGGTGCTGGTGCTTTAGGTGTACTAAGTATTCAGTAGTTAGGTATAAACTTGAGGGTGTTTCCCGTTCTCCAAATGACCAAAATTCTCAATTTCCCCATTGTGAAATTCACCTTTCCTCATTCTTTAGTATGAACACAGGATACTATTCTCCACCTGATATAATAGTGATCAATCTTAACTTCCAGGTATTTGTCATCTAAGGCATGTTTATTTGCTGCAGCATCATCTTGTCTCAATAATGTGGGGTTGTTTGGGATTGATAGTCTCCTCACTCCTTTAGAGTCTCAGTCTCTTGAGAGTTCAAGGAAATGAAGAGAAATATAATTCAACTGCTATTCTATTTTAATCAATTTTTATGAGGCAATTATTTAAGAAAAGTTTAAGGAATATATATATTTGATAAAAATAAATAACTAAATTTCTTAGGTACTTCCCAAAATGTCTTAGAAGTATATGTTCAAAACCTGTTAAAATAAAACAAACAAACAAAAAACCCTGTGTCTGGATCCTTGTAGTTTCAATGACTACAGAACACCTTCACTGACCTTCATCTTAATGCTACATCTTTGGTTCATTATATACAAAATGTCACTTGGAGAACATTACTGGATAGTTCTTAAAAGTCACCATCAGGCATTCTTCATTGTGGGATTATGTACCTGATATGTAAGAACCCACATTAAAAAAAAATACTGCTTACATATTTGAACTCTGAAGATGCTTACTTCTTTTCAGACTAGTGTGTATGTGCCTGTGTCTATCAATAACAACTGTGAAATCTGTTTTCAGCCAAAACAGACATTCACTAAGGTTTGCAAAAAGGACATCATATTGAATGCCCATTTATATATTATTCTATATCAAATAAATACATTCCTCCTGGTGCCAACAGCACAACTTTCTATTTTATGTAATTAAAATATAAATGCCCTTTAATGTATATTGTCTCAAAACCATTTAGATATACTATTACTAAAACCAGAATAACAGTAAAAGCAAAAACTTCCATCCTTCACAATCAAATGGAAATAAACAAACAAAAATACTAGCCATTAGTAAGAGAAAAGGCATCAAAGACAAAGCCTTACTTTTTATGCTGATGATACAGCCTTGCAAGAGTAAATCTTATTTTCATGACATTAATCAACTCTACATTGACTATTACCGCAACTTCAGGTTCCTCAAAGATAGGTGATATTTATCTACCGGGTTGCTCCTTAGTGGCTTTGTGCTCTGATTTAATTTTCCTCATGTACTTGTTTTGGATTTAGAAGTGTACTAGTGTCAGAAGCAAAAAGAGAAGCAAAGAAACCCAGGAGAATTCAATATATCATCATTCATTTTCACTCCCTTCTCTCATTTCAGGCAGTTCTCCCGGTTGTTGATTTTGGACAGGCTTCTCAGCCCACAGTGACACTCAGTGGTGGCTTAGCAGACAACAGCAGAGGATTCAGGGAACAGAATCTCAAACAATGCTCATCAGGCATGTGAAAAGCTTCAGCATCTTGCCTGAATCAATCAATATGCAATTGTCTTTTCAAGGAGAGTAGAGTACTCTTAGTTTGTAACAAGCCTTTAACTCTTTGAATGCTGGCTCATATCATGATTGTTTTCACTGGGCATCTTACCAAAGAAGAAAATTGGCCTCTTTATTGTAAATGCATAAAAGATAAACATCTTTTATCAAAATGTTCCAACCTCCATAAATTCAGGGGGAAAAAATGTGTTAACACGGTCACACTCCCTTTTCCTTTCAATCTTGCTGTCTAATATGGTAACAGTTAGTCACATGTGGTTATCAAGCACATGAACAGTGGTTATTGAGACTGAGAAAATGAATTAATTTAATTTAATTTTAATTAATTTAAATTTAAATATAAGAACTGTTAAGCTTTTAAGTATACTTGGAACAACCTGGACATGTGAATCTGTATTGCCAATAATAAATTTTGTCAATTTCAGATGCAGATCAAAGATTTCAAGTGAAAATTCAGTGTACAAATTGGTATGTTTTGTAACTGTATAATACACATTGGATTTAAAAGATTTAATAAGAAAAACATAATATAAAATATCTCATTAATAATTTTTATTCTGATTTAACATTGAAATGATATTTTGTATATAATGAATTAAAATATATTATTAAAATTTATTACTGCTGTTTCATTTTACCTTTGTTGAGGAGACAAATAAAAAAATTAAAATTACTTATGTTGCTGACATATTTCTGTTAGGCATCACTGTTCTAGCTGGTGGATTATGCAGACCCTTCTCAGATCTACTTAAAGAAAGAACAAAACTTTAGACTTTCTTGATCTCTGATTATTCCTTTTTTTTTTTAAAGATTTTATTTATTTATTTGACAGACAGAGATCACAAGTAGGCAGAGAGGCAGGCAGAGAGAGAGGGGGAAGCAGGCTCCCCGCTGAGCAGAGAGCCCAATTTGGGGCTTGATCCCAGGACCCTCCCAGAACCCTGTGATCGTGACCTGAGCCAAAGGCAGAGGCTTTAATCCACTGAGCCACACAAATGCCCCATCTCTGATTATTCCTAAGGTTGAAAGTAAGGTAATGTGAGTTAGAGAGCAGTAAACACAGGTGATAAAACAAAGAGAGTCCTGAATTTTCTTGTTTGTAAAAAGGCATCCTCAATAAGTTATCAATTTTTATGTAATCAATTTAACACATATTCATTAAATTTCTACTGTTTACCTGCTCTTGGGTAAATCTTGAGGAATGGAAGAGAAAAGTCTTATGATTTATGAATCTTAGAAAGTAGTGGTGCAAACAAATATTAAACAAGTAGACAAATAAATGAAAGAGGATACATTGGGATGACCACCACACAAGAAGTGGACTGGGTTTGGGAACAGAATATAGGGCTTGTGGAAGACCTTTAGTTAACCTAAAGAACTGTTCTCTAAGTCTATGACTTTTAGTCCAAGCCTTAACAGATAAAGTAGAAGTGGGCAAAGAAGCAAAAAGACAGAATTCAATGCAGAAGTAGAAGGTGCTCAAATAACCCAAGGCAGAAAAGAGCTCAATATGTTTGAGAAAGGAGAGAGATCAGCAAAACTGCAGGTTGGGGTGAGCATTGTGTGCCAGAAATGAGGCTGAAGTGGTTCAGAGGATCTGAATATTTTGGTAGCTGACAAACTAAGGCAAGGCATTTGGATTTTATTCAAGGTATACTATAAAGCCACAATGATATCTTTAAGCACAAGAGAAATACAGTTTTATACTGTAACTGCTACGTGGAGTTGGAGAAAGATGGCAATATTGGAGAAAGATGGCAAAAAGGAGATCCAGAGAAATGGTATAACTGTCCAGACAGGACATGATGGTGCCTTGGAATTAGGGGAGAGGGTACTATAAATGAAGAGAGATTTGAATCTTTTATATATGTGTGTATATAGATAGACACAACATCCCCCACCCAAGATTATTAACTCATTAAAGACTTGACTCTTATGTAATTCATTTTATACAGAAAGAACCCAATTCACACATGCTACATAATAGATGACTGATAAATACTGAGCTTTTAAATATATATATATGTATATATATATATATATATAATGAATAATTCCCTCTCTTCTTTAAAAAATTTTCCATGCCTCCCTATTACTTACAGAGTAGAGTCTAAACTCCTCAGAATGGCATTTGAGATGCAATAAATTAGGACCCCAAGTTCTCCTTTCTACCAACCTTTCTCCCATGAGATTTGCTGCTACTCACTTGACAATATTGCAATTCCCATGCCTCTTCTTTATCCAGGACAAAACTACTCTTATTCTAAATCTCCGCTCAAGTGCAAGCACAAACGACTTCCCAGCAAAGGTAGAAGCCACAGAGAGCAGAGTCGTGTTTTAATTTTGTATTCTTGCTCTGGCAAGATGCATGCTGCATTCCAGATACTTGCTAAATAAGCACCAACTGGAGAGGAGATCTTAAGACAGCGAATCAAGGTGGAGAAAAATGATGTTGCAACCCTCCTTTTCCTTAGTGTTCTCATTCTCTCTGTGATGAAATCCTGACAACATCACTTTATAGTCTTTCACGGAGGAGAAAGAAGGCTGTGTATTGGATCCAAGTGAACTTCTGCTTTTGCATAATCTTGAAAGTTCAGAGTCCTATGTATCCTCCTAGAAACACTGACCAAGGTCAATGAATAAAACTTCTTTTAGCACATCTTCATGTGCATATAGGAAGCCAGAATCCAGTTCTTATTTGATTGTTACCCCTCTCTGCTTTATCTTCATTGGGCAGAAGGACTAGTCAAGTAAAGGTCAATTCTGAAAGTATGGTCAAACAAATCTGAATAAATGTACTGAATTAGGGCCTCCTTGGACCACAACAGTATATTTGTTAGAGCATCTTTACAACTGCTTTTTCTTCAATATCACATTATCTGTGAGGTGAATTTTTAGCATTAACAATTTATGGACAAATATTCAATAAAATGTTGAATGAAAACAAGTTTCTAAAAATTAGTTTGGAAATGTAGATAGCATATAAGAATGAGAAGACAGATGACCAACAGATAAATAATCAATCAGCATTTATAGCTAATTGATGTATATCTATATTTGCCTATTATATTTCCTTTCAAGTTACTATCATCCCATAAGAGCATTATATGGCCTAGAATGCATATTTTTTAGAAGTTATTTAAAATAGATTCACAATTCAAATGTGCAACTTCTTGCAAAATTGTAATGCATCAATCCAGGACCTATGAACATAGTGTGATCCCAATAATTAAAACTGAGCTTTGCCACAACCAACAATTAACATGGGAATGGTAAGCTCATTCTAAAACCTTTCTGAACATACAGATAATTACTGAAGAATGATGACAGCAATGCATCAGCAAGCAAGACTGATTCTCTCCACTTTAAAGAATGAACTGTTTCCTATTGGTCATAGTTTCTTGCTTAATGACACTACCCAAACATAATGACCAGAATCCCTAAAATCCTAGATCAGATAATGCTTAAGAGACATATTAATCCAGAACAGAACTGAACTAGAAAGTGTTTGTATCAGCAAGATCACCAGAATTTTATTTATATGGAACTAGATTGTCTGGAGGACAGAGAGATGTGGAACTTCATTCCACCATGATCCTGGGTGCTTGTGTCCATTCCTTGCTAAAGGATTAAATATCTCCAACCAGTAATATGCCACCCTCATGCTCAGAGCTCTTCATTCTCTCTTGATGTCCCAACCACTGCAGATACCCTATACTATATGTGTCAAAATACTTTTCATCCTAGGAATATTTTCATTTTCAAGACCTCAGCAAGAATTTCTCTGCTAACTGTAATACTCATTAATGCCTGGCTCCTGTTAATGACCTCTTAATTTCAAGTGTTAGATAATTTACCAACTTGCCATGAAACATGTTGTATCCAATGTTACATCATGAATGTTCAACTCCTCAAATATATTTTAAATCTTTTTTTTAAAGATTTTATTTATTTATTTGAGTAACAGAGATCACAAGTAGGCAGAGAGGCAGGCAGAGAGAGGTGGGGGAAGCAGGCTCCCTGCTGAGCAGGAACCCAGATGTGGGGCTCAATCTTGGGACCCTGGGATCATGACCTGAGCTAAAGGCAGAGGCTTTAACCCACTGAGCCACACTGGCACCCCCCTCAAATATATTTTAGTTAAAAAAAAATTCAGATTACATACTACAATCTACTCTCCCTACATCATAAATTCTGATTTGAGAAGATAAAGATACAACTCCCACTAGGTGTATGACCTAGGATAAATAATTTACCTATCCTCCAAATACTTTCACTTGCTGATCCTTAAAATAGAGTAATAGTAATGCCTATCTTGTGAGATTCTCGTGAGTACTCAGTGCATAACAGATGGCAATGCACTTAGGATAGTTCTGAAACTCCATGAATATGTCTCTTTTGTTCTTCATTACCATGACCTACTACCATGTTGAGGCTATTATAAAAACTCAATAATGAGCTGACTTGATGTTTAATTTTCTTAATCTTTGCTCTGGAATGCTTCTTTTTCCATTTTCTTTCACTTCAGGATTGATGAAGACATATTTCTGAACTGGGATTAAAATGGTTAAAGAACTTTATATATAGTACATATATAATGGAATATTACTAGGCTATCAAAAAGAATGAAATTCTGCATTTGCAACAATGTGGATGGAATTAGAGGCTATTATGCTAAGCAAAATAAGTCAGTCAGAGAAAGGCAAATATCATATGATTTTGTTCATATGTGGGATTTAAGAAACAAAACAAATGAACATAAGGGAAGGAAAGGAAAAATAAAATAAGATAAAAACAAAGAGGGAGGCAAACCATACGAGAGTCTTAACCATAGGTAACAAACTGAGGGTTCCTGGAGGGGAGGTGGGTAGGGGGATGGGATAACTGGGTGATGGGCATGAAGAAGGGCACTTGATGTCATGAGCATTGGGTGTTCTATGCAACTGATGAATCACTAAATTCTCCCCCTGAAACTATGTGTACACTGTATGTTAACTAAATTGAATTTAAACTTAAAAAAAAAAAACAGCTTTATATGAAACAGCTCAATTGTTTCAGTGTCAAAATACTTCAAAATACAGAACAGCAGTATAGGTCGGTGTGTTCACAGAAAGGAAAAGATCTGGAAGGAACCTAACTCCAGACAAAACTTCCTAGCCAGCTCCACTATATTTTCCCAACCTCTCCAGCACATGAGAATAAAATATGCTTCTTTTCAATTCATAATTTTCCCCAGTGATGAAAGAATTGATGAGAGCAGCTCAGGGGTTGGGGATGACACCGTGTAACCACCACAACAAAACCAGAGGTAATAGGGACTGTGTTCATTCTTTGATTGCTATTATCAAACACTGAAAGGCTCCTCTAAGGATTACATAAAATGGTAATTAACCTACATGTATCCCCATCTTGTGGACCTAATACTCCTTGAGGGTAGGCTGACAAATAGCCTGTGTCTTGTTGGCTGTCATACCCTAAATACTTGAGCACACTTTCTGGCACACAGATGTTCAGTACCTGTTCACTGGATGGTGCACTTACACCTACTACTCTTTCTCATTCCAAATTTCCTACTTCATCTCCTTTCACTCTGCCATGTGTAGAAGACAATAATTTGTAATCGAAACAGTAAGGTTATCAGATGGATGTATGTTCAAATGAAGGATTTGCACTAACTGACTTAATGACGTTGAGTAATTTACTTAACCAAAATAAACACTGCCTTCTTCATTATTAGTATTAGGCACATCAATGATTCCTCCTTTTGCAGAATTGGTCACTTCTCTGATACTTTTGTTTTTAATTAATGGTTGTATTAGGGTTATTACCTTGTGCTTATGTTTAACTGTTTATTAGGCACTTAGCTGGCTGCCCCACAGTTACTGGAAACCAAACAGATACAAAATTAGGTTTATTATCTCCCAACTCACAGCTTGTTCTGATGAAAGTTACCAATATTTCAAGTTACCCAGTAATCCATACTAGAAACCTAGGAGTCATGCTAACCTCACTCATCTAAATGGTGCTAACTTTCCTGCTTCTATCTATTTCAGGGCTAACGGAATATGTATTTCTATTTCTAGTCCCATTGCTCTTAACTCTGTTATAACTATCATTCCTCCCTGGATCGCTCGTGGTCTACAAACAGTCTTCTCTCACATTTCAGCTAAAACAATCTTTCTAAAATGCCATCCAGTTGTGAAACTATTCTCTTTAAGTTTTTCATGGTTCTTTAAATAACAGGCATTTATGGAACACTGCCTGTGTGTCAGATTCTTTCAAAAGGGGAGAAGGAATACAAAACCATGAGAACAACAAGTACTAAGACACTAAAGAATTAATAAACATGTTGACCCAGAGACTATAAAATACTTAGTTATCACTATGGCATGGGGTCGTTTGAGGGAATGGGAAAAACTATGTGTGAAGAAGTGAGCAGAGGATAGATCATGCAGAGCTTTATATGCTAAGGTGTGTGAGTGTGTGTATATCTGTTACTTGGTTTATTTTTACATGTATTAGATGCAAAAGAATACAGTATCGGGTCTGCCATCAAAGAAGTCTGCATTTTTATGACCCCTATCACACCATAGTGTCTAAAGAAAAAACAAATTCCTTCAATTAAAAATAAAAGGAAATCTCAGGTAGAAGCAGAGAGGCTTACTGATTACCTGCCCCTTCAATCATACTGATATTGTATCAACCACTCTTAATACCAACCACGATTGCTCTACTAAGTAATTCAGTCAGCTTTTCATCCCAAGTGGTCCCATAAAACAATGGTCATATTGAGAGTAACAGGTACCTACTAATCAATTTAATAGTCAATAAGATACTCTTGACTATTCATTTAGAGAGCTTAAAATCAAAGCACATACAGAACCCTTCTAGGCAGTGAACTAAGGACCAGAACAAAGCAATCTCTTGCTAAAATTAGTAGCACTAAAAATGATAAAATACTTATTTTTCTGCTTGATAAGAAAACAGGAATCTTGGTATCCCCACATATTCTATAAATTTACTGATTCACCTCTTACATATAGAAATTCATCTCTTCCTCTCTTCTTCCTTCCTGCCTTCTTATCATCCTTTTTTTTCTTTCATTTCCATCATTAGAACAGTCCCATCTACTGCTATGTTCTCTACTCTGAAGCCAGAACATTTGTTTTACCTGCTTACAGCCCTTCCAGGAGCTCCCTGTTAACCTTAAAGTAACAACCCAGACTCTGAGCAGTGACTTCCAGGACCTCTCACTTCTGGCCTTTGCACTTCTGTAGCTTCACTGTACATGCCTGACCTACTTTTTAAAAAAATATATTTTTGTTAACACATAATGTATTATTTGCCCCAGGGGTCTGACCTACTTTTGCCCACCACCCCCCCACCCTACCCCATAAACACAGTGTGGCTGTTTGATCCTGCTCTCAGGGCCTTTGCAAGGGCTGTTCTCTCAATGGGAAATGCTCTAACCCAAGCCTCCTATCTGCTTATTCCTATATATCTCTCAATCTCAATATCAATTTCCAAAAATCTTACAAAAGCTAATTACTACTTCTAATGCACCAATTCCTTTATCTAATATTTTTCTTTTGGTACTATAAAACATTTTTAAACATTGTTTACTGAATCATAAAATATACACACTTAAGTGTATAAAAGGTAGGTGTACAGCTTGAAAAAATTTTACAAAGTGAAATTGTTTTATTTGATTCCAACGCAATTAACTATGATTCTGATTAAGCATCTGTTCTGTGATTTGAAATATACTCAGTCCATGAAGGATACAGATATATAATAAAAGAATTGTTCCTTGTCTTTGTGGAATTACCTTTTGATGAGTGCTACACAATGGGATAATTAGAAGCAGGACAAGCTAGAAATGACTCATTCATGCACTCATTCATTTAATGTTTGTTGAATCATTACTAGATACAAAACATGGCTCAAAAAGACAGGTTCCGTCCCCGCCCTCACAGAGCTCAACTAAGTGAAGAACATGTAAAACATATGCCAGTGAGAGTTCTACTTGTTACAGACATTCATGGGAATGACAAGTATCCCCAGTGTGGGCAGCATGGAGTTGGCTATGGCAGTGCACAGGAAAGTTTTCTGAAGGGAATGACAGTGACGCTAACACCTGAAAGTTAAAGGAGAGCTAGTCAGTAAAGACAGGGAAGGGAGATGCACCCTTCAGGTAGATGTTAAAACCCTAAAAAGGGGCCAGAGAAAAATAAGAGCTTGTTGCATCTGGAGAACTGACACATTTCAGGGGTAACTGGCAAAGCCTGCTCTTACAACCACTTTAATTTCTATAGTCCAATACAGCCTTGTCTCTCAGGATTTTTTTTTAAATCAAGTTATAAAATGTACATGAAAATTGTGAGTCAGATATTCAGAACACCAAAATGCAACAGTCAGGCACGAGGACCATAGAGGCTGCTTGGACTTGTCTCCAGGGACCATGTGCAATTATCAAAAGTGAGAGGCAGAATGGGAAGATATTGACAAAGCAGGACTTACTGAACCCAGGAGGAACCAGGTAGGCCATGATTATGACATCAGTAAAGCTTGTGTCCACAGCAGAATTTAATATGTGCAAAAAACAGTCTTAATATAGAGATGCTTCTTTTCACTGTAGGCCAAAGAGAAAACTTCCAAGAAAATGGAAGATTGTCATCTATCTATATACCGTGCTTTACACATTTGCTTTAGGTTCTGATGTTACTCTCTTTTCCCAAGAGTAATGGTCATAAAGGACAGGAAGCTGCTGCTGTACACATAAGCATAGATATTGTGATCCGTGGATCTAACAACTCTGATACTTGTTACTCATTCTCATTGGAAACCATGACTAGTCTGAGTCGCTGCCCTGATGTAAGCGTGGGGTATGGTGGAGAATGAGAGATGAGAGAAACTTCTCTAACAGAGCTTATATTCCAGAGATGGAGACAGACTATAAATAAGGTGACTTCGACTGGTAATATGGGAAGGGACAAAAGGAAGATAAGGGCTTATTCCAGCAGAAATCAGGGAATGCTCTGTTGAAAGGAGATATCTGACCAGACACCTGACCATAAAAAAAAGAATACACCAGGAGAGAAAACCTGGTGGCAGATGGAACACCGAATAAAAGCCCTGAGGCAGAAATGAACTTGGGCTCACTGCAATGACACAAAGGGGTGCAGTGTCCAGATAGCTTCTCTGCTTCCTAGAGCACCTAAGGCATCTACAGCAGCTCTCTAGAAAATTCCTAGGACATCTTGACCTCTAGAGCAAGAAAGAAAAGAAGGATGGTAGAGGTTGCATTCACAGGGGCAATAATATGCAAGGTCATTGATGCTGCCATACGTCCGGTTAACAAGTTTGAGTTTTATCCTAAGAAAAACAGTGACTTGATATATGTATCTAACTTTTGTTTTCTGGCTATGTTATAAACTTTTGGAGAGAAATGCGAGCATGTAAGTGTGGAAGTCATCGCAGTAATTTAAACAAGATATGATTGATACTGATGTAGGCTAGATACCCCTCTTAAAATTGGTTGATAGCAGTGAATACAGACAGGGGTCAAACTCAGGAGATACTTTGGAAGTATAACTGATGGGACATTCTGATGGAATGCATATGGCACATGGCGCAATGTAAGGAATGCGGGAGAACTCTTCTTTTGCCAGTTTCAGCAAACTGTAGATGGTGATGTCAGTCACCTGAGAAAGAAGGCCTCTTTTCTGAGGGATGTTCAGGCAACACCTAGTGATGTTAACCCTCTACCACATTATATTCTATAATTAATTGTACGAGGGAAATTGCTTACCATTTGAGAGGTAAGAATGGCAAACAGCGTAGGGTAGTTTAAGAATAGAAGGGAAATGAATTCCATCTCATTTCATGGGCTGAGTCCATCTTCCTGGATTTGGCCATCTGGAACACTGGTGGGAAAGATTCTGGAGTCCTATCTCGCATATCTGGAAATAACTCTGAGACTTAGAAAAATCAATGGTGGAAATAAGGAAGAAAGGTTGGCACACCTGCCATATAGCTCTGAAAGTGAAATGAAGCAGAATACTAGTATGCTTAGAAGCAGATAAAACCCGGGTTCAATCACTTTTGTAAGTTATTTAATGTACATGGCCCTCTGTCTTCATCTATAAAATGAGGATACAAAATCAAATCTTACATACATGTAGGAAGTACTGTACATAATAAAACATCAAGCAACTAACATTTAAGAGAAAATGAATACTCAACTTTCCTCACTAATAAATAACTTGCATATATTATACCCACATCTATATCTGTCTATCTAATCCTCTGGTAGATCAGAGGATGTGATTCACCAAAAACACATGAAATCCAGTGTCCCCATTTTATTTTCTCTGTCACTCCCAGATCTCTGAGACTGCTTATCATTCCAGACCATCTCCCCATTACAGAATTTTAACTCCATTTTTTGGCATACTCTACCACCTCCCAAATCATCTCAAGCCTTTAGATAAATTAATTTGATAATGTCAATGATGATGACAATAAAAATAATAGCCTTTAAAATAAATAGAAAGAGATTAGCAGGCAGCTGGAAGAAGAGACATAGATCTCTCAGGTAGGCACTGAGATAGCCAGTGAGTTATACATGGAAGATGCTGCATCAATTTAATACAGTTTCTCCTTTTCTCCTTCCTGCCTTCTTTCCCTCCTTCCTTCCTCCCTCCCTCCTTTCTTCCCTCTTTCTGTCTTTTCAGATTGGAAGTGAGTGGGTTAATAGGGAATACAAATACAATAAAGGACATATTACAGAGCCAGCTAATGCTTTTATATTGAGCCTAAATCAGGTGTGGACCCCTTAAAGTCAAACAGTGCCTCACCTGCTCAAATCCCTTCAGAAAATTCCTGACTCACTTAGAATAAAGGCCAAAGTTCTTACTATGGCCTACGAGACTGTACATGACCCTCTTCTCTTCACTAAAGAAAGGGGCAGAAATGAGAGAGGTTGAATGATTTGCAAATGACCATAAAGTTAGTAAGAAGAGGGGTTGAAAGTAGAACAGAATCTCAAAGCTGCAATTCCTTCTACTATACCCTCACTACAACTCTGACCATACGATCCACTCCTACCCCCATGGTTAGCACCAGCATGACAGTACAAGCAAAATTTAAATAGTGAGTTCTTACTGTATTTCCAGTTCATGGCATACAATATCTACTCAATAAAAATATATTTTCCTTAGCTGTCGGACACATAAGATTCCAACCAATACTGCATAATTTTCAGCTCACAGAGAGCCTCTGTCCAGTATGAACAGACTGTGACTAGCCTAACTGGTACAAATTGAAGGCTGTCTAAGCCATCTTTCACACTAACATGCTGATTAAATAATCTTCACCCTAGCCTTACAGGCCCAAACAGACATGACAAATTGTCACTCATTTAAAAAAAAAAAAAAATGAAGGGGCAGTGGATTGACATTTTTGATGTTAGCACAAAAAGAGAAAAGAGAGAATTTGTCTAAATTCAGGCTGTAATTATTCTCAAAGTGTATATGAAATACAGAATAGAGGATGAGAAAATGATTAGTTTCAAACACAAAGCAGTGAAGTATTTTGAAGTGATTTGTATTCTTTGTCTCTTTGAGCTACATTCAACTAAGAAAAACCACAGTTCCACATGCTTGAAAGAAATTAAATCAAATAAATTCCATGCACTGAATACTCTCTGCCTTTCTTCTGTACCACTGATATGGGACAGAGAAATAATTCTAGACTAGGTTTCAGGGCACTTGGCTTCTGGTTTTGGTTTGTCAGTTAAAGATTATTTTGAACGTGGGCAAACCCCTTCACATCTTGACATTACCCTTTACAGAACAATTAAATATAAAAATAAAATGGGGAGAGATTTCAATGATTACCGTGTTTATTTTAAGTGTAACATAAAGGTTTACTGTTCTACCTACACAGAGAAAAGCGTATGGTCTCATGGTTATGAGTGTGAGCTTTGGGATCAGATTGTATGGGTTTGAATACATCTTCAGTTGTTAACTGCTTCTAAAAGCTTGGTTATGTAAGTTATACATTCAGGGCCTCAGTTTCTCATTTGTAAAATGATGATAACCACAGTACATGCCTTAAAGTGATTTTCATAAAAGATAGAATTAATGTAGAAGACTAAGAGAGTATCTAAAAGAAAGCATTCAGTAAATCTTTTCCTTATATTATTTTTCCTTATATTTTTTCCTTACATTATTATTAACATCAGTATGATCACTGCTGAAATTAGAACAGGTTGTAGTTCTCAGCTGGGTTCCCCTATTGGCTGGTTGTGTAACTTTGGACCCAGTGATAATCTTGAACTCTCTCTCTTCTTTCATGATAAGGAATATGTCAAATGTGCTTTGTTGTTAGGTAAATCAGCCCCTCTATAGATTAAACTGCTATCATATGTGACATAGTCAATAAGTACAGGTTGATGTGATCACTTTCACTCTAGCCTCTTATGATTCCAATTTCCTCATCTAATTACCCCAGGGTATAAGGCTTACTTCAATTGAAGATCTGTTCCAGAGCTTCTAGACGGCATGATTTATCATTAAGCTTTGGCATTGCTGACTAAAATTTTGTACAACAAAAGCTGGATGATTAAAAGGACACAGGGGCATCTGGGTGGCTCAGTGGGTTAAAGCCTCTGCTTTCAGCTCGGGTCATGATCCCAGGGTCCTGGGATCCAGCCCCGTGTCAGGCTCTCTGCTCGGCGGGGAGCCTGCTTCCCTTCCTCTCTCTGCCTGCCTCTCTGCCTATTTGTGATCTCTGTCAAATAAATAAATAAAATCTTAAAAAAAAAAAAAAAAAGGACACAGATGTGTCCTCCTTTCCCTCTGCTGTTCTCACTGAAATTGCCAACTGCCAATGGAGGGAGCTCCAAAGAACCAGTGTCAGAGGCTAGCAAAGAAGAGGAAGTTATTTTGGGCACGTTTGCCAAGGAAGTGATTGTGGAAATGCCTGAAAGTCAAAAAAGTAATATGCCTGCCAATCCATTGCAGAGCAATCCCCTCCCCAGAAACCTCTTGGTTTCAGAACAGTTCAGATGTTTCCAAATGACTAACTTGTCTACTACATTTCAACTCCTTTAAATTAATTCACCGGAGCTAATGGGTGGATGCTGAACCCAAGTAAAAAGTCCAAAACCCATCAAAACTTCTCCATAAAGCTGTCTAATTCCAAATCCTTTATTCTTAGCCACTGTGCTCTGTCTTATTCTTCAAGATCTAACATCCGGGACTCCCCATTGCCTCCAGATGAGTATGCATCTCCTCAAAACTGTCTGGAGAACAGAGGTCCCTTCTGACCCCCAGAACTGTGCACATTTTCCATGTACAGTTCTTTCAGTCTTCTTATAAAGGAGAGGAGGGGTTTACAGTAGATTTTTAAACTATTTACAACTGTATGTCTCAATCAGCTTCCTCTTAAAGAAACACACAGTTCCCATATGTTATTCTGTATTCACTGAATGTTATACTTTCTAAATTTATCTCCTTGTCTATTAACTCATTTATTTTTCTAGAAATAATAATGTACAGAATAGTAGAAAAACTAAGTCCAGAAATCCTCATTTCTTTGCTTTCAGCTTAATTACATTTATGATACTTTCTAGGCAATATACAATATATAAACACATTTTCATATATATGTATGACAAATTATGGAAACATATTATTAAAAATGTAAACCTACATACGTGTGTGTGTGTGTGTGTGTGTGTATGATATTTGCTTCTGTTCCTCTCCTTATTTATTTATTTATTTATTTTTTTAAGATTATCCATTTATTTGACAGACAGAGATCACAAGTAGGCAGAGAGGCAGGCAGAGAGAGAGGAGGAAGCAGGCTCCCTGCTGAGCAGAGAGCCTGATGCAGGCTCGATCCCAGGACCCTGGGATCATGACCTGAGCCGAAGGCAGAGGCTTTAACCCACTGAGCCACCCAGGCGCCCCTGTTCCTCTCTTTAATATCAGGTAGACTTACTGTCTTGCTTCTCCTCAAACCTAATCCTTGTTATTTCTGTCCTAAAATTTTGTGGTCCAGTAATTATGGATTTTTATATTCCCCCAAATAAGCCATGATATTCTTCACTTCAGTCTCTTTGTGCAGACTGCTTTTGCTTTTTAAGATAGATATGCCTATACCTATGTATTAAGAAAATGCAAATTCATCCTCCAATACCCAGAAACAGTGTCTCCTCTACCACCACGTCTTGTAGATATTTACTTGCCAGTCTGCCTATAATCGAGTTCTGGAGGTTTACTAATGTTTTCCCCATAGTGGGTGTTTAATAATGACTGGTTGAGAGACTATATGATCATGGACTAGAAGGTTAGTCATAGAAGATAACTTTTTTCTAATGTGAATAGGAAAACAATGAGAAATGAACAACAGTATAAGCCAATATGATCATATTTTATATGATTATTTCATTTAAGTTAACATCAATCTTAGCCCATTTCTTCTTATGCTACTTTGTTGAATGACTTGATTGTAACACGCAGTAGTTAGACACTCATACACTTATAGCCATGTTCTAATTCATCAATTATCAAGTTCTCACTCAAATTCCCACAAATTGTAGTGTTTTATTTTCCTAAGGGAATAGATGCATTTTACCTGTCAGATGAATTAAAATTAATCACTTTGCTTACAGAACCCAGCTGGAGAGAGATGCATTGCTGGTGGGATTTGGAAATAGACCCATGGCATTTACACCATTATGGATTTTATTATCTGTACAGTTTCTGATGCTCCATTGAGCCTCAAATTTCCTGACCACAAAATCTCCTGTGGGCTCTCATCCACTATATGCCACTCCTCAGTAGTGCTTATCACTTCTGAAATTTGACATGTGTTTCTTGGATCGTCTGGTTAACCTTATTCTTTCCAATTAAATTATAAATTCCTTAGGGCAGGAAATGGATCTCTTTTACCCACCATAAGTATCTAGCACATGATCAGTAAATCATTAATAAATGGATATACAAAAATAAAAAAAATGTCCTTCATGTGTCAATGAACTGATGTTTGGTTCAGTAATTAGATGAAGAACAACATATAGCACCACGTACTCAACCCATGAGGCTGCCAACTGTTCCCTTGGGAAGTATTTGGAAATGCATCCTTGGTCAGGGATAATGCTAATAATGATTTTAAGAATAAAAACAAGAGCAACAGCAAACAATGGCATTAAAAACAAAAGTGAGTTAGCAGTTGTAAAGATGATGATGATTACAATGAGCCCACCTAGTACTAAGGTTGATTTCATACAACATTTCAAATCTATGTCACAAACTCCCAAGGTCAGTTGTAATATTCTACTTAATGGAACAAAAAACTGAGTCTTGGGAAAGTAACTCAGCTACTTATTTATTTTTGAAACCCAGACTTATTTGACTATGCAATGTCATTTCATTCTAGGACGTTTCTTTAACATTTCATTAGTAAGAGCTTTTCTAAGCTTAGATTTAGATACTAAAAGGTAAACATTATGGTCTCTCTGAATAGCATTTGCAATGTTATACAATTATATAATGTATTTGTTCATGAGTCCTTTCAATCTCTAACTACATTCTGTGCTGTTTGAAAGAAAGGAAGGAAATGCATATTAGGTACTTATTTTTTAAATTACAGTATAGCACACTGTTACTGATATAATGGTGCTTGATAAATGTCTGTGAGAGTGAAAATCTCTTCTCATAAAAATGGGTGACATTCATTTAAACAGAAAAATTATTAACCTCACTTATCCTTATTGTTTATGTGAAAGATTTCAATTCACATGTTTCCTAAATGTGTATCTTCTCATATATGTACCCGTAAAACTCTGAAGATGAAAAAGTCTGGCTTGATAATATTAACTAATTGGTATTTAATTAAATTATTCTTTTAGAGGTTAACCTTATTATAAACTTTATAATCCTAAAATAGATAAATTAGTTAGTGGTTATTTTTATTATATAATTTTATTTGCAAATTATGGAGTCATTTGGGACTTTAGAAATATTGTTCCATTTGCAAAATAAGTCTCTGCAAGAATTTTCATCTTCTAAAATATGAATATTTAACTAACTCAGAAAATGTATTGTTAATTTTTGAGAATGAAAATCTTAGTGATTTGACATGCCTTGGCCATTCTTTAGTTTCTAATCCCTGTCTCAAAAAGCATTCAGAATACTCAGAAAGTGTGTGTGTGTGTGTGTGTGTGTGTGTGCACGTGCACATGTGTATGTGTGTGTGTGTACTTATGATGGAGATGGGAAGAAGGCAGAGGAGGAGCCATTTAAGCCCCAACCATTCTTGTTGCTACTATAGCTTTATCATTATTTCCCAATATAACTGAAAGCCTAATTTAACAATTGTTGAGATGCCCAACCTTACTAAGTGCAGCAGAATCTGGCTTCTCAGTGAACTACTGTAGTGAAAAAAATGAACATAGAGTTTATAGTCTTAATTTCCATTTAAGTATCAGCTCTGTCACTTACTGGGCTTAACATCTTTGGTCAATAACTCATTTTCATCTGAGTCTGTTTCTTCAACTATAAAAGGGGGCTAATAACAACACTTACCTTACTATATTGTAGGGAGCTTTCAATAAGACAATGGCTATGAAAAGTGCTTTGTAAATTATAGAACATAATGAGTTTGTACTCTGAAGTCAGAAGAGAAAAAAATTGCTAGAGTTTCTCCAGTTATTTGACTACTGAACATTCTTAAGGTCCAGGAAAAGAAAAAAAAGTAAAAAAAAAAAAAAAAATTAAAAAAAGAAATAACCTTCAAAGTCTTCTAGGCCTGAGCCCTATAGTTCTGTCTGTCACAGATATGTGCTCATCATAAATTTCTTTACCTTTATTATTTTTAATTTTCACATCTCCAATTGAATGACATTTTCCTCAGAGAACATTTATGAAAAACCAATAATAAAGTAAAGGTAAAGTGATCATACACAACCACTTTTTAAACCAACCCTTTAACTCCATGGTCATAATTTATACTAAACACTATAAAAAACTTATAGGATTCATAATTAATAAAAAAGAAAAGTAAAATAAAAATCAAAAGATAAAAATAAGAAAAAAAAGAAGTTAAAGTGAGCTTAATTCTAAAGATGGTGAACACTATCTTTACCGTTTGTGTAGGAATAAATTGTACTTGAATTTAATGTGTTTCCATGACAATTGAACATTACTTTACCCTTGGATGAGGACATTAAACAAAAACTAGATGAAATACAGAGCACATACTGGCATTCCTCTGGGGGAATTTGTGGGCTAGTCTTGTCTTTTGTGTAGATGAAGAGCTGAGGGAGATAATTGGCTGACACATTTCATATTTTCAAGAAGATGAGGAAAAACTAGCTTGTTCCTCCCTTTGGAAGTAAAATGTCAAGCAAATAAATGGAAATGTGGTTCTGCACCATGTGTGATTTGGGGATGATTCACAGCCTCAGACACATCCCGAGTTCAGGAGCAGAGCTTGGCAATTTTCTTTCCCAAACCACATTTGAACAAGTATGCTTTTAAAGACAACTGTAATAAAATCTTATGTTTCAGGTCATAAACTGTTTACTGCAAGAACCCTGGAGGAAGACATGGCTTTCCTGGTATTTTCCCTGAAAGATCCTCCTAAGACCACTTCCTCAATGTGGTCTCTGACCCTAACCCATGGCCAGGGACCCACTCCTAGCCTGATTTAGCTGCCTTTCTCTGCACACCCATCATATGTTCATCACTGCACAAACCACAAAGTATTGATGTTCTGTGACTTCTCCATCAAAACATTAATTTTTTTTTTTTTTTAGGGCACATACTAAACTCATTTTTATTTCTGTATTCCCAGAACCTAGCAAATAAGCAGGCACAGGAACTCATAATTTGGTAGATGGATGAACACACTATTATGCTCTACTCTTTTTGGACATGTTCTATCTTCATTATTATCAAAGGCAAATTGTCAAGAGAAAGAGAAGTAAGCAAGAAACAGGGATTGTGATGATGAGATAAATAAGACCCCTTCTAGCACCCTTGTTTAGGGACGTGGAGGTTGTTCTCAATGATTGGCAGTATGGTATTCAAATACTTAAATTATAAAAATTAAGATGGTGAGCTTTTCAATTAGACTAATTTGAACATGCATCTTAGTTTCCATTCACCAAACTAGGGAATGCAGTTAGGTAAGAAAGACTCGAGACAGAAGATTTTTTTTTTTAAATTAAGTCACCAGGGGAATCACAAAACAAACTCACAGGATATTTTGAGAATACTGTCAAGAACTATATGTCAAAGTTACAGTTCACTGCTGAGCACACAGTGTAACCCTATTTCTGTTATTTCTTTACTCCCATACCAGTTTGCAATTTTTCCTGTAAGTTTATTATATATTCTACAATGGAATTTGCATGAGATAGTCTGAAAGACATCAAAAGCAGACTGGATTCATGGACTAACTACATAGAAATTTCTAGAGAAAGCAAAGGAACCTCTCTCACAGAGACAGAACACCTGCTCCATAAGCTAGCCCAAGGCTCAGATAATATCTGTCTCTAGGATCACATGCTTGCCTAGGCTTTAGGGACTTGGAGACCTGAGTTCACTGAGTTCACACTGGGACTCTAAGACTTACTAGCTCTTAATTTTCTGATAAGTCATGCAAACTCTCTAACTCTCAGTTTCTCCATCTCTAAAACAGGGTTGATAAATTATTTCTAGTGAGATCACTATAAAGATTAAATTAGAATTAAACTGTGTGAACCCTGGAATTATATTTGTCTTAGTCACTACCCATGATCTAGTTCCTGGTACTGTACTCTGCATATAGTAAATGTTCAATACTATGCCTGGAGTGAATTAACAAATAGGTTCATTTATGTGAGCCTTTTTATGCCAAAACCAGCTTGGATTGAATTTCTGTTGCTGGCAATCAAAAGAGTCCTTACTGAGACTGGAATTGCTTCAACTCAGAGGAAACTGATAAACACGTTTTCTCAGAATACTGTTTATCACCTCCTTTGCCTTGCTCATAAATTTACCTTAGCCTCAATGCCAATTCCATATCTAGCTTTAAATGTCTTTCCCATTTTCAATGTCCATGTAAAAGGTTTTCTGCTATAGTAAACTTCTTTCTCTCTATCATCTTAATATGATTTCTTCTTCTTTTGAATCTCCAAGTCCTCCTTACACTCTACTTTGTACTATAGCTAAACTATGTGTGTCCATTTATAGTAAATCAATATCTCTTTTGCTTCTCCCAATTCTCCACCAAAAGCTGTCATGAATTACCACTAGACTGTGTACAGAGTCCTGTTATTATACAGTCTCTACTATACTGTAATTGTGTGTTTGCTTGCTTATCCCCTACTTTATGTTGTTTCCTTGTTCTAATGGGCCAGAATTTATTAATTCCACTACTATAGTCTTGCCTGTGAATGGATGTTTAGTGACTGAAGTTATTCTAGGAGACTAGAATCTTTTCATAGAGGACAAAAAATGAACTCACTTTTCTCCCCAAGAATACATTATCTACTGGTGTCTAAAGATGCAGAAAGAAACAAAATTATCTCTGAGGCTGTTAGCCTATGGGATACAGACTAAACATACTGGGAATCAGAGAAGGAAAACAAAATATGCATTATTTTATTTTATTTATTTTACTTCATTTTTATTTTAAATTCCTAATCCCCACCACCCATTTCACCCATCCCCCCTCCCACCTACCTCTGGTAGCCATCAGTCTGTTCTCTATAGTTAAAAGCCTGTTTCTTGATTTTACTTCTCTCTCTTTTTTTCCCCTTTGCTCATTTGTTTTGTTTCTTAAATTTCACATACAAGTGAAATCATACAGTATTTGTCTTTCTCTGACAGACTTATTTTGCTTAGCATAATACTCTCTAGCTCCATCCACATCATTGTGAATGGCAAGATTTTATTCTTTTTATGGCTGAGTACTAGTCCCGTGTGTGTGTGTGTGTGTGTGTGTGTGTGTTACCTCTTCTTTGTCCATTCATCAATCAATGGGCATTTGGGCTATTTCCATAATTTGACTATTGTACATAATGTGGCTATAAAACATCAGGGTACATGTATCCCTTTGAATTAGTATTTCTGTATTCCCTGGGTAAATACTTAGTAGTGTGATTGCTGGATCCTAGGATAGTTCTATTTTTAATCTTTTGAGGAAACTCCATACTGTTTTAAACAGTGGCTATACAGGTTTAGATTCCTACAAACAGTACAAGAGGGTTCCTCCTTCTTCATATCCTTGCCAAGACCTGTTGTTTCTTTGTCAATTTTAGCCATTCTGATAGGTGTGAGGGGACATTTCATTGTAGTTTTGATTTGCATTTCCCTGATGATGAGTGATGTTGAATATCTTTCCATATATCCATGGCCATCTGTATGTCCTCTTTGGACAAATGTCTGTTCATGTCCTCTGTCCATTTTTTAATTGGATTATTCATTTTATGGGTGTTGAGTTTTATAAGTTCTTCATATATTTTGGACAGATATGTCATTTGCAAATATCTTCTCCCATTTGGAAGGCTGCATTTTAGTTTTGTTGTTTCCTTTGCTGTGCATTGTTTTTTATTTTGATGAAGTCCCAATAGTTTATTTTTACTTTTGTTTCCCTTCCCTCAGGAGACATATCTAGAAAAAGTTGTAAGTGTCGAAGAAGTTACTGCCTGTAATCTCTTCAAGGATTTTCATAAGTCCAGGTCTTACATTTAGGTATTTCATTCTTTTTGAGTTTATTTTTGTGTAGGTATAAGAAGGTGGTCCAGTTTCATTCTTCTGGATTTTGCTGTTCAGTCTTCCCAAAACTATTTGTTGAAGAGATTATCTTTTTCCCGCTGGATATGCTTTACTACTTTGTGGAAGATTAATTAATCATACAGTTATGGGTTCATTTCAGGGTTTCCTATTCTGTTTCATGGCTCTACATGCCTATTTTGTGCCAAAACCATAGTCTTCTAATCACTATAGCTTTGTAATGTAACTTGAAGTCTGGACTTGTGATGTCTCCAGCTTTTTCTTCTTCGAAGCTGCTTTGATTATTTGGGGTCTTTTGTGGTTCCATGCAAATTTTAGGATTATTTGTTCTAGGTCTGTGAAAAATGCTGTTGGTATTTGGATGGGATTGTATTACACATGTAGATTGCATTGGGTAATATAGACAAATTCACCATATCTGTTCCTCCAGTCTGTGAGCATGGGATATCTTTCCATTTCTTTGTGTCATCTTCAATTTCTTTGATCATGTCATCTGCAAATAGTGAAAGTTTTACTTCTTTCCTACTGATTTACATGCCTTTTATTTCTTTTTTGTTGTCTAATTGCTGTTGCTAGGACTACCAGTACTATGTTGAATAGAAGTGGTAAAAGTGGACATCTCTGTCTTATTCCTGACTGTAGAGGAAAAGCTCCCGATTTTTCTCCATTTGGGATATTAGCTGTGGGTTTTTCATATATGGCCTTTATTAAGTATTTTCCCTAAAAACATACTCTTTTGAGGGCCTTTATTATGAATGGCTAAAAACTGTCAAATGCTTTTTCTGCATATATTGAAAGGATCAAATGGTTCTTATTCTTTCTTTTATTAATGTGATGATTCATTTGTGAATATTGAACCACACTTGCAACCCACAAATGAATCCTATTTGATCATGGTGAATGATTTTTTTTTTAATGTATTGTTGGATTCATTTGCTAGTATTTTCTTGAAGATTTTTGCATCTATGTTCATCAGAGATATTGGCGTATAGTTCTTTTTTTTTGTGCTGTCTATATCCGGATTTGGTATCAGGATAGTGCTGGCCTCATAGAATGAATTTGCAAGTTTCCCTTGCCCTTCTATTTTTGGGAATAGTTTGAGAAGAATAGGTGTTAACTCTTCCTTAAATGTTTGTTACAATTTGCCTGTGATGCCATTTAGTCCTGGATGTTTTGTTTGTTAGGGGTTTTTTGATTACTGATTCAGTTTCATTGCTGATAACCGGTCTGTTCAAATGTTCTTTCTTCCTATTTCAGTTTTGGAAATTTATGTTTCTAGTAATTTATCAATTTCTTCCAGGTTGTCCAATTTGCTGGCACATAGTTTTCATAACATTCTCTTAATTATTTGTATTTCTATAATGCTGGTTATTTCTCCTCTCTCATTTGTGATTTTATTTGTTTGGATATTTTCTCTTTTCTTTTTGATAAGCCTTGGTAGAGGTTTATCAATTTTATTTTGTTTTTCAAAGAACTAGCTACTGGTCTCATTGATCTGTTTTATTGGTTTTTTAGTTTGTGTATCGTTTATTTCTAATCTTTATTTTCCTTCTGGTAGCTTTAGGCTTCATTTTTTGTTCTTTTTTGAGCTCCTTTAAGATAAGTTTAGGTTGTTTATTTGAGATTTTTCTTGCTTCTTGAGGAAGGTCTGTATTGTTCTACACTTCCCTCTTAGGATTGTTTTTGCTGCAAAACAAAGGTTTGGGACCATTGTGTTTTCATTTTCATTTTCATTTGTTTCCAAATATTTTTTAAATTTCTTCTTTGAGGGGCGCCTGGGTGGCTCAGTGGGTTAAAGCCTCTGCCTTCCGCTCAGGTCATGATCTCAGGGTCCTGGGATCAAGCCCCGCATCGGGCTCTCCGCTCAGCAGCGAGCCTGCTTCCCTTCCTCTCTCTCTCTCTGCCTGCCTGTGTGCCTACTTGTGATCTCTATCTGATAAATAAAATCTTAAAAAAAAAAAATTCTTCTTTGATACCCTGATTGACCCATTCATTGTTTAGTAGCATGTTATGTTACCTCCATATATTTATGGCCTTTCAGATTTTTTCTTATGGTTAACTTCTAGTTTCACAGTGTTGTGGTCAGAAAAGGTGCATGGTTAGACTTCAATCTTTTTGTATTTGTTGAGGCCTGTTTTGTGGCCTAATATGTGATCTTTTATGGAGAATGTTCCACGTGCAGTTGAAAAGCATGTGTATTCTCCTCCTTTAGGATGGAATGTTCTGACTATATCTATTAAGTCTGTCTGGTCCAGTGTGTCATTCAAAGCCATTGTTTCCTGTTTATTTTCTGTTTAGATGATCTGTCCATTAATGCAAATAGGGTGTTAAAGTCCCTTATTATTACTGTATTATAGATTAGTTCCTTTATGTTTATTATTAATTGTTTTATATATTTGGGTGTTCCCACATTGGGAGCATAACTATTTACAATTGTTAGATCTTGTTGGATTGTCCCTTTTGTTATTACACAGTGCCCTTTTTGTCTCTTGTTACAGTCTTTTATTTATTTTTTTAAAGCTTTTTTTTAAACAATTTTATTTATTTGACGGAGAGAGAGATCACAAGTAGGCAGAGCAGCAGGCAGAGAGAGAGGGGGAAGCAGGTTCCCTGCTGAGCAGAGAGCCCGATGCGGGGCTCGATCCCAGGACCCTGAGATCATGACCTGAGCCGAAGGCAGAGGCTTGACCCACTGAGCTGCCAACGTGCCCCACAGTCTATGTTTAAAAGTCTATTTTGTCTGATATAGTATTGCTACTCTGGCTTTCTTTTGACATCCATTTACATGACAAATGCTTCTTCATCAACTTGCTTTCAATCTGCAGGTGTTTTTAGGTCTAAAATCAGTCTCTTGTATGCAGTATATAGATGGGTCTTGTTTTTTGTTTTGTTTTGATTTGTTTCCACTCTAATACCCTGTCTTTTGATCAGAGCATTCAATCCATTTATATTCAAAGTATATATTAATAGATATGTATTTATTGCTATTTTATTACTTGTCTTGTGGTTGTTTCTGGAGATTTTCTCTGATCCTTTCTTGTCTTTCTCTCATGTTTTGCTGTTTTTCTTTAGTGATATATTTTGATTTCTTTCTCTTTATTCTTTGCATGTTTACTAGCGGTTTTAATGTGGGTCTTTTCTAGGCAAATGAAAGATTTAGGATCTTTGGATGAGGAAAATGCAAGACACAGCATTTAAGATCACCAATATAGGCCCACATGTTGCCACCCTGTCTTTACCCATGCTTTTTGACTCCTCATGGTGTCCTTCGACACATACAGAGTCACCCTTCTTCTTGTACTACCACCCAGGCAGCTACCGTCAACCATTACTATATTGTGTCTGCAACCTATTTGCCATCTCTGAGATGGATTATTCTGAGAAGTGGAAGAACACAAGCAAACTTCCTGACAAAGAAGGTGTAGCTTAAGGAATATGGTTAGACAGAAGAAGAAATATAGTCTAGAAAAGTGAATGGTGACACTGGCTCTATGGGATAGCAGGGTTTATGTCTTTGGAATCTACAAAGCAATCTTGGCAATCCTCCCACAACCCCCACCCCCAGAGATAGCTATTAAATCTTTTATCTTGTCTCTAGTAATTTTTAATAACTTCCTCTTGATCCTCAATGAGCTCAGTGCTTACAATATAGATTTGAAAACACATATACAATAAGTAAGAATAAAACTATAATAGAAATATGTTTAAAGTACAGTGGAAATAAAGTGGAAATAAAGAAAAGAGAACCCCCTAAATCTAGCTGGGTAGGGAGCTATTAGCAAGAGGAGTCAAAAAGTAGTAGTTCCATCTAGAAGCAAAAGTAGTTCACAAACCAAGAAAGCATTCGAAGAAGAAACAATACCAGAATGGATAAAAACTCTTGAAAGTGGTATTTTTAAAAATCAGGAAGTAATGTTGAGTTGACAGACAGTAAGCCACATGCAATATGATGGTGAAAGATAGAATTAGAAAAGGTGGGAATGATTTTTTAGTCCAAACTTGCTCTCTGTACAGAAATCTGCTTTTTTATCTATGGGTGACCTGGCCCTTCTTTAGAAATTTTAGGGGCAAAACACTCCATCTTGCCACTTTTTTGGAGCAGTCTATTTTGTTTTCCAATAATTCAAATCACTACGTAAGGATGATGATAACAGTGATAATAATAATGAGGTCATTATTACTGTTTACACTACAATTAAATACAAATATTTGGACTTTTGTGTTGGATAAGCCTGGTTTACATATCAGTTCTTCTACTTGGCTATGTATTCCTTTTCTAGTTGCTTAACATCTCAGAACCTATTACATCAAGCATTAAATATAAAGTTATAATCAATTACATTTCACCAAAGTGCTGTCTTTGTGTTAAATAAGATTATATAGAATGTACAGAGGCTCTTTTTCTACTTTTCAATTGTTGATTTCTATTTTTCCACCTTTCTTCAAGTCCCTTTGTAAAATCCTTTGACTTTATCTTTCTTTTGAATTCACCACCCAGTCTGTTTTCTAATACAAAGCTGATAATATGCAAATGAGTTTCCTTTGTGCTTCTGCACAGGGTTGTAAGAGGTTTAAATAAAGGCATCTTGTCATAGCCACTGCTCTCCAGACAATTAACCCATCCAGCCTCTGGCTCAGCAGGTGGCCATAATTTTGGGTAATTGTTTTATTCATTGGCACTATTTCTAATAGCTTGTTATATGCTACAAGGAGGATCCATCCCAATAAATTTAAATGAAATACTTTATGAGAAGACCAATAAATAGACAATAGTAAGTGAGTTCAAAATTATAATTAATATATTATTGACTCACTCACTAAAGTATTTCATTCTAAAGACACTATCTGAATTCTGCTTGGAGACCTAAGCGTTTAATTAATTCTTTACTTCTACTACAGAAATAACATAGGTTTAAAAGCACACATATCATATGATAAAAAATGAAGAATACTTTCAGTATTAAGCTTTTCATTTACTGTTACAGTTTGTACAACACCTAGCATAATGTAGGTGTTGATAAATCATATCCAATAATTATTACAGTACAACCTGTCTTCCTAGTGCAAACCAATTTACCTGTCAAGATTCAACTTAAACTTTGTCTCTGTTATAAAACTTTCCATGAACCCTTCTCACCTCCTGCAGGTCAGACCTTATCATCTCTCCTTGGTTACCTCCACCCGACTCCATTCAGATCTCTCTCATAACACCTAAAATGCTAGGTTTCATTTTTGTTTACATGTTTGTCACCTACTGCTAGATTCTGATATCCATATGGGAAAAAGAGCAGTTTTAAATTTTTTTTTTTTTAATTTCTGACTCCTAGAACAAATCATATACACAGTATCTATATTTTACATTAATACAATTTCATATTCTCAAGTTAACAGTAATTATTGCTGTTCCCTGTCCCACTATGAAATATTGTTCTAGGGTAAGGTTGGCAAATTAATAGAATATAATGATATAATGTAACATAATATAATATACCTAAGGTAGTTAAAGTTGAATATCAGATAAACAAAGAATAATTGTTCAGCTAAAAGCTGTTCCAAATATTACATTCAAATTTAACTGCACATAGTGTATTTTTATTTGAAAAATTTGGTGATTCTATCTGGAGGCAGAGAAAACCTGTATTATTTAAACGAGAGAAAATTTTTAGATAAACTTTGGTGACATATTTAACTCAATTTCACCACAGAGAAGTCTCCATATTTCATGGAGGATTTCCCAAATCCCTTCGCAATGGAAGGGAATGCTGAAGATACTTTCGCTTGACCCAGATAATCCATGCCAGTGCACCACTCATAAGGAGTTATATAGAGTTAAGGAACAATCTCTAATCTGACTGATTTAACTGATCAATACTCTTGCCCAATTTTGAGCAAACACACAAAGTTAAGACACAAACTAGGTGAATTTCTCTCTTACACAGATCTAAACGACAAGCTTCTGTCTGTTCTATTATCAACTTTCTTTCTTTCCTTCCACGCCCCCTTTAATACAATTACTAGTACTAATAACTGAAATATTTGCAAATACTCAAGTAAGTGCACAAAACACTAAAAAATTAACTTTATAACAACTATGTAGTTTTATTAATAATAATTATCTTTCCTAAATTCATTTGTGAAAAGGAACTCAACCCTTCAAGAGCCAGAAACTTCTACTTTCGGGAGGAAAAACTTAAACAGTTTTCTCATTAATATTAGGCAGAATGTTGTCTTCCTATCACTTTTTTGCATTACACCTAGTTATGATTTTCAGAGCTACAAAGAGTGATTAGATGCCCATATGGCAACCCTTCAGATAGCTCAAGATATCTATTTTCTGTATGCACACATCCTGAAGTATACTCTTCTGTAACTTAAAGAGCTCTCTTCACCTCTTTGTAACATAGCAGAAGTTAGAGACACTTTCCCATCTGTATTTCTGAACGTGTACTGGCTTCATGAGGAACAGACCTTATCTATAATTATCTACAAGAGTACTTGAGATATCATGAGGCTCAATAAATATTTGTAACAGAAATCGGTTAATCCTGTCTCTCTTGTCTTAGAGTCTTACATGTGAAAAGAAAATTCTATGTCTGCACAAATCATGTGATCAGTTTTAATATCATTCATTCATTTACTCACTCATTTAACAAATATTTTTTGAGTCCTTAAACTATCTTCCAGGAAGGGTTCTGTATCTTGGTAAATAACAGTAGTAAATAAGAGAGGAGGGAGAAAAAGAGAGAGAGAGAGAGAGGCAAGGCTTCTGCCTCAGAGAGAGGATATTTCCCATCACTAGGACAATATGATTCTCCTGATGCAGTCAAATTTACAAGTATGTTTTAAGTTAGCAATGTACTCCTACTCATCTGAATCCATAACTATTTTTTGTGTTGATTGCTTTAATCCAGGTCTCCACATTCTTGCCCAATGAATTTTCTCTAACTTGTTCATTATTGTTTTCTTTTAAGTGAAGTATTTGACTTGGCTTTGCATTTATGCCTACAGAATATTCTAGGAATCTGTTTCAAGTCTTACCCTATAAAATTATTTTTAGAGTTTGAATACTTGAGCCATAATATTTCTATTTTTCCTTAGAAAAATATTATTTATTTATCTTTGCCTTCTGTGTCCTTCCACAGAACTGAAAAGGAAAAAAACCAAAGTGAAAAAAATAATAATAATACGTCCTCTCTCTCTTTTCCCTGTTGTTCCCATGTTCCCATGTTCTCTCTGTTCATTGAGGATTCCATAGACAGAAACTCCTTTTGGGTACCTCTATCTTTCCTTTGCTCTACAGCATCCTGTTACACCTGAAAGTTTAAATCAGGCAATGTGAACCCAAATTCAGGCTCATACTCTGGGAGTATGTATCATTAGGAGTTGTATGACCTATATGTCTCTGTTTCCTTATATATGCAAAAGAGAGGATATTAACAGCATTAAGAGAGGGTTACATGAAGGTTCAATGTTGGTATGGTAAATGCCAACAAGAGTTTCTGGTGTATAGTAAGAACTAAATACCCGCTGGGACTTTCCCTCTTCCTAAGTGCTTTCTGTGTCACCTCTCTGCACAAGGATCTGTATTTTAAATCATCATCAAAGAAAATTTACTTATGGTGTGGTATATTATCCACTAGACCTTCCCCTGAGTCCCCCTCCCTAATTGTTTCCCATCATAGCTGAAGTCTGTAGGACCCTTAGGAAATTGGGGTGAAAAGTTAATCAAGTGCAACTGTGTCTGGAATAGCCTTTTAAGAGATTTCAATTTATCTCTGTTTGTTACTGGTATATAAGATTTTGAGTTGTACAGAATTTGGCTTGAGATACAGTCCTATGAGATACTGTGAATTATAATAAGACATATCTATGTGATCTTTCCCTGTTTCTGGCAAGAAGTTCCTAAAAACTTTGGAATTTCCTAAGTAATGAGAGCCATAAAGTATCTTTTGATAGTCAGAACAAATGTTTTCAATCACATTTAAATTTATGTTAATGAGATGGCTTTTGGAAAGCACCTAAGGATGTGGGATGGTTGACAGAGGAACCAGCCATGTGATTTGAGGGTTAGAATTTTCAGCCTTGCTCCCCAGCACTGGGGAGGGGAGAGGAGCTGAATGAAAGTGGAGTTCAATTACCAATAGCCAATGATTTAATCAGGTATGCCTATGTAATGAAACTTCCATAAAAATCTAAAAGGATGTGTTCAAAAATTCCTGGTGGCTAACCACCTGGAGATGCAGAGAGGATAGCACATCCAAAGAGGACATGAAAGCTCCGTGCCCCTACCCACATATCTTGTCCTATGCATGTCCTCCACCTAACTGTTCTTGAGTCTTACCCTTTTATAATAACTCGGTAATCCAGAAAGTGAAATGTTTTCATGAATTTTGTGAGCCACTGGCAAATTTACTGAACCCAACAAGGGGTTGTGGGAACCTCTGATCTACAGCCAGTTGGTCACAAGCACAGGTGGACAGTCTGGACCTTGACTGGAATCTGAAGTTGGCATAAGACAATAGCCTTGTAGGTCTGAGTCCTTAACTTGTGGGATCTGACACTATCTGCAGGATGCTCAGCTGGTATTGCAGAATTGCCTTAAGTGTGGAAAGCCCAGATAACTGGTATCAGAAAGTAAAGCAGTGTTATAGTAGAATACTGAGAGTAGAGCACATACAGGAATGTGTTTTCCATACACTTTGCCATTTTAGCTGTGCATATTGGCTAAGGGTCTAAATCTTAGCTTTCTTTTAGTTTTTTTCCGCTAAAATAAGAAAAGAAAAAACTTGGTAAAATCAACCTTGTGTGATGATTGTGATGGTTCAATGATGTGTCATGAGCAAAGTGTTTGATAGTTTTCTTGATCACGGTTAAAGGTGGAGGCTGTTTTGGGCAACAGGCTTGAGCCACAGAAGCCTGAGTATAGTAAAAGGGCTCACAGTGACTACAGGGCTGAATGCGAACAAGGTCATGAGGCAACCCACCTCGAAATAGCCAAAAGCGCTAGCTGACCAATGCGCTATTTACAACTGGGCAGAGGTACCCAAAAAGGAAAATTATATATATTCCCACACTTCCTCACTTCCCCCTTAACACCAGCCCTCCACCACTGTCTGCTGGCAGACAGTCTCTCCTTTGCTGTCCTGCCTGTGTACTGCCGTGTATTCAATAAACTTCTATCTCCTTTGTTCTGCCGCTGGTGAGTTCTTTCACCACCTGATCAGGTCCTCCCACAATAACTGATGCGTAAATGTCTGTTTCCACCTTAATTCTGTCTTCCCACTCATTTTAATCTTTTTCTTCATCCACAACAAAGTTCAAATACCCTCACCTTCTGCAGATAACACCTTGAGCCCCAGCACCATTTACTGCGCACACCTCACAACCATATTTTAACTGTTTTTCTTCCTCAGCTTCACCCCATCTATACCTTTGCTTTGCCCTGGGCTATTGTTTTTCCATAGGTGCTCTTCTACAATAATGTTCCCCATGACATAGTAAGCCGACGTGTTGGCAGAGGCAGTTTGTCAACACTTAATAATCCTTGCTCCCCTCCAAGGTGTAATTCCCGCAGGGAGTGGCTACTCAATCGAGGGCTGCATTTCTCACCACCTCATCTCTCTAGGCAGGGTCTTGTGAGTAGTTCTAGCCAATGAGTTGAAGGGAGCATATCACTCTGGCAAACGTGGTTAAGGGATAAGTTTGAATTTGCTGTAGTCGCTCCCTGTCTTCTGACTGAACAGAGAAGACTCCTAGTATCGACAAGAGAGTGGGACCTCAAAGATACCTGGGTCCCTGAATGCCACCCAACTAGGAACAATGTATCAGCCTGCGCAGAGTGAAAAACTTTTTTTGTCTTAAGCCCCTGACAATTTAAAGGCTTTCTGTTTGCGCAGCCAGAACTGCTTTTATTAATGCAGATGTCATGCGCTTTCTATATTACGGACACATGGTAGATGATGTCCCAGAAACATAATTTAACTTGCATACTCTTTTGGAAAATGTGATTCTCTCTATCCATCAGAGTCTTAGTTTTCTAGTTGAAATAATCCGGTAACTATTTCATGTTCTCCTCCTACTGAGAACTCACCAACCTAAAGTATGTGCGTAATTTTCAACAAATATGCTTGTGTGTTCTTGTTCGAGTCAGGGTGTCGGTCTCCTTCCAAATCTTTTCCTTGCACTTGACATTTCAACGTAGAATTTTGTTGACCATGGTCTGTGTCTGTGGCAGAGTGTCGAAAGAAATCAGCTAGGAGAGTTAAGGGAGTTTCATAAATGGGCCCAGGCATGTACTCACTCTGGAGCAACCTTTGCCGGCCTGGCAACTGCAATAGGAAGGGAGAAGCCCGAGACTGTGCACCAAAATATGTAAGTTTTGACCCTGAACTTTTTACTGTCACCCTGGGGAACCTGGCACAAGTCACTAAGTTTCTGAGACTCAGTTTCTTCATGTATAAAATTGGAATATTAATACCCATTAGAATTACTGAAATAATTAAATAGGATAGTTGCTTTATGAAGTCTAGCAAATAGCAATTTTTCAATGTGCCTTAGCACTTTTTTTTTGCTTCACATGATTATTGAGGAATAAAAACACAAGTACAAGAGCTTAGAGACTAGCAAGCACAAAGAACCCACTCACGAGTTTATTCCTTTCTTCTTTGTATCAAAAAGGGTCCAAGTAGAAAGTGCAGGTTTTGTGCTGTATTCAAAACATGTCTAAAAACTGGCAGAAATGTAAGTTTAGGATCATTTTCCAAAAGATCAAGAGACTGCAGAAATGTTTTCTAAAATCTCTTCTCCACTGAACTTCAAAATACATTATAAAGTTTAATTCTAAGCACTTTTTCCAACAATCATCACTTTATGAGAATATGTACTAGTATGTCAAAATTTTTAAAAATATAATTATAGTTTAGTAAAATCTCATGATTAAGTCAATGGACTAAAATTGTTTTAATTAATGAGGTTGGAATGAAAGAGAATTAAGTAATCACAGGCCTTTAACACTAGTAATTTTGTGTCTAGATCCTGCACAGAAATTTTAAGTTAGTTCTCATTATTACACACAGTTGATTTGCTTGTAATCTAAGGTACACTATGCTGAGAAATATTTAGAAGAAGCTGTCATCACCAAGACTGTTATTCTAATATATTAGACCCTATAAACATGAACGGCTTGCAGTTACTATTAATTATGCATTGATTTCACAGAGATTGTCAAAATTTTCATGGTGGAAAGCTCTTTTCTCAAAACCACTAAAGAAAGCAGATTTCTTGATGACTTTCTTTTTCCTCCTGAACAGAAAAAAAATAGACATTGATATTAGAAACAAGCGAGGTTTTTGTCATTAGAGTATTTTCTTTGTGCAAAATACTCTGTTTAAATGTCAAAAAATGATTTTTTTCCCCAAACTTTCCCTTAGATTGATCAAGACAATTTCTTTTTCGAAATAACAAAACCGTACTAACAACTGTATGTATTTTAAATCCATTGACAAAAAATAGTATGCTTCCTGGAACATAATTAATAAGGATAATCAGTTAAGTAAATAAAATATCCTTATGAAAGCACTATAAAAACTGAGTAACTTTCATTTTACAAAACTTGAAAGAGCTATCTTATCTCTGGATTGTATGCAACGAGTAATGCCATCACAAGTTCTTCATTGGTTTTGTTGCCCTAAAAGGTGGGGGGGGGGGGCAGACAAGAGAAAAAAAGAAAGAAAAACTGAAATTTTCACTGCCCTCATTAATTTCTCAGTGTCCTCAACTATGCAATGGGAATTATACCTTACAGTCATGCTGTTCTGAGCATCAAATGAAGCAGCATTATCTTTTAAAATTTAACACGAGAAGCACGTGGAATTTGCTATTATCACCAACATCATATAGTTAATATGTAGGCATATTTTAAACTCGGTATTTTAAAACCATACACTCAGAATTCTCCTTGGTAACCTCTCACAGAAATTGCATCTACAGAATTATTATTAAGTAATTTCCTTTCTGAATAGGTACCTGTTAATTATATTGCAAAAAGTCACATTTGCAGTCTAGTCTTTAGAAATAAAACAGCTCATAAATCACTAAGTGAAAATAAATGATAACAAGCATAACAAGGTGTCTTATTCTTTATAAAGTGGTTTCACTTATAATATTTCACTTGGTTCTAATGACCACTATGCAAAATCATTACTACCAAGCCTAGTTTATTGATGGAGAATTAAAGATAATTGACTAGTTCAGACCCACAGAGATAGTAGATGGCATTGCCAAGCATTCACCTTGAGCTGTCTGGCTCCAAAACTCTGAATTCCGTTTCTGAATGCTACTGAAGAAGTATGAGAGGGTCCTAATCACTACCAAGTTCTTGAAATGCCCTGTTTTATAAATATCTTAAATTTGGGCCATTACAGTAGAGAAATGGACATCTGTCAGGCTGAATCTTCTCCCCAAAGTGTCAGAGTGTGCTTAGTCACATAGGTCAATGCTAAGATAAGGTGGTGTGGAGTCCTAAGTGATCATATCCTAGGTATCCATCCACCACATATGTGAGAACCCTACAATTTAAGGTCTATGGAATAGAACTTTTTTTTATCTTTTTAAGGTTTTATTTATTTATTTATTTTAAAGATTTTACTTATTTGTCAGAAAGAGAGAGAGAGAGAGAATTTACAAGTGGGGGGATGGCAGGCAGAGGGAGAAGGAGAAGCAGGTTCCCCACTTAGCAAGGAGCCCGATGTGGGACTCCATCCCAGGATCCTGAGATCATGACCTGAGCTAAAGGGAGATGCTTAACTGACTGAGGCACCCACGTGCCCCAAGATTTTATTTATTTAAGAGAGAGAGTGCTTGCGTGAGAGAGAGAGAGAGAGAGAGAGTGCAAGGGTGTGGTGAGGGGCAAAGGGAGAAGCAGACTCCCTGCTGAGCAGGGAGCCCTACCCCAAAGAGGTTGGGATGGACTCATTCCCAAGACCCTGAAATCAGAACCTGAGCTGAAGGTAGACATCTACCTATCTGAGCCAGCCAGGCTCCCAAAGAGGATTCCCTATTAAATGACAGATATCTTTGGGGGTGCCTGGGTGGTTCAGTCCCTTAAACGTCTGCCTTCGGCTCAGGTCTTGATCCCAGGGTCCTGGGGTGGAGCCCCGCATAGGGCTCCCTGCTCAGCGGGAGGTCTGCCTCTCCCTTTCCCACTCCCCCTGCTTGTGTTCCCTCTTTAGCTATCTCTCTCTGTCAATTAAATAAATAGAATCTTTTTTAAAAAATGACAGATATCTTTGACAGACTATTATTCAACCAATTTATACTTTAAGTACCTCCAAGATACAAAAAGATTTAATACTCCAAAAGTTGCATAATCTTAACCTGTGACTTTTAGTCATGCCACATACTACACAGTAGGAATTACATTATTTGCTCTGAAGGTTTTATTAAAGACAAACATACTAAATGCAGTCATTCAATGAATTAATCAATACTTATTAAACAGCTACTATGTGTCATTCACTATGAGAAACCCTGGAAATACAACACATCTGGTCATAGTCCAGTGAGCAGAGGTAGACATTAACCGAAGAATCATACACATAAATAAAAAGATTAAATATGTTATTACCAAAGCATGCTACATTGTGCTCTGCATAGCATGATAACCCCTAAAAATCAGAGCAGGCTCTTCCAAGGAACCAGTAAGGAAGCTGTAATCTGCAGAAAAGTTGCAGTTGATTAGAAGATTGGGGAGGTCAATTACTAAGCCAGCATGAGCACATTCACATTCAGGGGAGTTAGAAAAAGCAGTGTGTGGCCAAAGTACAGACAGTATCCAGGAGCATGATGTGTGACAAAACTGAAGGGGTGGACAGGGGAAGATAGACCATGCAAGGTCTTTCAGGCCAAGTTAAGAATTTGCTCTTTTTTCCTAAGAGAAACTAGAAGCTTAAGAGGTTAATGTAGAGGAAGTAATGCGATCAGATTTGCTTTGCAAGAAGATCATCCTAGTTGCTGAGGGCAGGAAAGAGTGGATATAGCTGATGAGGCAAGTTGTGGGAGCTTACATTAAGATGATGATAGTGAGGACAAAGAGAAATGGCTACATTAAAGAGATATTTTTGAAACTAAGTTCTTTGAGTCACAATTGATGTACGTCACCTAAAGGGGTGAAAGACACAGAATTTTCAAATGTGACTCTGAGTTCTTAGTTTGTAAAAGGGAATAAGATGATCATGACATTCTTGGAAAATAATCAGACTGGGAGGAAGCACAGGGTTGTGTGGAAGCGATCCTGAAAGTTATTTAGGCCATTTGAATTTGAGGTATTTGAGACTTACAAGTGATTATGTTCACTACATAGGCAAAAATAGGGGTTCCTTATTCAGAGAAACCTCAGATGTCTAGACATGTGTATAATATGATGGGGACAAACCTTGGTCTCATTATAGCATATGTGCTAGCTCTGGTCTCAGCTATATCATGTGCCTCATGCTCAGGATCTACTACCCGATTTGTGAGACCCAGTGCAAAATGTGAATGCAGGGCCCTGCTTGAGGGGAGAGTAGACAAGTTTATCTCTTCTTCCCATAGGCCCACCACTTTAACCCAGTGTGGCAGATGGCTGTTCAGATACTGAAACCTCTCTTTGGTTTCAAGACGTGCTCAGTATCCAGATTAAGAGAGTGGATATGAGGGCCATGCTGAGATCCTATTGAATGTGCCATGGCACTGCCAGCAAGTTCAGGGGTGGCTGCCACCTTGCATGGCCCAAGAAAATGCAGGGTGTGACCTGACTCTAAATCCTTGTTTATATGTGTCCACATCAGAGAGTGGCAGTGGAATTGCAATGGAAGAACATGGGCCTTCCGTTTGTGTGATCAAATTGCCACTCCCGGTGGAGTGTCATCAGTCATGGGGCGGAGGCAGGTAGAGGAAGCCAGGCTGGGAGCTTGGGTGACAGGGAAGAGAAAGCAGTCAACAGAGAAGCCCATCCCAAGAATGTGGAGAAGGGGTGTGAGGCAGTATCATTTATACGACAAAGTCCCAATTCCCCAGGTAATATTCCGTTATATAATCAGGATTGATTTACAAAAAACAAAGACCAAATTATTAAGAACTTCAATGTGGCAGTCATTGGGTTTCCCATCCCAAAAGCAAGGCCCTTCTTGCCAGGCTCTGAACACTGCACTGGTCACATCCTCATGAAGTGAGTTCTGCTCCCTTTGGCAATAAACTGTTCTAAGCAGTAACAGAGAAACCAGAACTTTTTCTGAATGTTGAGTGTTTACATGTGCTGTGGTTTCTGAATTATTCCTATTTGAGTTAACCAGGCCTCCAAAAGTTTGGTTAATCCTAATCATATGTGTTATAGTTAAAAATTCTAATACATTTCTAATAATCCTTCTACCAAGCCAAAAGAAGGAAATATTTTTGAGTACCTACTATGATTACAGGTAAGTTCATATCAAATCATCATACCTTCCTTCTAAAGTGATAATATCCCAATTAATCACTAATTCAGTGACTCTTGAGTTACCAGTAAATATATATTGAATATCTACTAAATTTTGGACACTGTGGCAGCAGTCTGTTCCTGCAACGTGCTGAGCACAAAATTTCACTTAATCCTCACAATCAATCTGCAAAATCAGTATTTTTATCTCCAATTTTTTTAGATGATAGCATTTGATGCCTATAGAGATTAAATTACTTCTTCCTGTTCTCACAACGTACAGGTATCAGAGGTATAACTTGAACTTGGGTTCCTATCAATCTCACCTGTAAGCTTTCTTTCTTAGATGGTGCCGTTTTTCTTAAAACAAACAAACAAACAAACAAACAAAAAACAAGCAAACAAAAAAACCCTACTGTTTGGTCACTATGGATACCTCCCCAAAACATTCTCTGTAATTCTAGAGTAGTCTTCAATTCTGAGGCAATCCCTGCAAGTGTGTTCATGCTTATCAGTTTTGAAACAGCTCATCACTGTGATAAGCAGTAAGAAAAGGGAGATGTGGGGCTTCCACTGTGTTTGGTCTATTTATATGTCTCCCTGACCAAAGTGGTTACACCAATGGCTTTCAGTTACTTGCATTTTTTCTTTTTTATCATAGACATCTCTCAATCTGAATTAACTGCTTCTTTTGCTGATATGGTTTATTTATTACATAGACTATTTTACTTTTAAGAATCTGTTGGCAAATGTCTTCAATACTTTCCCTACACTAGAATATGAGGAAAGGTAGGAAAGTTTGTGCAAGAAATGGGGATATTTACTGAGTGACTACCATACAAAGGTCCTTCTGTTCTTTATTGCATTTTATTCTCACAACCACTCTATAAATTGGGTGTTATCATTCCCATTTTCTCTGAAGAAACTTAGAGAAAATATGATATGAACTAAAAAATCTATTTGGTCAACACATAACAAGTATCTACTTTTGTCAGGTATGGTGTTAGTCAGTGAACATAATGGCAAATAAAAGAGACACAGCCAGTAAACAACAGAGCATGCCCCAAACTCAAAGCTCTTCATTATCAAAGCGCATGTTCCTTCCAAAATAGAAGCGTGAGTACCATTCATTTTTTTTTTACCATTACATAGCATGTTGGTATACACATATTAGATAGGCTATAAAGTGTGAACTTAATGATTATTGCCCCGACTCTGATTATTAAACAAAGAACACTTTCTTTATTTTTCAGAGGATGAGCTCAGACTGAGCTAGCACAGAAAAACTAATTGAACAGGCTTCCTAAGATGGAGAAAATGCCAGCTGCAATTGTCCCTGGATGTCACTAGCTTCAGCACATTGCTAATGAGAGCTCTGTCATCTGTTTGATGACTATGTGGTCCCCTCAGTTTTATGCACTTCTGTGGCCAGAGACTGCACCCCTAACCCCAGCCAGCTGTCTCTGCAATTTATTCTGCTGATGATTAGGGAGTCTAAGCCAAAAAGTATGGTTGGATTCACTTAGAATCACACACTGCAACACAGAAAAGGCTTTAGAGATTATATAGTTCATCCTAATATTGCAGATCAGGAAGCAGACCGAGGTTATGGGAATTTCTCAAAGACATACAGTCAAGTAGTTAGAACTTGCATCTCCTAGCTACTATATAAAAGCATAACAGATATCTAACCACAAAGGAGGGTGTACTGTCCTCTGCATTTATTACTGTGCAACTTTATGATGATACTCTATAATTAGACAATGACTTGTAGTTTATAAAGTTCTTTGATCTTCACAGCAATTTGGGGTATGGTTAGGGAAGCTACTATTGCATCAATTTTCTAGATGTGAAAACTGAGATCAAGTGACTTCTCCCTGGTAAGTAGCATCACTAAAGTCTGTGCTAGGGCCATAATTCTCACCCTTTGAATTTTAAACTATTGTTCTCTCAGTATACCATGATCCTTCTCCAGGTGATACCTTAGGTAATCAACAAGATTCCAGGATGTTATTTCGAATCTTGTAAATCATTCTTCCAGATGGTCACTATGATACGATTTGCACAGAATGTGAAATGTTTAAGAAGAGCTTGGTTCTAAAGCTGATTCCACCAATTAATACCTGTGTGGTCTTGCACAAATCACTTAACTTTCCTTTTTATAATCTTTAAAATTGGGGTTATAGTATAAATGGTATACTTAACCCAGAAGAGTGTTGATAGGTTCAAAAAGAATGATGCATATGAATCCTATAAACAGGGTGCTTTGTGAATGCTGTAGATGGAAGGATATTTGTAAACTCCCAGATATGAGAGGTCTAAGAAGGTGATGTTACACTTTTAAGATTAACTTCTTCTGATATGGTATACATACACAAACCTTTTTCTCTCTAAGACTGTCTTTACTGGCGTGGACCTGAATACTTTCAAAGCATTTCATTTCTGGGTAGAAGCAAGAAAAAAATGTAAGAAAAAAAATTTAAAGCTATTCTGGTTATCATATAGTTATAACTGCTTAAAAGTAAGAAATGACTAATTATAATGTCATTTCAACATGTAAAAAGACATACTGGATTTTTAAAATATTTTAGTTATGTTGTTTTAAATTTCTTTCTTTTAAATAGCCAATCGTTTGGATAATGTGATGAAAAAAAGGGAGAAATAGTGTCACTTGATTGACATGACTCTATACAATGAAAATAATCAAATCAAGAAGTGATCCATTTAATATTTATAACAGATATGCACTGACCTCATAACGTGTTAAATTCCTTAGATGATGCAAAAACTGGACATTAGATAACTAGATATTATGGCTGTCACTAAGAAACCAATGATCTAGTTGGAGATAAAAGACTATCATTGAAAACAGAATAAGAAGATATTTATTTATCTAACAAAGATTTGATGATCAATTGTTTGTGAACAGTTGTGCTTGTCCATAAGACACCTTTAGTTTAATGAAGAAAAAAAGCAAGTGAAAAAATATTTGCCAAATAGAATGATGTTGAGTTATAGCAGGAGCTTAACATTTGTTGAAGAAAGGGAAGGGTGATTCAGTGGGCTTATGAAGGACAGGGAAACTTTCACAAATTGAAGACATTTCAGTTGATCTTTGAAGAATAATGATTTTTACCAGATAGATAAGAGGTAACAAAGGTATTTATAGACGAAGAAAAAACATGTGCAAACTCAAGGAAAGGTAAAGCAGTACATAAGAAACAGTATCAGTGGGTTTTGCTCTATTTGTCTTCCTGGAATTCCCTTCTCTGAATTCCCTTCCCATCTTAGTTTTTGGGAGGGAGATATCTTCATTCTTTGAGACTCACTTCACACATCAATCTATGAATCCCTAATTTGAACTTATTATTTCTTCTTTTCCTAATAGTAGCTTGTCCCCACCTCTATAGCTGGTAGCATTGTATTTGTTTACTTGTGTGTTCCACTAGTATATTAGTATGTCAAATATACACATTATCTCATTCATTTGATGCCCTAATTACCCACCACTGTTTTTGGCATATGGTGGTACTTCAGATACTGATTAGATCACACGTGGGAAAAAAAAAATTAACTGTAACAATCTTTTTTTTTTTTTTCACACATTAAAGGGGAGTATTTTTTACTTCAAGATAAAAAGTCCATTGACACAGTACTCATATAGAGCCATCACATGAATTTCAAATCTAGGAAAGAAAATGGAATTTTTTTTTCTCCCAGGCCCTCTACAGAGTTGTGATTAACCAACTATAAGCATAACCCTGGAGGAACAAGAAAATGTCTCAGTGGGCTGCAGGTTTTTCAAAAACAATTCTTAAGTATCCCCCATCCCTCACTTGTTACATCCTTTAACCAGTATTGCAGATTTCTCCCACCAACCCTACCTGACAATAATATTACTTCAATTTAAAAATTATTATTATCTTTGGATTTTACAGTTACCCTGGCAATATCTTTCTTTCTCATCTATATCATTATAAAACTATATACATTTCAAAACTGAACAGAATCGTTTGTTTTAAAGCCAGAGCCATAAAACTGGTTTCCATCAATACAAAAGCAGTAATCCTGTCCTTAAAATTTACCATCAATGATAAATGAAACACCACAATGTCTATAAACATCTCTATATATTTCTCAGAATAAAGTGCCCTATTATTTCTATCATGCTGTGATCTTTGTTCTTTGATATAGTAATGGGAGGAATATAAAATCGGAAAGGTTAAGAATCACAGTTGCACAGCAGTATTATGGGTCCTCATGTGTTTAGTACGTGACAACACAGACAGACTAGTCTTCAAGTCCTTAGTTAAATATTTATTGAGCATCCATTATCAAACTCATGGTGAAAAATAAAAGGAAAAATAATTGTTTCAGTTCTCCAATATTCCTTACTCTCTTTAAAGACCAGAAATACATTCAAAATTAACTTTCTCACCTATAAACAATTTGACAGGGATTAGGTATGATGCTAATATATGTCTAATGATGGGGCGCCTGAGTGGCTCAGTGGGTTAATCCTCTGCCTTCGGCTCAGGTCCTGATCCCAGGGTCCTGGGATCGAGCCCCGCATCAGGCTCTCTGCTCAGCAGGGAGCCTGCTTCCCCCTCTCTCTCTGCCTGCTCTCTGCCTACTTGTGAATTCTCTCTCTCTCTGTGCCAAATAAATAAATAAAAAATCTTAAAAAAAAAAAATATGTGTCTAATGAATGAGAAACTCTTCTGTTCAAGGCTCCATGACTGGTAATTCTCACATTATCATGTATTTAAAACAACCCACAGGCAAAAGCTTTCTCCATTTTACATTGGAATTCTGAGACTCAGAGAGTCTAAGAAAGTTGTTCTGTATCAAACAACTGGTAAGAGCAAAATGATAATTACCGCTAGAGTCCAAACTCCTGACTGCTGCTTGTTTTTATAAGTAAAGGTTTTTTGGAAGAGAGACACATTTATTCATTTATTTATTGTCTATAGCTGCTTTTACACTAAAATAAATTTTCATAGTTGTGACAGAGATTATGTGGCTAGAAAGGCCTAAATTGTTCACTATCTGGCCATATAGAAAAAAAAATTGCTGAACTCTGCCCTAGAGCATTAAATAATGAACAGAAAACAATGATTTATTTAGTACTCTTATGCTGTCATGTTTATGCTTAGGGCTCTTTAAACACTCAAAATGGAAGACCCTGAGTCCTTTCTTAAAGGAGCCTACAATTTGTCCAAAGGGTAAAAAACAAAAGAAAAACAACAAAAAACAAACCATAATAAGATGAGCACATAACCATTCTTTACCAATTATCCACCCTCTTTTTCTTCCTATAGGGAAAAAAAAAGAAGTTTAATACATAAAATAATTTTATTTTTAGTGAGCAGGCTATCTTAACAATGGAAAAACTGTCAAAGGGACCTATGGCAGGCATAAATGTTCACAAACATTTATTTGTTCTTTTTCCTAACACATAGCTAGATTATATTTCATAGCTTCTTTTGCAGTGTGGTGTGACTGTGTCTGACATGAACAGAAGTATTATGTGTCATTCTGAGGCCAAGTTTTTCAAGAGGTGTATGTGCTCCCTATATGCCTCCATGCTACTTCCCCTCTCAGCTGGGTGTGATGCTGGCAAAACCAGAGAAGATGGTAAAGCCAGAAGAAAACAGTTCTTTGCAAAGAAGACAACTGCTTACAGATCAGAAGCATCTGCCTCAGGCTGTTGTTTGAGCCATTAAAAATTTGGGGTCTATTTATTATTGTGGAATACCCTATGCTAAATAATATAAGAATTAGTACTCTGCAGTGAGGTGTTGCTGTAACAACAAAAATATAAACTATGTGCCATTGGAAGGTGACAAGAAAATATGAACTAGAACCTGGAAAAACAGAGATCCATTTAGTTCAGTAGCAAAACAGTTTGTAAAACTCTTGCTTGTTAATAACTTGAAAAGCAGACCAAGTGCCTAGAAGTCTACAGTTCAATGTGAGAGAGGTGGAAAAAGACAAAACATTAGCTGTTACTTCCCAAGTTAAGCAAGACATTGAACAAAAACAGTGAGCTCTGCCAAGAATTATTCACTGTGAGAACATACACGGAGGAAAGAATCCAGAAAATTTGTGAATTTGCAAAGTTGGAAAAGTTCATTGTTTCTGGATTTAAAACAGTAGGAAATGAGATGGACAAGTACTTTAAGGAATTAATTATTTCTTATTAAATTATTATTATTAATTTAATTGTTATTAAATTAATTATTAAACATTCTAAATTGAACACAGTGATTAAACCCTTGGGCAAAAACCAGATTAAGAGGGGCACCTGGGTGGCTCAGTTGGTTAAGCGACTGCCTTTGGTTCAGGTCATGATCCCAGAGTCCCAGGATTGGGCTCCCTGCTCTGCGGGAGTCTGCTTCTCCCTCTGACCCTTTTCTCTCACTCTTACTCTCTCTCTCACTCTCAAGTAAATAAACAAAATCTTTAAAAAAAAAAAAAAAGATTAAGACAGAAAGGAGAGACGGAGAGAGAGAGGATCAGAGAAGGGGGTGCATGGAATTGAGGAAGCAGCAAAGAAATATGCAGATATGAGTTCTATATTTAGGAAAGAAATCTTGTTGTGTTGACTGATTGTATGTAAACATGACAGTTATAGAAGCAAATGGATTAAAAGCCTCAAAAATTTTCAAGGAAATTCATATTGCCACAAAAGCCCATAACTGGTAAAGAGTCCTCAGACCTCTTAATCCTCACGGACAAGTAGCAACTCAGAGACTCTACTCTTCAAAATCCACTTCAGATCTCCAAAGAGGATACTGAACAAGAAAGAACTTCCCAGAATTCAAAACGTGGAGTTTTGAGGGAATTATCTCAGAGAGCAGATCCAGTTTCCTTTTAAAGGACTTTTTCAATTACAGAGTTTTTCACAATATGTCAATAGGATTCCATCAATGGTGTGGACCACTAACTGCCATGGCTTCCCTTTTCTTCCCTTTCTAAAGATTTTTAACTGTGGGTACTCTGTCCTGTACCTACAGTTGCATGCTATGAGCTGTGTGTGTGCACCCATGTATGTTTATAGGTTTCTTTTTTTTAATTTAATTTTATTTTTTCAGTGTTCCAAGATTCATTGTTTATGCACCACACCCAGTGCTCCATACAATACGTGCCCTCCTTAATACCTACCACCAGGCTCAACCAACCCCCCACCTTCCTCCCCTACAAAACCCTCGGTTTGTTTCAGTTTGTTTCTCAAAAGTCCACAGTCTCTCATGGTTCGTCTCCCCCTCCGATTTCCCCCAATTCATTTTTCCTTTCCTTCTCCTAATGTCCTCCGTGTTATTCCTTATGCTCCGCAAGTGAAACCATATGATAATTGACTCTCTGTTTATAGGTTTCTTTAGCAAAGAGCCCTCATGTGAATCTGAATGACAATTCTGCACACGACGAAAGGTCCTAGTCTGATGGATACTTTAACTTGATGGGAAAGATGGTTAAGACAGCACCAGTCAGCTGGAGGGGGAAGGTCACAGTTTTCTAGCATCCAGTTAGAAGAGATGTCACTGCCAAGAGGACCTGGATATAATTATGTCAATTCCACCATTACCATATAAATACATTTAGTGACAGAAAGCTATTGTGCTTTGTGCATTTATTTAATAGATATTTATTAAGTCTTACCATGTTCACATTTCTAGAAAAGGGGAAAGAAGAGAACTGCAATGGATGAACACCTATGTGTAACTAACTGTACTGGAAACAAAACCACATCTGAAAAGCCACCTGATAGGTCTTGGTTTCAACTTATGCCCCTTTCCATTCCTTTCTGTGAAGTCAGTTCAGCAACTCTTCTCTATTTTCAAACAAACTAAGTTTTCCTATTCCCCTCCTCATTTCCAGATCCAAATTCTTTTCTGGGATACTTTCCCATTTGTCTTTTGAACAAATATCTAATTCCTTAAAGACTTTATACGGCATTTAAATTACTTTCAATTGTTTTACAATACTCAGTGGCAAAGATGGGGACAAATTTGTACTTCCTGACTGATAGGTACTAGCAATAAAACCAAAGAGAGCCATTCTGCAACTCTGGTGTTATTTTGTGGTATGCAAATTTAGAGTAGTAAAGACTTTCTTCATTAAGTACAGGAAGTTATTCAGAGGTGTTACATTCCAAGTTGTGAAATAGGCTTAGAAGTACTTCTACAAGCAGATGATTGCTTAATTACATTGCAAATGTTCTGTGGAATTCCTTATCAGTCTTTTGTATTAAAGCTACTCATCCTTCCTATACATGACCTCTTATCCAGAGTATTGTTATTTTTTATCATTAGAAAGTTTTTAATTGTCATAATTCTTTAGACTCTAAATACTACTTCAAATCATGAATAAAGACTATCAATATCTAAGGCATATGATGTTATATATGTAAACACTGGCAGAGCATTAAATATTGAAGCATTGTAAGTTTAATTCTAGTCACTAAAGAAAAATTCTGGAGCTATGACTCTAGTAAATAATGTGGCTGTCTGTTAGCCTCACATTCTTTTGCCATTGGTATCTTTCATTCAGCATTCTTCACCTAAAACAGCGGCTCCAGTCAGCACAATGAGTACTGCTGTGACAGTGAACCCACAATGTCAGGTCAATTATTCCATTCTTTGAAAGTAAACGTTCAGAGATCTAAATTTCACCAAAAACAAATGCAAATGCTAAACAGGTGACATATGATAGAAGTAGGCAAGTAGTTTTGGCAATAGGTGATTATCATATATGCATTTAATTGATTAAAATTCATAATGAAGGTACTAATGATGTTCAGTTAAACTTTGTTGAATCAAATTCCATTATAGCATTAATAATATTAATTTCATTATAAGCTCTTCATTGACAGTGGGATGGCATTTTCATATATTACTATACTTTGATGTCTCTTTCAATTCATGACTTTGGAAAATTAATTTCATATCACTTGTTATCAATTCACTTTTCTGTAAAATAAAGAACTTAAATTACACACTCTAAAATGACTCTATTAGCTCAATGTTAATATAAGAGAATGCAGAGTTTTGGTATTTTAAAATGTTAGATAATAAACACCCTTGCAGAACCATATATTAGGCACCTTTGGAGTTATACACAGTATGTTATCTTAGGGGCAAAATGATAGGTTTTATGATGTCTAATCTAAATTATCTTATCCATGAAACTTATATTAAAAAGGAAGGAGGATGCCATTCTTCTGAGATAAAATGTATCAGATGAATCTAGTCCCCTAAAACCATCAGACAAAAGTCATAAAAGAGCCACTCCCTGCTATACCATATTGAATATAGCTCTACTATCACAATTATCTTAACTATCAGATAGTAAGATTCTTATCCATGAGAGCATATCCTACCAGACTACATGGAATATTACAGGTGCTTGATAAATGTATTAAATTTATCTAATCTAAATTAGTTATTTCAGCTTTGCTTGAAATCAAATTATGATAAATTTTGCATGATTTTATATACATATATATATGCATACGTATATATGTAACAAGAATGTGACAAGAATGTCTACCATCCTATAGGAAAACTGTTTAGTTGACTAATTAAAAGAAGGAAAGTAAGAAAGAGAGGTTTATTTTTTTTTTAATTTTAAATTGAAACAGTAAGGTACGAGCAAGAAGAGCTAGATAGAGCATGAACGAAAAGCCCTAAGATTCAGTTCCACATGGACATATAGGAATGTGACCTGAGATAAATTATTTAAAATCCCTAAACCTTAATTCCCTCATATAGAAACCAAATTAAAAGAATTCTTGAAAAGATGAGAATGTAAAAATGGTTAAGAAAATATATTTAACATAAATTATGTTTGAAACTGCAGATATGCACCATGAACATGTAGTTATGAAAAAGCCAGCTAGGGGCGCTTGGGTAGCTCAGTGGGTTAAGCCTCTGGCTTCAGCTCAGGTCATGATCTTGGGGTCCTGGGATTGAGCCCCACATTGGGCTCTCTGCTCAGCAGGGAGCCTGCTTCCCTCTCTCTCTCTCTGTCTGCCCCTCTGCTTACTTGTGATCTCTGTCAAATAAATAAATAAAATCTTTAAAAAAAAAAAAGCCAGCTAACACGAATCTAATGCATATATGTAAAAAACTATTAATTAACAAATATGTAAGCACACTTGCAAACATACTCATAGATAAATGTACACACAAGCACACATCATGCAAGTTCTATACCATACATACATCCATAAACACAAATCAAAACACTTCTGTTCATGCATGCAGTTATTGCTAAGAGAAACTCCTCCCAAAAAAGGAACTCTCACAAAATTATGCACTCTTGTATATATTTCTTTATTTCAATAAGGCTAAATATCATTTATTCAGTAAGGTTTTCTGCTTTGATCAGATATGCAAACAACAAGTGAAATCCTCTTGGTAAAAGGTACAGCACTTATTAAATGCAAACCTGTGGGTAGTGTTGTATCAGAGACATCTTCATTAGTGATGGCTTTGGCATCATGCAGCACCCCAGTCAGGCAAGTAAGTAGTGAAGCTGCCCTCCAATGAGGAGGCACACTTCCAGAGCCCTCAGCCCAACTACTACAGGTCTCTGGCATCGGACTAGTTCCTCACTGCCATTCAAGAAACAGTCCTATTTCTGTTTGGATTATTTATCTTTAGACACACTGGCTATAATATTTTCAGACCTAGCATACTATAATCAGGCTTCATTTGTCCAACTTTTGTGGGATAATTGCTTTTGCTTAATGTCACACAAAGTTTTGTGACACCTAAGGCAGATCATAGTAAGTAATAATAGGTAGCATTTACTCTTTTTCCAAGTGTTTTCTCTTTAATAACTCCTTCAATATCCTAACAACATTTCTAATGCGGCAGACACCATTTAATAGTGGAGGGGATAGAAGCACAGAATGGGGTCAAATGACCCAATATAATTTTTAGATAATTTGATAAAGTAAAAATTCAAATACCACAATATAATTTCTAGATAATTTGATAAAGTCAAAATTCAACTCCCACAGAGCCAAGAGATTAATGGTTCTACTAAGAGAATAATCTTATTTTTCTAACAATCGATTCACTTCAACATCTTCACCTGAAGAGCTCTTGTCAGGTCATTAAATAAATCAGTTAAGTAAACTGCCTGGCACAAGGTCAGCATGTAGTACCAACTCTATAATGTTGAGGAAAATGGTAACATTAACAGTAGTAGTAGCAGCAGCAGTAGCAGTAGTAGTAATAGTAGCAAGAGTAACAAGAGGGGAAGCTCATAAGGGCTCTATTAGAGTCTCATATTCTGTCCTAAATGTATCTCATTTGTAAGTTATCAAATGAAGAACAAAGATATAAGTGATTCTGACTTAGGATATGTAATTACCTATTTAAGACAAAGCACTGGAATTGTCTTCATAAAAGGAAAGAAAATTTAAACAACTCTTCACATTGCTTTCTGCCTTAGGCATTTAACATGATTCCATTAATGAGAGAAAAAAAAAAAAAGCCTCTTCTAGGGATTATATTCCTATCTTAAAGCTCTCTGTAGTGCCAATTTCAGTGTTCCATATAATCTTTTCATTTAACACTATCTTGAATATCTATGTGATGTGTGTTTAAAGCAAAGCTTGGGTCCATATGAAAACAGGAAGTTCCAAATGTTTTTGTGAAATAAAGCTGTCAGTAACAGACAGTCGTGGGCTCTACTGTGGTATGGCACAGGTCATTTTTATATCTTTATAATCCCTAGAGTTAGGAAGGAGGCAACTGGTTACTGAACTTCTGAATGTTCCCTACCTGCCTTTTACTCCTGCCAATGTTTTCTGTGTAGTTTATTTAACCAGCCTGTTTATTTGTTTTTATTTTTTTATTAAAGATTTTATTTATTTATTTGACAGACAAGAGATCACAAGCAGGCAGAGAGGCAGGCAGAGAGAGAGGAGGAAGCAGGCTCCCTGCTGAGCAGAGAGCCCGATGCGGGGCTCGATCCCAGGACCCTGGGATCATGACCTGAGCCGAAGTCAGAGGCTTTAACCCAGTGAGCCACCCAGGCGCCCCTACCAGCCTGTTTCTTTAGAACCAGAACCAAGAGATACATACTGCTGCCACTGAAAGACAGAAAGGATGTATGTCTGAGGTCAGTTTCCTCAAATGAAGATAATCATCTGCTTTTTAAGGTCAAGAAAGAGTTAAAATGCATACTTTCTAAAAATTCTTCTAACCCTGAGAAATGAACAGAAGCCTTCTAGAATGTTGCTTCATTCGAGAGAATTAGTTCCCTTCTACTTTGCCCATTTTCTTACTGCACAGGGGTGCACTGTGAGAAGCTCCTCTTGACTAGATAACATGAATTAATAATATTAATAGCAGCTAATGTGTATATAGTCCTCATATGCCAGACACTTTTCTATGCAATCCATTCAACCCTAACATCAATCAGATGGCAATTCAGGCAGAGGGATTAAGTAAATTTCCCAAGTCCACACAGATAGCAAATGAGAATCCTGAGGCTACACCTATGTAATCTGGCCAGAAATACTATACTTTTATATATGCTACTATGGAAATACTGTTCCAGATACATCCCTTGTGACCAAAGCCCACAGGGGCTGAGAAACAGCAATGGAAGGATAATGAATATGGGTTCTGTATACTGACCAGCTGCACAGTCTCCCTAAATGGACCTTCTCTCCCCAAATGGACCTTCTCTCCCCATGTATGTATACTGCTGTTGACATGTGAAGGCCCCACAGGGGTCCTGTGCTCACAGAAGTGCAAGGATCTAAATGCCGTCAGTTTCCCTTTTCCATTCCTAGCAGGTCTTGCTCTCAATTCCTCTGCCTGCCCTTCCCAGATTGGAACATGGACTTCTGCAAGCCACTCCTGCCTAAGCATTTTTCCTTTAAAGAAGTGTTTGGGATCACACTGAACTCTGGCCTTGTCTTCAAGATGGGATGCTGCTTCCTCCTCTTGACTGCCTATATTAAAATAGCTATGGTGAGAAACATGCTGGTTTTCTTCCCTAAAGTCAAAGTACTCAGGCTGATCTTTTAGATTCAGCATAATCAGGGAATTAACACATCGCGAAGTTTGACCTTTGACTGAAAAAGCATCTAGAATTATAAGCTGAAGAAAATCCAAGCTCTTTTACTTTCACTTTTAATGGCCCATGCCGCTGTATCCCATACAGTCCTCTCATCCTTTTTTGTCCTTTTGATATAGCAAAAGCAGACACAAGTTCATGGCTGAGCAAGGTGGGAAGAACAAGCTTGCTGAGACCAGGGGATCCCTGCTGGCTATGTTGGATCCCTCCAAACATTCTTTCTTAACTGAAAGGAAACTTACCCAGCAAGAAGTGTAGATGCCTCATGCTAAGTCCAAGAGAACAAGGGATCAGTTCATGCAATAAAGTCAGGAATAATGTCATCTAGGGGACAGCTTCAATGAACTCAAAAGTTGAAACAGTGGACATTTTTACCGAGGCAGAGTTTGACTATAGTTCTGGATAATCTCTCTTATTCAATACATTCTGGAGAGAGTACCTGGAGGCACAGGAGGAGCCAGCTCTTGTTGAAAGAAGCTGAAAAAGAAATAGAACTTGGAAACCCAGACAAGTTAAGATGGGATTCAGAGAAAATACCCTGTTTGAAATGGAGAGAGGGTAATGGGTAAGGTACATGGACAAACAATTGAATAAAGATGAATCTGAGACCTAAAGATATTAAAACAACAGGACACAGCAGATTCTGAGGTTTGGAGAAAACTGCTGTCTGGGTGAATTACACTGTCACATAATGCTGGTTTGGTAGGGTTGTCAGATTAAGCAAATAAAAATACAGGATGCTGGTTAAATTTGATTCTCATATAAATAACAATTTTTAGCATACCATGTCCCAAATTTTGCATGGTATATACTTATACTCAAAAAACCATTTTTATTTGAAATGTAAATTTAAGTGGTTGCCCTGTGTTTGGACTTTACTCAAAATTCACTGGACAGTAGTGTTTCTATGAAAGAATTCCTTCTCAGTATTTCTCTGTAAAGTAATACAATTTTTTTCTGGATCCCTAAAAGAAATCATGTCGAGATACTAGGAAAAGTAGTAAAAATCTCTGTCAGTTTCCTGTGAGAATAAAAACATAACAAGCAACATAATAACATTATGGGTTTGAAGGAATTCTTTAAGGTCAGGCTAAAAACAAGAGTAGGAAATGCTGATACTCAGAGTTTAAGATCAAGGTCAACAGGCTTGGAACAGGACAGGAGTGAAAAGGAAAAAAGCTGTTGATGTGCTGTGGGTGTGGCCCTGTCTGCTGTTAATGATGGATCATTTCTACAAACAAAATAAATATTAATAACTTTACCTGCATGACCTATTTTATATAAATCCTGTAAGTTGTGTTCCAAGAACACAGTCAGGTTGGGAAGCAAATTATGTCAGCATATCGACTTCTTTTTTTTTTTTTTTTTTTAAGATTTTATTTATTTATTTGACAAACAGAGATCATAAGTAGGCAGAGAGGCAGGCAGAGAGAGGGGGAAGCAGGCTCCCCACTGAGCAGAGAGCCCAATGTGGGGCTCGGCTAGATCCCAGGACCCTGAGCTCATGACCTGAGCGGAAGGCAGAGGCTTAACCCACTGAGCCACCCAGGTACCCCAGCATATCAACTTCTTTACCACACAATTCTGTGTAGTACTGTTTCTCTATCTAGGAGATCCAAATGCTGTATTTTTTAAAACTATCCAACAGTGCTTGCTAATGTCTTACAGTATTTAAATATTTGTTATAAGCTACAATTTCTTGTAAATATTATATCCATACTAACAATTAATGAGCCTCTAAGTGGGCCAACAATGATCCTGTCCTCTTGATACACACACTTTTGTGTAATCCCTTCCTACCGCATACTAGAGTTGATCTGTATGGCCAAGAGAAAAGGGCAGAAGAGGTGGTATGACACTTTCAGGATTGGTAATAAAGAGCACTTCAACTGCATGTGCTCACTCGCTCTTGCACTCTTTCTTTCTCTTTCTGTCTCTTTTTCTCACTCTAGTTCTCTCTCATCACGAAGCTCTGGGGGTAAACCACCTGTGAGGAACCTTAAAGAGAGGTCCATGTGGTGTCATACAGATCATAGGTTCCTGATTCAGAAAGTAATTCCTATCCACCCAAAATTCCACTATTAGAAAATGGAAGAGAAACATGGTTCAAATATTTCTGTACCAGGTGAGAACTGGATAAGGAACCTGTGCTCTGCAACGGTGCGTGACTTATTTGACTAGAGGTAGGGCTGTTCAAATCTGGAGAATGGAGGCACAGTTCTTAAAGGAGACAGATAAATTCAATGCATTATTTCTTTTCATAGACTCTGTAGCTAATCACAACTGCTTTATGATTTAGAATTTTTTTAGCATTTTGGGGCATCTGGGTGGTTCAGTCTTTAAGTGTCTGCCTTCGGCTCAGTCATGATCCCAGGGTCCTGGGATCAAGTCCCGCGTCCGGCTCCCTGCTCAGTGGGAAGTCTGCTTCTCCCTATCCCATTCCCCCTGCTTATGTTCCCTCTCTCACTGTGCATCTCTCTCAATTAAATAAATAAAATCATTTTTAAAAATTTAAGAAATAAAAAAATAAAAAGAATTTCTTAGCGTTTTTATTTTCATAGACTATGTCCAGACCTTGTGGTGCTTTCCCTTGAATATCCATATTCCAGCTCCTTCCCAGGAATTCTGCAGATTTGATAAATTCTCCCGATCCCAATATCACGGAAGGAAACTCATGGGTTTTGATGTATAAGCACCGGTTTGAGTCAAGGTGCTGATCTTTATTACTTATGCAACTTCATACCTTTGGTTCTTAGCCCTATCATCTGTTAAACGGTGAGGATAATATTTCTCTTATTGGCTATGTGAAAACAGAAAAAAAATTAGTGAAACATCTGCTAAATAGTTCCAATCAAGAGAGTTCCTGGTACTGTTTTATCATCTGATTATTTTATCTTCAGTTCTGTGAAGTTAATACAACATATTTTTAATATAATATTTAAGTGTATCATACACAATTTCACAAACTAAAAGTTGTGTGGTGCCTAGGTTAATAAATACAACAGCTCTGGGGTGCCTGGGTGGCTCAATCAGTTAAGCATTCAACTTAGGATTTCGGCTCAGGTCATGATCTCGGGGTCGTGGGATGGGGCCCTGCCTTGGACTCCATGCTTGCAGGAGGCTGCTTGAGACTCTCTCTCCCCTTCTCCTTCTGTCCCTCCCCCCGTTCATGCACACTCTCTCACTCTCTAAAATAAATAAATAAAATCTTAAAAAAAGAAAATAGAACAGTTCTATTATCATCCCAGAAAGTTGCTCCATCCATGTCTCCTTCTAATCATAAATCACATCCTCCCCAATGATGTAATCTAGTATATTGATTAATTTTGCCTGTTTTTAAAACTTTATATCCACTTAAAAATCCCCCAAGTCTGTTAATATGTAACATGACTTATGAGACTTAGCAGATATGATTAAGTTGAGGACTTTGAAATGGGGTAACTGTCCTTGGTTGGTTATTCAAGTGGGCCCAATGTAATCACATGGGTCCTTAAAAGCAGAGACCTCTTCCTGGCTATGGTGGGGAAGAGACAGAGAGAGAAAGAGAAAGACAGAGAGAAAAGGAGAGAAAGATACAGACAAAGTGACAGAGACAGGCAGAGAGAGATGTGATGAGGGGAAAAGGATGAAAGAATCCAGCATTGCTTCGTTCATTTAAAAATGAAGGAAGTGGAAATGGGCTAAAGAATACAGGACACTTCTAGAAGCTGTGAGTAGCATGGGAAGGGATTCTAATCTAGTCTCCAGAAAGGAATGTAAGATTTTTTTGCCCAAGGAAACCTCTTTGGATTTTATTTTTGCCCAAGGAGACCTCTTTGGATTTTCGATTTTTTTTTTTTTAAAGATTTTATTTATTTATTTGACAGACAGAGATCACAAGTAGGCAGAGAGGCAGGCAGAGAGAGTGGGGGAAGCAGGCACCCTGCTGAGCAGAGAGCCCGACACGGAACTCGATCCCAGGATTCTGGGATCATGACCCGAGCCGAAGGCAGAGGCTTAACCCACTGAGCCACCCAGGAGCCCCTGGATTTTCGATCTTTTAAGTCACTAAATTTATAGTAATTTGTTATAGCAACAACAGAAAACTAATACAGGTGCATCCCTAGAGCAAAGATTGGCTGAGTCACATGATAAGCTTATCCTTAACGTTACTGGAAACTGTCAAACAGCTACCAAAGTGGTTTTACCAGTTCATACTTTTACTAAGAGTAAGTACAGGAGAGTTCTAGCTCCTCTACATCCTCCTTATCATTTGGAATTTTTGTTTTTCATTTCGGCTCCTCTGATGAAATCATATTATAATTTTATTTTGCATTTCTCCAATAATCAATGAAAGTAAACACTTTTAATACGTTTACAGGGCATATAGGCATGCTGTCTTGTGATGTAACCTGGTCATCGATTTGTCAGTGCATTATTTTCCTTATTCAGTTCTGAGATTTTTGAAAATATATTCCAGACATCAGTCATTTTCCACACATAGTACCACAAATATCTTCACATCTTATCTATCTGTTTTTGTCTTTCACTCTCTTACTGGTTAATAAAGACAAAGGAAAATTGTAAGACATTCTAAATCTCTTCAGGTACTATTTAATAAACCTTTTCCTATTCCAAGATCATAAAGATTTTCTCCTATGATTTCTTCTAAATCCTTTTTTTTTTTTTTTGCCTTTTTTTGCTTAGATATGCAATCTGTCCTTAAGGCAAAAGTTTTATATGTTCTATTACAAATAAGAAAGGTCAAGTGAGATATGGAGATTTAAACATCAAAAAGGAAGCAAGAGAATAGCTTGAATTTTGGTCTTCCACCTTGCTTGTACACACTGTCTTATCTACTGACCTCCTGAAGTCTTCCTTGATATTCAAAAATCAAATTGATCTTTCCCTCCCTTAGGCTCTGCAATCCTTGACATCACTTATGAAATGCATTTTGTAACAACTGTAGATATCATATGCATTTGTGCTTGCCTGCCCTGCTGGATTGTTAATCCCTGTGATCAATGGCTGCTTCATTATTCATCTTTATGGGTCTCACAGAGTTAGCCCAGCATAAAACTGGTGGTGCTCATTATGTGGCTGTTAAAAGAAAGGAAGAATAACCATTAATTCCTCTGCTTTACATCTATATTTTACACAGCAACAATGACATGCTATATGACTCAAAAAAGTCATTAAAAAAACCCTTATTATAAATAATAGTTCTCTGGCATAAAAAAAAGATCTAAGAAGAAAATTCTAAATGAAAAAAAGATATTTTTAAGTGACAGATAACCATGAGAATAGGCGTGCTAACATTTTATAGTTTTCTGTTCTCAGAAGGTTCATTCTTAGTTACTTGTACTTAAATTAAAGAGCGTATCAAGTTAATGGAGCCTGTTATCTTGAACTGCATTTTATGTTGTCAGCATCTTTAGTTCGCAATCCCTTTACAGACTCAGGCTGCCTTCAGAGAGCCATTTGCGTTGGCTAAAAATGCCTTCCCAAGTATTCTCTCTCAATGGTTCTTTTTTTAAGCTCAAGATAAGATGTGTTTCCCTGTTCTCTTGTGCCTTTAGTGGTTTTTCTCCCTAAATTACTGTTCCCATAACTATATAATTTTCTATCATTCCTACTATACATTTATAACAGTGTTTTTCTAACATGCTATTCATTGGCCATTGTTATACTTCATTAATTTGTTAAAGTCAACATGAGTGCTATGCAACATGATTAATTCAAATTACCACTTAGATTTATTTCATTCTACTCCTACAGACATACATTCTTAGGTGTTTTAAGGATCCCTGCCCAACCACTCTTCCATTGGGAGAGTGGAAAACGCAAAAGATGTGAAGTGAGGTAGACATTGGTTTAAATAATTCTAGCTTTGCCACTTATAGCTTCTGTCCTTGGACAAAGTTACTTAATTTCTCTTAAGCTCGGTTTCTTTATTTTTAAAATATAGGACTGTTATGATGACTAAAAAAGTATACTCATGCAAAGTACATAGCACAATGTCTGCAAAATACTAGGACCTCATTAATGTTAGTTCCCTTTTCCTTGCTGCTGAAACAAAGTTTAAAGATGATTAAAGGATTCTGATTGACATGTGAAAATGTACAGGAGGCTAATAGGGAGCCAGTGAGAATTCCTGAGAAGCAGATTATTTTGATCAAATTAAGAAAAGAAAGAATACTCTGGTGACAGTGTAGGATAAACATGGCAAAAACATCTTTTTGGACTAAGCACATACCATCAATGGGTAAAGAAATGGGGATTACTGGAGCAATGATGATCTGGAAAATGCATGCCCTGCCTATATATGTTGACCTTCTGATCATCAATATTAAAATTCCTTTAATTTCTTTAAGAAATTACAAAGACCCAAAACAGAACAGCAGCTGCCATAGGGATAAAGAGACCAATCCCTATAAGGACAAAGGAACATATACCAGAATAAATTAGTTGATTTAAAATTTAAATACCATAAAAAGAATGTTATTGCAAATGCTTGCCAAGAGTTAGCTACTGAAGCTATCTCTTCACATAAAAGAATCTAAAATACATCTTTTATTTAAATCCTGGTTCACAAATATTAGAAGCACTTAGGTAACCATTAATAAACATACATAGTTTCAAAAATATATTTAAATATAGATGCATGTATTTAAGTAATTATAAATTATATGTTTTAAATTATAGACAAATCAATACTTTTAATTTCATCATGTAATTTTTACTGTGAAGATTGTTTTCAGCTTTTCCAATGAGAATCATAATATTGCCCTATTAATCCCTCAAAAAAAACAAGGCAGATGTGCTAATGGATTTTCATGGTGGGGTGGATAATGCTATAATTATGTAGGAGTTGCTGCTGACTCATAAAAGCAGGTTTAGAATTAACTTGAGGGGTAAAATCCAGGTTTTGGCCATGTAAGGACATTAAAGAGCTAATTTTACATGCTGAGAAGAACTGTATTTCTTTGGCTGAAATCCAATTCATGGATTGGTAGTATTTCCTACAATTGGTAGTATTTCCTGAAATTATTCCTGGACTTTATAAATAACCACCATCAAATAAATACATACACATATACATACATACCATCCACCCAGAATCAATATTGTATAAATTCCCTTTACATACATTATTTATAATCCTTACAACACTACTCAATATAACGCTAACGTATTCCTTACAGATGGGGAGACAAACACGTATGTGTGAAATGCACAGTTTAAAACCTGATCTAGGGCTGCCTGGATGGTTCAGTAGGTTAAGCCTCTGACTCTTGATCTTAGCTCAGGTCTTGATCTCAGGACCATGAGTTCAAGCAAACAAGCAAGCAAGCAAAAAAATACCTGATCTCTTCTCTTCACAAACTATGAGCTTATGAGAACTTTTCCTTTATTACTCACAAACATGAATTGATGGCATGATACAAATGCCATAGTTTTCTGGTGTAGACATGGATGCAGGGAAGCATGGGCAGTAGTTAGGCACCAACATCAGCCTTTTTTACTATAAAAAACATTTCTTAATAAAATTTCACAACATACATTAATAACAACTTTAGGCTATCCTTAATCTATGACCCAGAAGCTCCTCATATTGTAATCAATCTAAGGAAATAATCAGAGATGAATACAGTGGGTAATACTGCATTGTATATTTGTAAGCTGGTAAGAGAGAGATACTAAAAGTTCTCATCACAAGAAAAAATTTGTAACTGTGTGGTGATGGATGTTAACTAGACTTAATGTAGAGATCATTTCACAACATATGCATGTATTGAATCATTATATTGTATGCCTAAAATTAATATAATGTGATATGTCAGTTATATCTCAAAATAAAGATAAATACAAAGCATAGCAAATAAGAATTTTTTTTTTTTTAAAATAGGCTCCATGCCCAATGTGGAACACAATGTGGGGCTTGGATTCATGACCCTGAAATCAAGACCTGAGCTGAGATCAAGAGTCAGATACTTAACTGACTGAGCCACTCAGGCACCCCACATATAAGATTGTTTAACATACTGCTATTTATAACTCTAAAAGTTAAAAAGAAACTTATGCAGCCAAAAATTAGTTAAGATAATTGTTCTACCACACATCCATATAAGGTGGTATCCAATCATTAAAAAAGAATTGTTACAATTAATATATGAGGAAGTGATTATAGAATAATGTTATATGAAAAGAAAGAGAAGGTAAAATAATATACATACGATGGTAAACATTATATATGTCTATCCACATCTCTGCATCTATTTATTCCTTCTTTCTCTTTCTGTCCGTCCATTAATCCATCCATCCATCTACCTATTATAAATAACAATGTTGTTTGTTAAAGACACATTTTTTAAAATTAAATTCTTATTTATAATTTCACTTTTCTGCTTTAAAAACACATATTGTTTTTAGCTTTAAAATAAAACCCACAATACTTTAAAAAATAATAGCTTTTGCTTGTCGTGTTCTGAATAGCCTTTCTCTGCATTGTTTTAGGGCTTAAGAGCCATAACGTAGTTCAGATTTGGCCAAAGTGAAAAACTTTTATCTTGACTCAAACCAGAGGGTAAGAAGAATAGGTGGGAAGATACAAAGCTGAAAAAGATTTGAAGGAAAAAAATGATAGTAGGTGGTAAGAATCTTCTTTGGTTTGAATAGATAGCTCTTCTTGGAGGAACGGGGGTGAGGAATTGTCACTTTTAGATATTTATTCTGTGACTAAATTAGGGTTATGAGTATTGTGTTAACCCCATAAAAGGAATAAAATAAAATTTAAAAGAATTAAAAAAAATAACCTCACATACTTTATGCTAAGAATTGTTGCCACCGATTGTAATTCCTATTTAAAAATTTTATAAGCTTTATTTTTATTCTTTGTTAGCAAGAATACTAGTGGCAACGATCTAAAATATAACATACTTAGTTTATGTGCATATATAAAGTGGTGAATTTTTTTTTTTTTTTAAAGATTTTATTTATTTATTTGTCAGAGAGAGAGAGAGGGAGAGAGAGCGAACGAGCACAGGCAGGCAGAGTGGCAGGCAGAGGCAGAGGGAGAAGCAGGCTTCCTGCTGAGCAAGGAGCCCGATGCGGGACTCGATCCCAGGACGCTGGGATCATGACCTGAGCCGAAGGCAGCTGCTTAACCAACTGAGCCACCCAGGCGTCCCAAGTGGTGAATTTTTTAATACAGTATACAATTTATAAAGATTTTTAAATTCTTGATAGGAGAAATAAAGAAGGGGAACTATCTAAAATCTACTTGGTAAATACTTCTTAATATTTTAGTAAAGAAAATTCCTGCCTTGGTACAGAAACCCACTAATGCTTAGTTTCAAATTATGGTAAATTGTGGATAATGTTTTAGTGACGTGTCAGAGCTATCTCAAGGAAAGGAACATATTCATGTGCATGCTAGAGCCAGCTTGTATGACCTCATTAGAGCCAAATGCCACATTTCCAGAAATACTGTAATCTGACTGATAAACACATCCATCATCGAAAAATATATATCAACTTAAAGCTAAAGCATGTTAAAAACAGAAGTAATAAGTACTCAAAATTCATTAATTCTTAACTACTTTTCTACACTTTCTTTCATTTCGTTCTTATCTATACTCTTGAAATTACTTATATCTATTGTTTCTCTATTCTGGAAATACTGTGTCATGGCGTTCTACTATAAAACTCTTTCTAATTTCACGTTCAGTAAGGCCACATTGGCAACTTAAAATCAATAGTTGTGGAAGTATTTATACTATGGAAACAAACCAGCAAATTCTAAATCAGGACTTCCATTCCCACCTTCACTGGAAATCTAATTGTTAAATATTTATCAGCAACTACAGAACTCTTTTTTCCCCTCTAGGCATTTCCAAATACAGTAAGTTGTATATGGTGATCATCCATTTTTCTGCACATACATCATGGAAAAACAATGCAAGCAATCACAAACTACTTTACATTTATTGATTATTTGATAATATGCTAAGTGATATCCAGTGATATTGATGCTGTAGAAGATAAAAGGACAAATAAAATATAGCTCTTGTCTGCCATTATGGTGAGGAGAGGCGGAATGGATAGATAGATACTCAAGTATGCACTGCTTTGTTATTGAAGATAATGTATATCTATAAATATTTATTGATATTTAAAATATCCTCATAAACAGTCTCCTTCATTTGCTTCTCATACAAACCTTGGAAAATAAACAAGTAATTTAGTATTGTGCCCACTTAACCCAAGAGAAATTCAAGACATGCTCAAGGTCATGGAGTGAGAACAATACAGACATAAAATAAAATCCAGCATCCTACTCCTTAACTCTAGGTCCTGTGCCATTAGCGTTCTTGTCTACTATTAAAATTAAAAAGAAAAAAGGGCTTCCAAATTCCATAAACTGTATCCAAACTGTATCTGGATACACTGAACTTTTTTTTGGAAAACCTCAAAGGCCTGTGGCAGCAACCTTAGAATTATTGGCTTGTTTTACATAGCATAATCATACAGTGAGTCTCTAACTGTAGACTCTCATCAACCCATAAAACAATATAATATTACACTTGAGATGTCAAGCAGGACAGGTGGATTGACAGAAGACACACACACTGCTACCCCCGAATCTGTGCATCAGGTGCCTGGGACACTGACGGACACAAGTAGTCTGTAGTTCAAGAGTAAACGGTAATAAAATGAAAAACATTTTTTTTTTTTTTCCAAAAGAAAACCCTGCTGAGAGACAAGAGGCATCTAATGAGGTGGAGGATGAGACGGGCTTAAGTGTGTGAGGAGAATTACAGGAAAAAATGATGCTTGCAGGGCACCCAGATAGTGAAGTTGTTTAAGCGTCCGACTCTTGGTTTCGGCTCAGGTCATGATCTCAGGGTCCTAAGATCAAGCTCTGCATCAGGCTCCGTTCTGCCCTCTCGCTCTCTGCCAGTTCCCCCCCTGCTCACGCTCTCTGGCTCTCTCTGTGTCTCTGCCAAATAAATAAATAAGATCTTTTAAAAAAGAAAGAGGAGGAGAAGAAGGAGGAGGAGAAGAAATAGTAGTAGTGGTAGTAGTTGTTTTTCTTCATGGACTCTCCAATAGTGTTCTGCCATTAAGCAAAGGTGGTAGTAGTTGTTTTTCTTCATGGACTCTCCAATAATGTTCTGCCATAATTGCAAAGAGGAGGAGGCAGTGTAAAAAGGAAAATGAAGGAGATGTTCTAAGTAATGATTCCTATCTGTAAAGTAGCCTTGTTGACTTTGTCCTATTCAGTTCCCTCTTCCATCTCTAAATAATCCTCTTTTCCTTTAGCTCCAAATTTCTGTTCCACAACCTAAGGAATGTGTAGACCTCATCAAGAATTGAGCCAATATTAAGGTGGTCAGTATGCAGAATGTTTCAGCATGTGGTAGCAGGATGTGATGTTGTTCACTGCTAGCCAGACAGGCAGCAAGCTTGCACAGCACAGTGGCGAGGCACAGGCTTTGGAGCCTTCCACGGCTTCGCTCATTTGAACTATTTCCTCATCTGAAAAAGGGACTCATAAGTGTACCTATTTCACAGGCATTATTACATTAGGTTTAAATGAGTTAATAGGTATAAAAGGCTGTAACTATGCCAGAATATAGTCAGGGTCATATAAAGTATAATATATTTATATATAAACATAACTATATATATTTTTACATATATAACATGATTAATATCATATAAATCATTACATATATATCATTATGCATGTGTGTGTGTGTGTGTGTGTATCTCAGATAAGTCTAAAGTAATATAGAAATCACTACATGATTTCACTACATGACTAAACGGAGGATCTAATCTGAACAAGACATACATATTTTCATATAATTTGCAGTAGCCATTTAAACTGAAACTTGACTTAATCAAGTCAATAATTTCATTTTGAAATTAATAGGAAATTAAGAATCTAATGCTATTTGCCATTGTTTTTTAGAAACTAGTATTCTGACCTAATGGTTATAGGGTCTACAGACTTTACATAAGATTGTTCCAAACTTTTCAGACAAGGTCATTGTATTAGTTATTAATTCTGAAAAAAAAAAAAACACACCTAAAAAATGGAATGACTTAAAATAATAACTCTTTATTACTTTTCACAGTTTCTGTGGGTTAGGAATTCAAAAGCAATGTTATTGGGTGTTTCTGGCTCAGGATCTCTCATTAGGTTACAACAAAGAGAGTGTCTCAGACTATGGTCATCTGAGAGCTTGAGTGGGTCCGAGGAACCCATTTTCCAGGTGGTTCACACATAAGGCTGGGAAATTGGTCCAAGTGTTGGTAGACCTCAGTTTGTCTTCATATGGGCCTCTCCAGTGGCTACTTGAGGGTTTTTAGGGTCATAAACCAGCTTCCTCACACACTGCAATCCATAAGTTCAAAAGGAAAACTGCAGTGCCTTTATTTTTTTTTATTTTTTTATTTTATTTATTTATTTATTTATTTATTTATTTATTTTTAAAAGATTTTATTTATTTATTTGACAGAGAGAGATCACAAGCAGGCAGAGAGGCAGGCAGAGAGAGAGGGGAGGAAGCAGGCTCCCCGCTGAGCAGAGAGCCCGATGTGGGACTCGATCCCAGGACCCTGAGATCATGACCTGAGCCGAAGGCAGAGGCCCAACCCACTGAGCCACCCAGGCGCCTCTGCAGCGCCTTTAAGTATCAACCTCAGTAGTCATAGTATCATTTTTGTCATAGTCTGACTCATATGCATCAACTCCGATGTAATGTAGGAGGAGACCACATAAAACCATGAATGTCAGGAAGCAAGGGCTATTTTATGCTATTAGAGTCATAAGTTATAATCATTTGTGCTGAAGAGCTGACATGGACACTTGGTCCACCAATTGGATGTATTTATACTATAGGATAATATATTCCCTTCTTTAACAAACATTTATTGAGAACTTATAATGTGTCAAGCAAAATGCTACATGCTTGTTTGCATAAATTGAAGATAGCAAAACACTAGACGCAAGGATATAGAGAAGTTTATGCTTTGATAATAACCCAGGAGAGTTGGTGATGTAAAATAATTGGCAGTGCCAATAAAAAGAGACATCATGTTCTCTCATAGCTTTGGTTAGGTGAAGTCAGTCTCTCAGATTTTGAGTGACCCTAAGTAAACTTATAAAGTTGAGTCTGTACACATAAGGAAAGAACCATTTCTTGGAACAATGGTGATCCCACCAAGTCAGAAATGTGTCCTAGAGTTTCGGCTAAAAAGACAGAGAACAACTACCATGTTCATTACTAACCTAGGAAAGTAACAACCATGACTGAACTCATGGGGATGTAGTATGCGCAAAGTGAAAGAAAGAGCATTTGTATTTTTAAAAAAGATTTTATTGATTTATTTGACAGAGAGAGACAGTGAGAGAGGAAACACAAGCAGCAGGAGTGGGACAGGGAGAAGCAGGCTTCCCGCAGAGCAGGGAGCCCGAAGGAGCATTTGTATATTTGCAAACTGTTGTGTGAAAAAGAAAATGAACTAGTGTACTTTAATAAGGATGATTTTAGGACTATTTTATTAGGTGGTTGCCTTGTCTGGGAAAGTCTAGCTGGTTGTATGTGATCGGCTGCTATTAAATTTCATTTTCTTGGATTCAAGTGTATTGACTCTGGCTTGTGTTTCCATCTTGAGTTAGGTTTTGGGTTAGGCTTAAGTTTTGGATTGGTTAGGTTCTGGATTAGGTTTGGGGCTGCTTACATAGAACACCAAGGTATCAGAGCTACATCAGTCAGGCCTCCTTATTTAACTATATATAAATAATGTAGATACTGAGCATGGGTATGCTCTTTCCTTCAGAAAACAAACTGAAACAATGAAGCATGAGAGCACACCTCTCATGGGAGTGTAGCAGCTGAGCTTCTTTTGACAATCATGCCAATTCTCCAGGGCACTGAATGATACACGCTGTCACTTAAATAGAAATCCTCAGAAAATTTAAGTAGCATTAGTTTCATTTCCAATAAAAATTGAACTCTGCCAAACATGTCTTTCAAAATCTAGGAGATGAGATAAACAAAAATTCTCCAAATTCCGTGATACCATGTTTACAAGATTCTATCAAATTTAGATGAAGGAGGGAGGGTAAAGCCAATCAGATTGCAGCTTGGCTGCTAAATGGACTTGAACTACAATCATCTTCTTGTGAAAGATATCATTAGCACATTTCAAGGGGGAAGATATCTAATATCACTTCACAGTTATTTTTCTAATTACCTTTTTCTCCTCAAAATTCTAATGAAATGATACGGCATTTACATATCTTTAATGATGTTTCAATCATCCATTATGAATACAGGCAATTTGCAACTTTTATTCAACATACTCAGTTATGCACTGTTTATGAATTCTGATGTTTATTAGATAATTGACTAATTAAATCTTGTTTAGAGCTGAATTATTTAAGCATGCCCCATGGACTCCATTTTTTCTCTACTTACATTCAAAGTCCTCAATGTTCTCTACTGTAAAACTCTGAATAGAGAACTCTTAGTCTTTAAGAGCTTTGAATTCCCACAAAGTTTATGAAGGTACTTACCCTATTTTGCTAAAATCCTACAGATAGTTGTCATAGTCTTTCAACTCACTACAGGATCTATTAAGTCAAGTACTGGTTCATAAGATTACAATGGTCTGAGGTCAATTAAATGTTGCTTTCTGCGAGGCTATTACTCCAAAAGTTCCTGGCTCATTATTTAGGAATTCTTCTATTTAGTTTTCTAAATGCACAAAATACTATGACAATCACTGTGCCTGTGTAAAATACTTAGAAAGGTTTAAAAAAAAAAAAAAGCAGGAATCTTTGGAGAAATAATCAAGTGTGAAATTTTTCTGGTTTCTTTTCTCCTGTTTTTACGGTATATAGCATTCCATATTTCTGTAAGTGTTAATGGGAATTTGTCAAGCTTGGATAACTAATTCCATATTTAAACAGATTTAATTATCCAATACACAGCTGATTTTCTAAACTGTCCACACTGAGTTTGCTGAATAAATGTTACAATGAACTATATAAATGGTGATTGAAATATTTTAAAATGCAAATGCAAACACTTTCATATCTTAAAAGAAGAAAAAGTGAAACTGGAAACAATAATAGAATTTTGTAAAGGCTTTCTCCTGGATTTTTGCCTACTGATTAGACTAATGACATCAAGAGACATCCCCAATGACTGCCTATCACTTAACACCAGTCTTTTCTTACAGATCAGATGAAACAGCTTTTGCTTAGAGCAGACACAAAGTGTTCTTTGATTACTGCAAATAACTTTGGGATTATATCAAAAGTTCATTTGAGGCTTTGAATCCTCCTAAGGTTAGACAGTTACACTTTCAAACTGTTAGAATTTTAATTTTTATGAAATTTCTTTTTTTATAAACACCATTTTCTCACCAAATGTATCAAGCCACAATAATTCTGGTCATTGTCATCTGTTTTGTCATATAATGTTCAAATATTTACATGTCCCGGCAGATCAGGAGGAAATTTTTTGAAGGACTGCAGGAGGAATGAGATTATGGAAAAAGACATACATGCGTGCATATGTCTGCACCTGTGAACAGGCTAGGCGCAGGACCAGGCAGTGATATATGTAGATATATACCACTAATATCTCATATCCATATCCATTTCAGTTCATTTTTATTGTAAAATGTGAAAAATAGGTGTACAATAAACCATAACCCCAGGGCGCCTGGGTGGCTCAGTGGGTTAAGCCTCTGCCTTTGGCTCAGGTCATGATCCCAGGGTCCTGGGATGGAGCCCTGCATCGGGCTCTCTGCTCAGTGGGGAGCCTGCTTCCCCCTCTCTCTCTGCCTGCCTCTCTGCCTACTTGTGATCTCTCTCTGTCAAATAAATGAAATCTTTAAAAAAAAACAAACAAACATAACCCCTGAGTATTCTTTGAGAATACAACTGGGTGCTTCAAGCAGTTTGTAGATTTTAGTATTTTACTTTTAATTTCATTTATAATTAATATTTTTTCCAGTTATTCACTACACTGGATCTGGGCATCTGAACATGTTATGATTAAACTGTTTTATACTTTTAGAATGTTTATCACAACATAAACAGAATTGATTTTATCCATCATCTTTATTAACCAATTTACTTACATCAACTTTTTTCCAAGTAAGATTTCCTGATCTGATTCCATGACTTTTTAAGTGATATGTTATTAAATATTCCCTTTACAAGGAACTTTGTTAAACTGTAGCTGTTTATATCCAAATAATCTATTTGTACTGATACCTCAGCAGTGTCTTCACTGAAGTTTAGCAAGTCAGTGGAATGAAATTCTACCTTACTCTGAAATTTGTATTTTTGTTTCCTTTTTTTGATAATCTATAACAATATTTATTAATTACTGTTAGCCCTTCATGAAATATAAAAGTAAATGACACACGTCACCTATTCCTAATAAGTTTATAGTGCAAATTATAAAGGCAAGTATAATAATTCTCATATAAAAGAGAAAATATCGCTGTCTTACAAGTTACATATACAGTCAGTGAGAAACCATGAGACCCCAAACACTGCCTCTACTTGAGAAGATTAGGTAAAAATCCCAGAATAAGCAGCTTCTGAGGTGGAATGCCTTAGAAGTATATGGTACAGATAAGCAATGTATAAGGAAAGAGGGCATTTCAGGCAAAGGAAAGAAAAATTATGAATAGGTATAAAGGCAGAAAATCACAAAGCAACACAGAAAAAAAAATGTTTCAGTCTAATTGGCTATTGTTAGATCCAAAATAGTGGTATCTGAAAAAGATTACCTGTTTGAATCCAAACTATAATCAACCGTTCTCATTTTTGTGAACAAGTTGTGAGCTACTATCTACAAACCCTTCATGAAAGATGTCAAGATAGTGACAGACTGTAATATATAAATGCATATTAATACATATGAATATATACTGATTTGAATATATACATATTACATACATTATATATATATACACATGTATATATATAAAATTTAGAATAAATCGTTTGTGGGTCAGCAAGAGCAACTGAGGCATTAACTCCTAAGTGTATGGAAAATATCTCTGTAACACTAAAGCACTGTGGAACCTCCTTTGAAATAGGCTGAGAGGAAACATACCAGGTTTCTTCCCTTTATAAAAATGGCATTATTCTTTATGGCAAGTTTATTTCCGCCCTGCATAACTCCTTTTGCTCATTTATATATTTGTTCCACAAATGTTTCTTAAGTGTCTAAAATATGTATGGCATGGTGATAAAAGCAGGGATTATTAAAACGCACACACACACACACACACACACACACACACAAACTAAATACAGTGTCTATCCTTTAAAAATAGTTTGTAAAACATCTGGGAGAGAGAGACGGGAAAAACAGAGATGAAAGAATTATGTTTTATACAAGTACTACCCCAACAGAGTCCAGTTCAAGAAGCCATACATTCGGGGTGCCTGGGTGGCTCAGTGGGTTAAAGCCTCTGCCTTCAGCTCAGGTCATGATCCCAGGGTCCTGGGATCAAGCCCCACATCGGGCTCTCTGTTCAGCAGGGAGCCTGATTCCTCCTCTCTTTGCCTGCTTATGATCTCTGTCTGCCAAATAAATAAATAAAATCTTAAAAAAACAAACAAACAAAAAAGAAGCCATACATTCTGCCCCGGGGAGATGAAAATGAAGTCATGCACAAAACACTGTACAGACACTGGTTACTGTAGTGGTAATTATTGTATATTAATTCAGGCTCCATAAGATACCTACAAAGTCTTATCAAGCATACATATCCTTTAAATATTTTTATTATCTTGATTTTTAAAGTGTTCTTAATGTATTTCCCCCTTCTTTCTTCTTTCATCCTGTATTTCAGATGCCACATAGCCAGAGTACCTGACACAGTTAACTTTCCTAAAGGGATCAACAACTGAATTAACTTGACAAAAATCTGAACAGATATTTGGATTTATTGAGGCCAAATGAAAACACCTCTAAATTTCCCCCTCTCCTTCTACCTACCTTGTACACACTGGTGCTACAAGAAAATTAAGTGTAACTCTCTTTCTTAAGACCAAAATTTCATTTAAAATCCAATGATTTGGTTATTGTTGTGTCTCCATTTATGGCTCAAGCTCCTAGGAGCAAGTTCCAAGATTCTAAATGTAAATTAGATAAGCCAGTTAGTATATTCCTGGTGGAATTCTCAGGAAAGCATACTACTCTTCATTCTTCAGGTGGGATATATAGCATGTAAGAGAGGAGACTGAAGACCAGCTGTAAAAAAATCTTTCTCCAGAAAAAAAGCCAACGTGATAGTTCTTTGACATTCCTAATAAAATAGGCAATGATACATTTTTTGACAACTGGTCAACGTTCTAGGAGTCTTACTGCATCAGTAGTATATGTATTACTGTAATTTATTAATGGCCAAGGAAGTGATGGGCACTGTAGTGGATAGCTCTCAAGTATCACTCACCTACATTTTACAGACAAGGTAATTGAGATGCAGAGGCTTTATGACCAACCTAAATGAGCAGCTGCCAGAAAGTACAGGAGGGGAATCAGTACTAAGCTATAATTTTTACACTGACATCAGTTAGTCAATTGGTGTCTCATGGTGAACCCCCACAGCACATATCCTTCAGTTATTGTCCCTCCCTTCTCGAGTGTGTTACTGTTAAAAATCCACTTAACCAGGCCCTGTGGTGTAAGAAAATCAGAAGCCTGGGACTTACAATGGAAACGCATGGCCAACTCTGATGTATAAACTCTTGAGTTTCCGCTTAGACTGAATGGAAGCAGTTCATGGAACCTGCTTTTGTGAGGCACAGGTTTTATAACTGTCATGAATTCTATGTTAGGAAACAGAGTGAAAACTGAGGGTTTCTCACATGTTTGGGAAAGTATTCTTTTTACAGGGAGCTTTAACCCAGTTGTCCACTATTGTGTAGGAAAGCTTCCACTTATTCCTCCACGTGTGGGAGGTCAGAACGGCATCACTCAAAGAGAGCAGCATGTAAAGAGCCTGGGTGCGTGAAAGGCTTTGTCCTATAAATGATGAAAGTAATGGTTTTCTACACTAAAAAATAAGGAACATGTAGAGATCTAGCTAAAAAGGAAGTAGGGCCATTTTGAAGAGTCGTTTCTGCCCATCTGGGGATGGGGGGGGGCACCTTAAATGTGTGTGTGTGTGTGTGTGTGCGCGCGCGCGCGCGCGCGCGCATGCTCAGAGATGGGCAATTCAGGTTTTTTAAGAATAGCATGGCCACATTTGCTTTATAGAGGTGAAGTTAGAGTGGGAGCTGAATTGGAGAGGGACACTGTTTATTGCAGGGATTAGGGAGATGGATATAAAAACAGGATTGTGATATTTTACAGATCTATTTAATTTATACTTAACAATGACCTTACAGTTTGTCAGTTCTAAAACCAAAACCAAACCAAAACAAAACCTCAAAACTAATAATGCATTTGCTATTTGTCAGAAAGTATGCTATTAGTAAACTTTGCTAGAAACTTATTTTCTTTTTTTACCTCTTGGGAGTCTTTTTATCCTTTCACCTTTCTCCTCTTTCCTGAATGTGGTTCAAAAACCAGCATTTAACTTAGGATGTTACATATGACATTTATGTTATGAATTCACTCAGGACACTGAATGGATAAATGAGGAGTAGTCATCTGTTTGGGTTAACCATATGTTGCCAATAAAAGTTAACTAGGTAGGAAATCTTTATTTAGAGAAGACAAATCCATACTACTCTAGACATTTAAACTCCTTACCCTCTCAAAGAATTTCATCCAATGTATAAGTTTTTTGGGGCACATAATAAACATGCCTGCTTATGGAAAAATTTCATCAAAACTATGAAATTTGAATGCAATTGGTAAAATCAATTTCTTGAATAATGTCACAGGAGGGTAAAGGTGTATCAAAGAAGAAGAAGAAAGAGCAATTTCATTCAATAGTCAAACTAGCCATGATTTTTTTTAAGATATAAAAGTTTAGAGATGGGCAGTGAGTGTTAATTAAAACACAATAAACCAGAGCATAACTCTTTATAACAATATAATAGCACCCCTGTAGCAAACATTTCCCTTTTACAGGGACACTTTTACATCTTTGGTAAAGTCTCACACAGAAATTTAATTCTAGAACCACATTTTGCCATATGGCAGTTTACCATTTGACAACATAATTCATCTATGGAAAATAAGACATTCTCTGCATGTTCTAAGCCACTATCTCCATATGGCAAATGAAAAGCTTATTATATTGAAATCAGGGCATGTAGGATAAAAATAGTGACTACAGCATTAAAGTTCTGCTTGCTCTGAGAATTATGCTGCCCCAGATGCATCTTTCACCATTCTCCTACCTTATGCTCCAGCCACTCCAAACTATTTACATGTTCAAAACACACTCATATTTGGCTTCCTACCTATGTACAAGCTGTTCCACTTTCCTGAAACAATCCTTTCTTCAGTCCTTCCCCTTTGCTTAGCTAACTCCTATTCAACTTTAAGTTTTCATCCACTACTAACCAGGTTAGGTGCAGCTCCTTTCATTCTTAGCAATGCATGTTATCTCCATTATGGCAATATAGTCACATCATAATTCAAATTACCTTATTTTTCGCCCCAACAGATGGAAACATCCCTGAATGTAGAGAAAAACTCTTAATTTTGCTTTGCCCAGAATTTTACTTCACACTAAGTCAGCTGAATGAATAAATATATAAATAAGTAACTGAGTGGAATGAATGAATGAATGAATAGGTGAATAATAACTTAGATAAGATTGCATTATATTTTTCGGCAACCTCACCTGACACTTAAATTGCGCCATCTACTGACAACAACCCCTAAATGTGCTTTATCACCAGTCTAGCCAAGTGTATAAATAATAGGCTCTGTTATGTATTGCAGTTAATTGTACCTTTGTTGGGTTAGACTCTACTCCAGATCAGTGATGCATAGAGATCCCTTAGTGAAAAATACTGAAAGTCCACATTTGTGGTTCTACCATTATAGATTCTAGTTAAATTGGTCTGAGACAAGATCAAGAATCTGACTTTTTAAAAAAATATTTTAAAATAAGTCTCACATAGGTGATCCAGGGATCGCATTTTGACAAAGACTCCTCCACCAAAAAAGAAAGATGCTTGGTGGGACATGTCCTTTCCTTCATGATACCATGTAAGTTTGAGCTGTTGCTCTTTGAAGCCAGTATAACGTACTTTTAAAAAAATAGTTCTAGAATCTTCTAAAGACAAATATCAAAGGAAATTTTCTTCCCTATTTTAAAATACATGTATGCCCTCTCATCTTAATCTTCACAATAAACCCTTAGGTTTAAACCTTATTTAAACTTTTCTAAAAAGAAAAGCACTAAAATTTTCATTCTTTAAAATAAGATAGCAGGGCCTCAGAGAGTTCAAGGAACTTGAACAAATTCGAAGAAGTAGTAAAACCATAACCTGGGGCAATTTAATTCCAGAATGTGTGTTCATTCTTCTCCCACTTTACTACGCTGGATCCCTGGGAAGCAAAATGTGTGACCCACAATATATATGTCTAATGACAAGAGTTCCAGAAGCCTAGTTAGTTGTAGTAGTCATGGTAGTTAATTGTAGTAGTCATAAAAAGACCAAAAGGAGACAAACCATAAAAGACTCAATCTCAAGAAACAGACTGAGGGTTGCTGGGGGGAGGGGGGACGGGAGAGGGTGGTGGGGAAATGGACATTGGGGAGGGTATGTGCTATGATGAGTGCTGTGAAATGTGTAAACCTGGCGATTCACAGACCTGTACCCCTAGGGATAAAAATACATTATATGTTTATTAAAATAAAAAAATTTAAAAAAAATAAATGAAAGTTAAGAAAAAGTAAAAAAAAAAAAAAAAAAAAAGACCAAAAGGAATCAACTGATGATGAATCTGAAGAGCACACCTTTGAATTATGCCAGACACTACACATGTGAGCTGTGGCCAATCAAGGCAAAAGTGGTCTATGTGTCTAGTGAGACAGAACCTGAAGTAACTACTTGACAATGATCATGTATCAAACCTGGAGCTTACCAACAATGATCTCAACATTGCAGGTCAAAAAATGGTGATAAGACATTCTACTTGTCTTCAAAGTTTATAGTCTATTAAAGAAGAGAGATGAGTAAATAAGATAATCATGAATGTAAAAACAGAGATCCCAGAGGAACTTTAGAGAGTCCAGAAAATAACACCAACCAGGTAGACCAAGATAAGTCCATGGAAAGGATAATATCTAAACACAACTGGGATGGTAATACACTCTACCTTATTCAAGTCTCTACTCTGTGAAGCTGCAGGGCTTTCTGTCCAACAAGCTCCCTCAGCAGGATTAAACCAAGGATTCAATTTCATTTTAATTGCATTAAATCTCAGAAGACTAGAAAAATTGCAAATGCAGTCCCTGTGGTGAAAACTGTACCAGTATCCTCTTCATGCTTAACTGAACCAGATACAAAACCCACTAATTAACAGAGGCAAAAAGAGTAATTTGAGTTTTTATTTAATTGAAAGCTCATAACTTACAATACAACAATTACTTAATTAGATCATTCTTATATTAATCTCACTCCCTCATGCTTACATTCTTATGCCTAAATTCTATCAAGTTAGCACACCATACCCTGGGGTTTATTAAATTTTTCTTAACTCATTTTTGTGTAGATAGTCATTGTCCTACATATTCAGGAAGTGGGTTCTGCAGAATATATCTTAAGTACCCATTTTAAAGATAGAAAACAAATAGTTGAAAGATAATTACACGAGAGTAGAAGGATGATTTCAATTTTTTGACCCTTAATTCTTCTTCCAAAATGTTCTATCCTCAAACTCTCAGCTCTGGAGTGAATCTGGAAGTTATCTGAACTCTCATTATTGTAAAATATGATGATACTTTCTAACAGAGAGGGACTGTCTCTTTGTCCGTAATACTGGAAAAATATTGGAGTTATCTTTCGTGATCTTTGCACAGAAATTGTGACTACTGCCTCTGTCCAAAGATAAGAAGTTTTTCTGTAACACTAGCACATAGACCAACTCATCTGTCATCTGAACAATTCATAATGCTCCCCTCCATACTTATTCTTTTCCATATATTAGTGAGCATTGTGTGTATACATGAATAGGATTGTGTGTGTGTGTATGTGTGAGCTGTATTTTGGAAGAATTGGTTAAGGAGTCCTTTTTAATGTTAAATTTATTACTAAGTTTAAATTATATGTTATGAAATCATGCAGCAGAACAGAAATTATGGAAAGTGTAATATGAAAAACAAATACCTCACCTCTCCAACCCAAATGGAGTTATACTTTTTGATGTTTATTTTTTCATAGTTGTAATAATATCCTATTGATTACTTTAATCACACCATTATCACTTTGTAGCATAAGCATTTTCCATGTCTCCTGCAAAACTTTTCTTTTCACTCCCATGTTCTATCTATCTTTACCTCCACTCCTTTCTTTATCTGTCTGTCTCTATCTCTCCTTCCTGAATCTTCAGTCTTTCCCCTGTTTATCTCCGCTTTCTTCCTCCATTCATCCTTCTTTAGTCTACCAGTATTTGGTTTTGGCGCCACTCCTCTACTGAAATTGTTCTATCTAAGGCCAAAAATGACTTCATGCTTTCATAAATGCAATATATACTTTCAGTTCTTATCTTTAACTTAATTTGTTTTAGGGATAAAACAGGAGATTAGGGTGGTTAGGCAAAATGTTATTAGAATCAAGTGCAAGGGGTGTAATGGGACATGTTAGAAATCTTGAGATGACATAGTTTAAATGTTGCTAAACTGTCTGCATATTTGCACTGAGACTCTTTTTCAGACTGAAGAGTTAGGGAGTCAGGGACAGAGAAAATGACCATGCATATATGACAGAATAAAGTTGGCCTATTCTTCCTTCTTTGTCTTTTGGGCTTAAACGCTCAGGACCAGTAGTGCTGTAAACAACAGTTTCATTTCTGTGGCTCAGATTCACGGTATCTCCCCTAGTTCAGACCCCATTAATTAGTTATGTTAACAATTGCAATGCCCTCTAACCCAGTCCCCAGACAATTTTCTCTCTAATCAAAGCTCCACAGCCATGAGGATGATCTTTCACATGCAAATGTGCTATATCATAAAATAAAATGGCCAACATTTCATCACTTAAATGTAACTGTGGTTCTAATTTTGTGATATTTTGCTTTATGTAATTATATTTATAGTATATAGATAAGTATTTGCCCTACTATTATCACTTTGCATTAGTATAAGCATTCCCTCAAGTATTCCAGGGATACAGGGGCAGGAAAGACTTTCCAGAGAATGTGAATGAGTGTTGATGCAATGCTGTCAGAAGCCCTTATTTCAGAAACTCAATAATTACAAGGTATAGATAATAAATAGTCATAACTAAGAATATGCACTGTGGAGCCGGACTTCCAAGATTCAAATCTTGTCTCAAACTAACAAGTTTGTGACTCTGAACAAGCAATTGGACTCTTCTGTGCCACAATAACTATATTGAAGAAGATATAATATTTATGTCATACAGCTGCTGTGAGGGCTAAGTAACATACTATATGTAAGTAATATAAGTGTTTAAAACAGTGTCTGGTACATGGTAACACAGAGTAACTGTAGGTACATATATATGCATGTATTATAAATAGATAACAATATTACTGCATCTGTGTATATTACACATATATAAGTATAATGCAAGTAACATTATTGCATCAGGAAAACATGAATAAAAACCATATACACAACATTACATTTTATGGGAGGAGGCAATTTAGTGTAGCAGAATGAGCAAGGACTAGATTTCAGACCTCATATCTAATCTAGTTCTAATAATAGAACAATGTTATTGTGTAACTTTGGGTGAATCTCCCTAACTAGTTAATTACAATAGCAATTATATGCTACAGATTTCATGGATGAGGAAACTAAGGTTTACAGAGCTTCCTGACCAATGTTTCACAAATGGAAAATGAAGCCAAGGACTCAAAGACATCTCCCTACAACATTGCTGCCTCTATAAAATGCATTCATTGGGTCCAGTGATCTTGAAAATTCTTCAGTGAATATTGCTTATATGATAACATAAAACAGCAACTTTAACAGTGAGTAAGTGAATGTAGTTGTCCTCCTCAATTAAAATTTATTAATTGAGACATTATTTAACTCTTTTTAATATAGACATTCCTGCTAAAGACATAAAGTCATGTCTGCTGGGGGTGCCTGCCTGGCTCAGTGGGTTAAGCCTCTGACTTCAGCTCAGGTCATGGTCTCAGGGTCCTGGGATCGAGCCCTGCTTTGGGCTCTCTGCTCGGCCCGGAGCCTGCTTCTCCCCTCCCTCTGCCTGCCTCTCTGCCTACTTGTGATCTCTCGCTCTCTCTGTCAAATAAATAAATAAATAGATAAATCTTTTTAAAAAAATCATGTCTGCTGAGAACAAAAATACCATCTCATTCTTCACTGTGAAATTCATTTTTCTTTCTCTATTTCTTAACATGGTGCCAAAAATCATAGACATTTAAGTATTATTCTTTTTTTCGTCCTTCCTGCTTATTTGACTGTGATGGAAAATATATAATGAAAACCTTTTTACTGTCAAGAGCTATTCCAGTGTATTCAGAAGCTCTGCTAGTAACAATAGATATCTTTATGTCAGAATTACTTTATCGAGATATTTCCTCTTTCTTCTTTGATTCAAAAGCATGTTTTACAATAGCAGCACCATGCCTACATTAAGCATGAACTTCAGGAAGTACAATTGAATAGCATACTATGTTCAGTGCCAAAGTTCACACTTTCTTGAACCTAAGAAATGTCACCCTCCCTTGCAGGTTTCAAAAAGTGTCTCTTTACCAGGAATATAACAAAGCTTCAAAGGTTCCAGAGTCAGGCTCCAAGCTCCTGTAATTGGAGGGTGGATATCTCCTCACGGAAAATAGTGCCCAAAATAGAATAGAAATAAGCCAGATGGTCCTGACTAGAAGCTCAATGAGAAAGCTTATATATTAATAAGCCCCCAGTTATGAATTAAAGATAAAAATTATTTAATGTAAAAATATCATTACAGTCCAAGGAGAACTGATAAAACTAGAAACAACTTCAGAAATATTTAAGTCAAGTGCTTCCATTTTAATCAAGGAAACTGAAGTCCAGAGAGGTTAACGAGGTAACGCCTTGCAGCAAATTCAGGGAAAAGCAGAGACTGGAATTCAGGAGTTCAGACTCTTACTGCAATGTAACTAAATATATGTTTTTCATAATGTGTCACTGAGCATGTAAAACTGACATCATGCCAGCCTACCAGAGACTGGCATCCTATTGATACTAAATATTTTGCTTTGCTTTTGTTTTCAGGAAAACGAAAATGGAGCACTCATGAACACCTTACTGCGCATCAAGCTGTTAAAAATGTACCTTCAAGCTAAAACTGAAACGGGAGACACTGATATATAGTGATACTATAGGGGAAGCATCATGTCACTGCGGGAAAGGATTAACTTATTTTCAAATCTACATGTAAGCAAAAAGTGACTTTTCCTGCTCAGTGGTTTGAATGTCTCTCTTCTTGGTGCAGGTGGTGAGGAAGAAACCACCAGGGAGAACTGATTCCACATGGGAAACAGGAGCTCTTGGATCAGGGACAGAGAGCTATGATATCCTGAGTCACAGCCAGATTTCTCAGATTCTGTTACAAGAAAGCAAAGCAAGGACTGTGTAAAAATCATGTTGCAAACTGCGAGTATAAAAAATGCACTTAGAACAAGGGACTAGAGAAAGAGACACACTGAGTCATAAAGATTTCGCCATGAGGATTTAAAATCCAGCTAAAAATCTGATGGTGTGAAATGGCAGCAATATGACATCAGCAGGAAACGTCAGATTGAACCAACACAAATATTACTCCACTGGCCAAACTGGTTACAAATTATTCCCAGCTGTTTAACATTAGGAACCAGAGAATGATACTGATGTCATTCCTCAGAGCCTTAGAGTCATCAATTGTGATTAAAATTGCATAGATATTCATTAATACATATAATTTTTGTAGGAGCAGATTTTTCAGAGTTTGGGTTTAGTCACTTAAAAAATTATTTATCATCTTCATAAATACCCTCTTGGGGTGCCTGAGTGGCTCAGTCAGTTAAGCATCCAACTCTTGATTTTGGCTCAGATCATGATCTCAGGGTCATAAGATCAAGCTCCATATCAGGCTCCATACTCATTGCTTGGTATTTTCTCCCTCCCTCTTCCTCTACCCCTCCCCATGCTATAAATAAGTAAGTAAGTAAGTAAGTGATATGTAAAATAAATCTTAAAAAAAAAATACCCATGTTACGACTTTGATGTTGTTAAAGATATACAGATATCAAGACCAGGTAAATCTTATCTACTTGAGATTGAAGATTTTCATACAGAAAGACACACGCACACACGTACACGCACGTGCACACACAACGCTTAAGATAGCACAACTCTGTACTATATAGCATAAACACACACGTATGCACACAGACACATACAACCCTTCTAACTGTGAAATGAGAGATTTTTGTAATCAATTTGGCTTTAATTGCAAATGAAAATTATATACACATACATACATACAATAAAAATTATGCATATATTACATGTATAATAGAGAACTCTATACGTTATAGACAACCCTAATTACGATGGAGTATGTCCACTAACTGCTAGAAGTAAGTGTCAGCTAGAGAAAATAGGAAACATACAAAGGCTGAAGTTCACTCTAGTTTTCTGTAGAAGTTTTACTGAATGTTTAAATAGAGATTATAAATCTCTATATTAAATAGAGATTATAAATTAGTGTTATATGCCAACTCAACTAATTGTTAGAAGCAATTTTGAGAAAAAGTCCAGGACTCTATCTGATAGCAGCAGGAAAAGATGTTGCCTATGAAAATACATGCCTGCCATTGGTTGATGAAAGAGAAAGTTGGGCCATTTGCCTGTGTAATGACAATCTAAGGAATAACAGAACATCGTTATATGTTCAGAATTATGTTGTATGAGGGGCAAAATTTCCTGATAAACACAAATCATGACTCTTGTTCTCATGGACCTTGTATTTTATAGAAGCATCCTATGTGTAAGAAACACCCAGAACATATAAAGTTGCATATAATAAAAGGGTGATTTCTGCAATATATACCAGATATGCTATAAAGGTTGAGAGTGCTATAAAAGTAGAAGCTTATAAGGCAGTACATTTGCCATGGTGATTGTATTACAGATAGCTATTCATGACCTTAATAAAGTTGGTGCAAATGATAAAGTTGCTAATGTTTAATAAAAAAAGTACAAAATGAGAATTTTAAATTAACATTTTAAATGTAAATTTACATTAACATCCCAATTTGTCAAATACCTAGGGACATCAAATGAAAAATGTATAACCTTTTTAAACTGAAAATCCAAATCATTGCTGCGAAAACTTAAATAAGATCCAAATAAATGGAAAAATACATAACACTCATGAATTGAAAGAATCAAAAATTGTGATGATGTTAATTCTCCTCAAATTGTTCTAGAGATTTAGTGAAACCTCAATCAGAATCCAAATTGCCAAACTATTTCTTATTTTTATTTTTTTTATTTTAGCTGATACACAATATTAGCTTCAGACATACAACGTAGTGATTCAACTTTTCTATACATTATCCTATGCTCACCACAAATATAGGTATTATCTGTCACCATATAACATTATTACACTATCATTGACCATATTCCCTTTGCTGTGTCTCTTTTATTCCTGGGACTTTTTCATTCCACAACTAGAAGCCTGTATATCTTGCTCTCCTTCACCCATTTTGCCCATTTTCCAGACAAACTATTTTTGATTATGTTTTATAGAAAGGTAAAGCACCAAAAGAATCAAGACAATCTTGAAAAACAAGACTAGAAAACTTACACTACCATAATTTAGATTTACTGTAATTAGGACTGTATTATATTAGCACAAGGACAGAAATTAAGATCAATGGAAAGAAAAAGAGGTGTTTTTATTTTTATGCACACTTTCAAGGTAACTTGACTTGTAACAAAGGTGTCACTGCAATTCAGTGAGGAGAGGATAGCACTTTCAATATTTATAGTAGGAAAAGTTGGATATTTTGGTAGGAAAAAAAAATCTTGACCCTTACCTCAGACTATTCATAACATTTAAATCAAAATGGACTTTAGGGGAAAAGGTAAAGCCTAAAAAATAAAATTTCTAGAATAAAGCAAAGAAAAATATTCGAGTGACCACAAACTCAGTAAGATTTTTAAGACAATAGGTAAAATTTACTAACTGCAAAATAGACATCTGATGAATAGGATTTATCAAAATTAAAATTAAAATACTTTTCAAAAAACAACATTAGTAACATGAATATGCAAGACACAGGCTGGGATAATATATTGTGCATGTGTGTGTATCCAGAAGAAAACTCCAAAAATATATAAAAAAACATTACAAATCAGTAGCAATAAGAAAAAGAGAGGGTACCTGAGTGGCTCAGCCAGTTAAGGGTCTGCCTTCAGTTCAGGTCATGAATCCGGGGTCTCCAGACCAGCTCCAGACATTGGGCTCCTGGTTCAGTAGGAGACTCTCTCTGCCCCCACCCCATTTGTGCTCTCTCTCTCTCTATCTCTGTCTTTCTCTCAAACAAATAAATAAGTAAAATCTTAAAAAAAAGAAAAGAAAAGAAAAAGACATGAAAAATATGGGCAAAAGCCCAAGAAGTCTTTAAAACAGTGCTTTTTTTAGTTTACAGGGCACTTTCAAATTCAGGGCATTCTTTAAACATGTGAAAAGATATTCAACATCCTTAGTTGTCAAGGAAATGCAAATTAAAACCACAAGCACTTTTACACAGACATCAGAATGGTAAAATGCAAATAATTGAAAATATTGTGTTGGTAAGGTTGTTCAGCAACTAAAAGTTACAGGAGAACATTAAATTTAACATTATTTACCTATTCCAATCTCTATCTATCTATCTCTATTTGTTACTTATCTACCTGTTTATCTAGCAGGATTACAAATTTTCATAATCACTTTGAATATCTGTTCATATCTACAGAAGCTAAAGAGATGCCTTTTGTACAGTGCAGTTATCTAAATATATACCCATGAGCACTAAGGACTTATATGAACCAAAGCATATATACAAGGGATGTTTGTAACAACTTTAACATTATAGTCAAAACACTGGAGAAAAAGAAAATATCCATCAATAGTAGAATAAATTCATAAAATAAATTATCATATACAAATTTTAAAAAATAAGAGATTTTATGTATACAAAATCTTGAATGAATCTCATTATGTTTAGTAAAAGAAACTAAAACAGAGTACACACTGTAAACCCATTTATATCACTTAAGAAAAAGGCAAGAGATGCTAGCAGAGTGGTTAGCTTGGGTGAGAGAGCAGTAGTGTCGGCTGGGAAGGGGCAAGAAGAAACTTTCTAAGGCTCTGTAAATGCTCTGTATCTTGGCTTAAGTGATGACTGCAAGGATTATATATCTCTAAATACTCATTGAGCTGCACACTTAAACTAGTAAACATCATCATATGTATGATATTATTTTGTAATTATATTGTTTGCCATTGAAAATATAATAACATGGACTAACATTTTAAAGTGGACATTTATTCATGCATGTCTTTTTGGAACTATAAGGGATCTTAGAGATCATTTATAGTACTTACCAAAATGTGATCTATGGTCCACTTTTGGGAATCTCCTCCTCTTGAAAGCTTATTAAATGTGTACTCCTAAGATACACACTGGCACACTGACCCAAATCTCTGGTGACAGGACTTGGAAATCTATATTTTATTTATTTATTTATTTATTTTTGGGGGAAATCTATGTTTTTAAAAGGTCCCCTATATAATATTTATATCTACTAAAGGTTGAGAACTAGGCTAATTAAGCCTCATAAGTTTACAGGTAAAACTTGAGGCTGGGTTCATCCAAAAATACATAATAACCACCGGCACATTCAGGTTAAGATTCAAATAACTTTTGGAAAGCCTTATGCATAGCTGGGATGTCTAGTCTCATTTTATTTTCTTATAATACAACTCGGTAGCTGTTATTAACCTTAGTTTTTATATAAGGAAATAAATTCCCAGAAATGTCTTCACACCCAACTTCAGAAAGTGTGTAAAATTTTGAGCCAGCATGCAAGTTCATACCTTCTGACCTCGAGTCCACTATCACTCTATGCATTCACAATGCTGTACAGAAGTGTTAACTGCACAGCCTCCAGAGTTACCATTCTCTGACTCAGATTCCAGGCTTTTCATATGCATGGTACAGTAAGGCAACACAAAACATAGCTGCATTATTTTTAATATGTTCGAAATAGCAGTACTATGGGATATATACTTAGATAATGTAACCAGATGAAAAAATTCTATGCCATAACCCAAATGTTTTTTCTCATTTACTCTTAATTTCTCATATATTCAGTTTTAGGAATTCTTAAAATGGCGTCTGGTATTCACAGAGTTAAATCTCTCTATATTTCACTCACAAGTTTCCCTATTTGAATCTCCACATCCGATGTTAACAAAGCATCCTGTTGTGTGAAGGCTTAGCAGGTAATTGCTCTTGGGTTGAAATCTTTACATTGTGCTGAAACAAAATGAAGAGCATATGCCGGATGGGATGAAGATAAATGATTAAATAAAATTTAGCAGGAAAGCAAAATAAAGACTTACCCTTTTGGTCCTATATTTTGAAGAAAAAGTCCCCAAGCAGCATCTGCCCCAAAACAACCTTAGGCAGTCTCCCATGGAGAGTTAGTGATTTGAGAACCCAGACAATCTAGGAGGAACTTCTCCAGAAACTTCTCTGGAAACTTCTCCGGCTGATAATTAAGCATCACTTGTTATATATCAGTGCTTTTGAAAGTGATTTGATAGGTACTACCTCTTTTCAAATTTATAAAAACGTCGAAAAGCAAGTATCATTTTATTATCCGTATTTTACTAACCGAGGCACAGATGGGTGAAGTAGCTTGTTTAAGGTTGTGAGCTCTTTCTTGGATGAATCTCTCATTCTTTCTTCTTTGCTCACACATCATTGTGTGCATGTTTGTATTATTATTACTATAGCCTGCCTTCTATTTGAGAAGAGAAGTAACTGTGGAAGAATATCTTTCAAGATACTTCAATGTAAGTAAACACATCAGGTGAGAGGATAACCAAGAAATGCTGGTTTAACACCACCACTAACTACAAAAAAAGTAAATAACAATTACTGAAAACCTACATTAAGTGCTTTGCTCACTTCATAGAATCAAATCAACAAATATCCATTTACCCTTGTTACTAGATAAAGGAACTCATTTAAGTGGGAGAAACTTAACCATTATGACAAAGTAAATGACAAAGCAATAATTCAAACTCTAATCTGTCTTCAAAGCCTATGTATGCATCATCCCTACTACACCAAATACCAAGTTGTCCAGGTCTGTTTGCCTTAATGAAAGGATGGCATGAATTCAGACTTTTTTGAATATCAAAGGGAAAGAGTAAAAGTTGTTTAAGTGTGGGATGCTAGCATCAGAGGTGTGATAAGACATCACTCAGCTTTTGCTCAGGAATAAAGCTATTATTCATTTGAAAGCCCCTATTCTCAGTGCGGGGGGGGGGGGGGAGAAAAAAACGGAAACAAAGACAAAAAAATAAGACACAGTGAGGATTCTCTACTTTGGATCTTCATAATCTTTCAGCAAGCAGTACCATAAAAAGAATGTCAATCAATTTTAACTTTAGGATTTGGTATAATTTTCACAATGAGCACTGGAAACACAGCTTATTAAGTCCAGCTTCTTGGTGCTTGGCACGTTCATCTCAGAAGAGACAAAGGGATAATATGCAACATGAGAATCCTTAGATACAATAAATGCATTCATTGAAGATAAGTTAGTTTATCTAGGTTCAATATCAAATGCATGGAATTTATTTTACTATTTGAATATTACATAACACTTCTGTTAGACAGTAGATAGTAGATAGGTAGTAGATAGTAGATAGTAATTTGAAATTTGATGTGCTTTTTAAAAAAAAATAACCCACTAATTGTATTCATTCATTCATTCACCAAATATTTGTCATGATAAGAAAAAATCATCCTGACATCTGAACTGTAGTGGTCAATCAAAGATTCAAATCCCTCCACTGGCTCTCTATCTCACTCGGAATGAAATATGGAACTGTTGTAAGGTCCTACAAATTCCAGCATATAACCTGCTACTGTACATCTATTGTGAAGCTCCTGCCATGGACTTTGATCATGCCCTCACCTCAGGCCTTTCCATCAGCAGTCCTCTTTGCCAGAAATGCTTTTCTTGTACCTATCAGCATCCTCACTCAGATCCTTACCTTATCAAGGAGGCTTTTCCTTCCTATACTATTTAAAATAAACATCCTCACTCCTGACTCCCTGGTATTCCTTAAACTCCTTTTCTGTTTAATTTTGTTTTGTTTTATTTTGTTTTTCCCCACTAGCACTTACCACTTATCTACAGTTTGTTTCTCTCTTTTTATTGTCGACCTCTCCCTATTAGACTACAAGACACATGAAGGTGGTGTTTCTTGTCTCTTTTGATTATTCCTGAAACTCCAACACCTGGAACCATACCTTGCACATAGGAGGCTGTCAATAAATATTTGTTTAAAAAATTGGCAAATTAGGGCGCCTGGGTGGCTCAGTTGGTTGGACGACTGCCTTCAGCTCAGGTCATGATCCTGGAGTCCTGGAATCGAGTCCCACATCGGGCTCCCTGTTCGGCAGGGAGTCTGCTTCTCCCACTGACCTCTCTCCTCTCATGCTCTCTCTCTCTCTCAAATAAATAAGATAAAATCTTTAAAAAAAAAAAAAAGAAAAAAAGAAAAAAATTGGCAAATTAATGCATAGATGATTGGATTCTTGGGAGGATCTAGGAGAAAGAAAGTCACATTAGCACAAGTTCAAAAGACCAAAGGCAGAACTAATCTTGGGTCTGAAGGCTAGAGAAAAGGGCCGATGCGCATGAAAATGAGTGGTAGGAAATGGCGGCAGAGCAATAAGCAGAGGCCAGGGACTATAGAGCCCTCAGACTGTGAGAAGAATTTTGGATTTCAATTCAAGCACAGTAGGAATTCATTAGAAGTTTGTTCGGAGGAAAGTGATGAGGACTAACCTGTATGTTAAAAGCTCTCCCTGGCTACTGTGTAAGGCATTAATAACATGAAGGCAAGAATGAAACTACTGCAGTGAGAAAAGCTGATGCCTTTTACAAGCATGACAGTAATGGAGAGGTTCTAGTATATTGTGGGGAAGACAGTTTAAAAGTTGCTGAAGACTGAGGGGGCTAGTTTTGCTGCAATCAGCTTCTATTATGATCACTGGGTCTTTCAACACATGCTTATTGAGTACCTGGAGAACTTTGCTAGGCATTAGGGGAGATACAAAGGCTCACAATCAGTTTTTTATATAACTGCATTGCCTTAGTTTTGAAAAAGTCATTTCCTCCTTGACAATTTGATTATAATGACAGTAAACTATGACTAGAGAGAAGAATTAACCCTCATGGATGACATAAATTATGTGAAGAACATATATATACATGTTCTATATATATATATATATATATATGTTATTTTATATATGTTATTTTATTTAATACCCTCACTGACCCTAATAAATGATATTGACTGAGTTACAGAAAGATGAACTAATTTTTCTAAGAACAGGCAGAAATAGAGTGGTAGAACAGAAATTCATAATTTCTGGCTCCAAATACCCTGCCTTTTCTTCTACACTAGATTCAATATCGTGATGGCTATGGCTTCATAACGTAATCTGGACACTTGTTCACTTCACTTTATTTGGGAAATAAACACACACACACGCACACACACACAAATGCATATAGTCATATGGAATACAACAGAAAAGGAAAGAAAACTTTTCATTGAAACAGTATAGTATTAAAAGGAGTTAGAGATAGTCCACAAATGTGTCTTTGAAGAAGCAGTACTTTAGGTACACTTTAATAATGTTCCCAGTTTTTAATTATTTGCAGTCATTATTTAGTTTAACCTCATCTTTGACTTCAGGCATAAGTAGACTATTTCTTTCAACCTACTGTCTAGCCTTATACTTCAAGTTCAAAACATTTCCTGTGGCATGCTTCTAATGATCTAGAGGCCAGAATTAAAAGACTGTTCTTGGTGTTTTATCCTGTGAGGAAAAATGATTCCAGAACCGTACTTAAAACTAATCAAAGAGCAGGGTTTATTTTGCCTTTTTAGAACTCTGCTTTTGACCTAAGACACACTATGAAAATACTCCCCCCAAAAGGAAAAATAGTCAATAGTCTACTCGGACATTCATTTCTAACTCTTCTAATTTCCCTGCTAGAAGACTATCAAAAGTATGAAACTTTTTTCAATAATAACACCATTTTACCTGTTGGGTGTGTCTACCCCTCCTCCCAAAAAAATGATATGGTGAAGTACCTCAGAATGTGATGTTATTTGGTAAAAGAGTTAAGGCACATATAATTAGCTTAGATGAGGTCCTATTGGAGTACAGTGGGCCAGCAATCCAATGTGACTAGTGTCCTTATGAGACGGTCATGTGAAGACAGAGACACACAGGAGGAATGCCATGTGCTGACAAAACAGAAATTGGAATGAGGTAACTGCCAATCAAGGAACACCAAAAGTATCAGTGAGTCACTGGAGGCTAGGAAAAAAGAAGGAAGACTTTCCCTGTGGGTTTATGGAGTGTATGGACATGCAGAACCTTGATTTTCAGCATCTCACCCCAAAACTGTGAGAAAATAAATTTCTGTTATTTTAAGACACCCAGTCTGTTGTAATTGGTTTTATCAGTCCCAGGAAACTTACACATAATGACAAATTTGTATATCTATTATAGACTACACCATCTTTGCATGATTTTTTATTAAATTCAAGTCTCAAAGTAATCTTTTTTTTAATGTCTACTTAATCTATTTTAAATACACTGCTATTCCCTGAACCTAGTACTTACTTACTCCTCAACACAAGCTCTTCCTTACAGTATTGAAGTCTCAGTTGGAAAGTCTCCTCCCAAAAGAGGCTTTTCCTCACTACCTTATTCAAAACAGTGCCTCCATCATTCCTTACCTCCTCACTCTGCTTTATTATTTTCATCCCACATAAAAATTCCTGACATTATATTGTATATTTATTTTTACACGTATTTTCTGTTTGTCCAAACTTGAGCACAGACTCCTCAGAGACTGGAATTGTTTCTTCTGCCCTCCTCTGTACTTTCAGTACTTGTGACAGAGATTAACACCATAGGCATTAAAATAAGCTTTGAGGGCTAAACAAAACCACTATCATTTTACATATGAGGAATTTGTTCTTAGCACTGACTTAAAATTAGAAAGGACCAATACAATTCACCGAATGATGAAAACTGCGTTTCTGAAGAAAAAGCAGTCTGAATCTAGCTGATCTGAATGCCACGTATGTTACTGTTTCTAGGCTGCTTTCTGAAGAGATTATAGCTTCTAAGGGACTAGTTCTTCGGATTATTTTATACACACCAGGAGTGTATGTTCTATTATCTAGTTCTGAAGCTCTTCTCTAGGCAAGTTAAAAATAGGAACATGGCTTCATTTCCCTAACACAAATTTTTTCTCTGTAGAAGAATGTCAACAGAGATTACTATACAGCTCTTCTTATAATAGGAGCTTTTAAATTGAGTCATAAAAATGCTGAATTCATTGATTCATTCATTCACTCTTAATTCAGTATGGTATCTCTGTTATGGAGTGAAATTCAGCCTGAGTACTGTGAGGGATTGATTGATTGATTGATTAATATTTATTTATTTATTTGAGAGAGAGAGACAGAGATAGTGACAGAGATCACAAGCGGGGAGGAGAGGGAGAAGAAGGAGAGGGAGAAGAAGGATCCCCACTGAGCAAGGACCCTGACATGGGGCTCAATTCCAGGACCCCTGGGATCATGACCTGAGCCAAAGGCATATGTTAACCAACTGAGCCACCCAGGTGCCCCACAGTGTAAGGGATTTATAGATAAGTAGCAAAAACTCTCCATGTTATAGTTAAAAGATAAAAGAAATATAAATCAATGATACTTTAGTTAAGAAGTGATAAATCTGTAAGATATGCATCATACTAGTTAAAAAAAAAAAAAAAAAAAAAAAGTGAAGCCAGAGCTGTGTGGCCTCAGCTCTCACTGAAGTTTGACACTCTGTTCTCCTTTTCCTTAGTCCTGAGGGTGGTATGGCCCTCCATCCCCTCATTTCTAGGCTCTGGTGCCTCACCTTGCTTCTTTGTTTCCTTAACTTTGGCAACACCTCTGCAGATTCATTCAAGTTTATTTATGAAAACTGCTTCATTTGAAACTTTTGGGAAGAATTCTATTTCCTAGATATAATTGCTAGACTTAGCATTTTCCTGATCTATGGTAGGCACTCAATAAATGGCACTTACTGTTATTCTAGACTAACTATTTCCATCTATATGTGTGTGTGTGTGTGTGTGTGTGTATACACACACACATACATACACATATATATATACATACATATATATATGCATATATTTTTAATTAAGTAAATTCTATGCCCGAAGTTGGGCTCCAACTCATGACCCCAAGATCAAGAGTTGCATACTCTATCAACTGAGTCAGCCAGGCCCCCAGACTAGACCATTTCTAATAATCATGTAACCATGCATAGGCAGATATGAATTACTATTGCAGATACATATTCAGCAATAATAGTCTTGAATTACACCTCTCTGACCTTGCTGACTCACATTACAGTTGTTAATCAGTAAGTAAATGTAACAGAAATATTTACTATGAATATATGTGAAAATACCATACTATTTTTAAGGAAATTATCCTGAGTTGCTCAATTTAATCTTTCCCACAAGAGTAACATTTGATTTTCATCATTTGAGATTAATGTTGATGGTAACTGAATATTTTTTCAACTTGTGCTATCTCTAAAATAACAATGCAAAGATTGCTTTACATGATATTTTCAATTATGAAGAGTAAAATTATCAAAGAAGAAGAAACATAAAAGCAAAGAAACCAAGTCTAAAACAAAAGCAGAACCAGGAAGAACTCAGGCATGGCCTTAACCAATACTAAGTTAAGAAGAAAGCTTTGTTATTGTTGTTTTGTTTCCATGTTGTTTACTTCCTGGAGGAAGACAGACATGTTTTTTGCCTCCAAATTGTGTTGACAATGGGGGTGTATGTCTTCTCTATTAAACAGGATAGACTTTGGGCACAAGATAAACTCACACACCACTCAAATGTAGAGCATATATTTTTTCTAGGCCTCTGTGAATGATTAGAGAAATGTGTAAAGACAAAATAAAAATCAACGTGGAGTGTTGTAAGCACCATCTTCTCTGTTTCCATCTCTTCTGCCCTCAGAACTAGAAGCTGTCACTCACACTTGAGCCTGGAGGCTTGAAAGTGTCTGTGACCAAACAGGTTAGGGAAAGGCTGTTGCTCAGGAGAGAAATTGGGTAAAGGAAGGGTAAGAGACTTAAATTAAAGGACTCAGGCTTTCGGAAGAAAGAGAATGCGGCTGTTGGATAAAAAATAGAGTTGCAGGTGGTGCTCTTAGATAATACAAGGGACAAAAAGCGATATCCCTTAGTGGAAGGGTCACTGAAGCCTTATCCAAGGGTTTAGGATAATGCAAATAGGGAATCAGCAAAGCAGGCTGGCTAGACTAATCATGTCAAGATTCTCCAATTCTCCAAGTCCCTAAGATTTAGATAAAACTTTGTGAAATAATAAGAATGAGAACTTAAAGTTACTTGTTGAATAAAAAGCATGTTCTAGATTCCCTATGTCTCTGCTTACTTGGTAAGGGGAAGACTAACCCACCAAACCTCCTAATAAATAGCCAAACAACACTATTATGGGTAACAATATGGGGACAAAAGCCACCTCTCAGAATGATCTGCAAGGAGGATTTCAGTCAAGGCCTTTTTATCTTGCCAAGAGGAAGCTACAGACACCACTGTGAGATTAAAGAAAGAGGAGATAAGGGACCTGGTACCTGGGTTTGATAGGTAAAACTAAGGGCTGAGAGATATTAAGTTGCTCTGGATCACTAGTGGTGAGAGCATGGTGTTCTCTCACTCCACCTGGGACTATACACACTGCCTCTCCATTTGCAGACATGAGTCATTAAAGATCTTAATGCTTTGTAATTATTTTCCCCTATATTGCCATATCATGAATTTATTCATTTAGCATTGGATACTGATAAAATTAACAGTGTTTTGTGTTGTATAAGTCTAATCTTTTATAGCATTTCACTGTTACTTAGCAAAATATGTCTTTTAAGTTGACATCAGGGGGAAAAAATGGATTCAACTGGCATAAAAAGCAAGCTTCCATCATTTCTTTGGTTGAAACTTATCATAAACAAGCAAACATTAAAATCAGAAGTATATTTGAAGAAATCCACTTTAAAATTTTTTTAGCCTTCAGAATTAATTTTAATGATAATTACATTTTTATTATAGATAATAAAATGATTAACATTTTAAAAGTCCTAATAAAAAAATGTAGGGCAATGTACTTTAAAATGCTTGTTGGAAATTAATGATTGGTCTTTGGCATTTTACACTAATTTTCTGTCTTTTAAAGAAGTGGGGAAGATAAGTGTTTTGTCTGAATCAAACATCTCTTGTATCAGACTATATACTTAAAAAGGGCATAACAGTGATATAAATGATTTTGCACTCTCCAATTTTGTTCTCAGGACCTTCTTCAGGAGCTCCTGAAAAAAACAGACAAATAAATAAAGAAGAGTGATATTATGGGCTGAATTGTGTATTCTCCTCCTCAAATTTGTATGTTGAAGCTCGAGTACCTCAGAACGTGACTGCATTTTGAGATGGGGCCTTTAAAGAGGTAATTATCTTAAAACCAAGCCATTGGAGTGGGCACTAATCCAATCTGACTGTGGCTATCATAAGAAGAGGAGATTAAGACAAAAAGAGTGACACCAGGGACGCCTGGGTGGCTCAGTTGGTTAAGCGGCTGCCTTCGGCTCAGGTCATGATCCCAGTGTCCTGGGATCGAGTCCCACATCGGGCTCCTTGCTCAGCGGGGAGCCTGCTTCTCCCTCTGCCTCTGCCTGCCTCTCTGTCTGCCTGTGCTCACTCTCTCTGACAAATAAATAAATAAAATCTTTAAAAAAAAAAAAAAAAAAAAAAGAGTGACACCAGAGGTGCCTGTACACAAAGGAATAGGAAGCCAAAGAGAAAGGCCTCAGAGAAAACCAACTCTGCCAACACCTTGACCTTGGACTCCCGGACTCCAGAACTTTGAGAAAATAAACACCTGTTGTTTACCCAGTACCAAAGAACCCAGTGTGTGATATTTTGTTAAAGTAGCCAAGGAAATTAAAACATTCAGTATGTATTTATTGGATTATTATCCACAGATTTCATGGAGAATGTGATATTCTCATTAACTTGAGGAAAGCATATTACCATGTTTTTCATACGAAGATTATTAATTTCTAAAAATTTACAGGTAATATAATAAAAACAATTTCAAACATAATAAGTTGTTGCTACAACACTTCAAAAGCTTAAAGAATGTATGTCCTCATTTATAAAGTCACTATCATAGAACATATTTTTTGGCAAAATGTAGTAGGAAAAAAATTATTGGTTTTATTCAGTCCTGTGAACAAAAAAAAACCCCTCAAAGTTATAACTAAAATAGAATATAATATCACCTGTGAAAAACATAATGATGGAATCAATTTCCAATCTCTCCTGCTTATTTGACACCTACTGATTGAGCAACAGTGATAGGTATCATAATATAGAGTCGTCCAATATGGTAGCCCCTAGCTACATGTGGCTATTTAAATTAATTCGAATTAAGTAATTCGAATTAATTCAAAATTTAAGATTGCATTCCTCAGTTGCCCTAGGCACATTTCAAGTGCTTCATAGCCACATGTGGCTAGTGGCTAAATTGTTGGATAGTGCAGATACAGAACATTCCTATCACTGCCAACATTTCTATTAGACATTAGTCCTATGTCCATGTCCTGGATTTTTCATTTACTAGTCATTTAATCTTTCTGTAACTCAATTACTTTATTTAGAGATAGGGAGCAATGAGTAAGCCATCTCTCAAAAGGTTATTATGAGGATTTAATGAGGTAACACCTGTGAAGGTCAACTGTAAATTGAGAAAGTTATAATAAGTGTTGTGCTATGCTGAATCAATGTACCAACGAATGAGATATGGATTCACTTTGAAGGAGAGGAGATGGCATGGGTAAGTTAGGTCTTGTCCACAAATAAATATCATACAAAACAGAATGTGAGAAATATATAATTAATGGGGGAACTACAGTAATGTTGAAAGATTTTGCCCAATGCTTGGGTATAAAGTCCAAACTCTTAACAATATGGTCTTTTCATCTCCTGGTTATTTATTTGTTTGTTTGTCTTGTGTCTTGCTAGGCACCACTTTTCGTTATTCTATAGTCTTACTAGATTTAGAGTTTGCTTTTTTGTTGTTGTTGTTGTTTTGTTTTGTTTTGTTTAACTCAACTCTTCTAGGCAAAACCTCACGTTCAGACTTTCCTCACTCACTCTTTCCTGGACTGTGTAACATGGGGCTGGGCTGTTCCATTTTGACCCCAGCTTCTTCCATCCCTTTTCCTGGCTGATTCATCTCAGATACTAATGTTTCTCAAAACTCTCCTCTGACCATCCTAGCTCTCAACCATCATGGTCATCGTATTTGGCTGAAATATCCTGTCAGTTGAAATCTCCTCTTTACTGACTAAAAACTCTGGGTAATTAGGAATTATTATTCTCTTGATCACTGTTAAATCCCCAATACACAGCACTGTTGCTAATACATAGTAAGTGTCAAAAAATAATTCTTTTTTAATATTTTACATTATTGAATAAGGGAGAGGAAAAATGCTTTTAGCTGATGAGACTATGTATGTGGGTAAGTCATCAGTGAGATGGTATTTGAATGACTTTCTTCAAATGTGATTTTTTCCCCTTTTCTACTCAACTATGTTGTGCGCACCACAAGCATAGGTGCTAGGTCTTCATGTCTAGTGTAGAACCTAAGCCTACGTTTTGATTCTCAAAACTTAATGTTTGGCATAATTTATCTATAATTTGTTATTTAATTCACTGAAGGATACTTATATTAAGTGGGGCAGGAAAATAAAAAAGAACATAAGTATTTCACAGTCATTATTTTGGGCCTGGGAATGCCTCCACCCTTTTATATGGATTATCTCATGAAACCCTTACAACACCTCTGAGAGTTTGGTATTACATTCATTTGAAAGAAAGGTAAAGAGAAGCTAAATGAACTTAAGTGACTTGTCAAACGTAGAGCTAGTAATTGGTGAAACTGGAAATTGAAACAGGTCTGTCTCATTTTAGAGACAATTCACATTCCAATGGAACATTAAGGTGACTATGGGATGATGACCCTACCTCTCAACTGTAACATTTAGGTAAAATTGTGCGGTCCTTTCTCTGTCGCAACTGGGGTAAAGGATATCTGATTGTTTTTGATAATAATTTTACCCATCTATTATTTCTATTGTCTCACCCAAATGTCTTAAAGATAAACTGTATTTAAGCCCATTTCTCTTATAGTCTCCTTGTGCATACATCTCTTTAATCCATTTGGTTTGTTTCTGCTTCTCAGATTCCATCTACCTGAGAAGCTTTCTGTTGACAACTTTATAGAACAAAACATTATTTTCTAAAGAAAATTAATAGATGTTTTATACCAGAGGAGCACTCAGTGTTCTTTTTCATTCATGTATATGTATGTATAGGTATATGTAAAGAATCTGAACTAAATACATTTTATACAAATCTCTTGGAAAATAATACTTTTTTCAATATTTTACATTTTTTTATTTATAAATGTTTGAGTTGACTTATTGAGCTTAGGCTAAACTGATACATTATTCATGTTAGTGAAGCACATAAATAATGTTGATTTTTTATCTCCAAAAGACCTTTTTACAAATTTGCTAGGATGAAGGCTATAACTCATTCCCAGTGTATTATTAACTCATTAGAACATGAAATTTATAAGAATCTTTGTTTAGCTCAAGGGAGAATGTGTGTGATATTTTCTAATAGGTAAGGTGAATGCTAAATATACCCAGGCACATTAGAACAGGGACAAATTATTATGTATTCAATATTTTAAAAGATAACTCTTGAAATCTCTTATAAGTGGTTGTTCCACTGCATATTAATTCTCTACAAACTTGGCCTTCCAGCATGAGAACATTTAATTTATTTTGTAAAATAAACATGTCAACCTAATAACTGGAAAAATTAACCATGTTCCTAACATTCTCAGTGTTATCCTTCCTGTTAAAGCCCATTATTTTTACCCTGTAGTCCAAATTCTGGGCCCTTCCATACTATCTTTAAAATGGTCACAAGTTAAAAACATCTGTAGTCATTTAGCATGCTGTTCACTGTATCATTAAAGAATCTACTATACCCAGTTTAGCAGAACAAATTGGTCATATCCAGAGTGAGGAAAAGGAATAAGGAAGATGAAGACTGATGACATCAAATATAAAGCTCCAAGCAACCATACATTTATTTTGCAAACATTTATCTAAAATTTATTTGGTGCTAAGTACTTCCTAGCTACTACAGGTATAAAAAGGAATGTAATGCAGTCCCTATGCTCAAGAGACATGTAAGTAACTAAAAAATGCACTTATTGATTGTAGTTGTAAATTAGAAAATATCTAAAGCTTGGATATCAGAGTACATGACACATGAAATACCCTCAATAAATATTAGGGTATTATTTTATATAATACTACAAATATAGTTACATTATATATTCATATATATTACATGCCTTGTATATGCTATTTTTATGCCATTATTGTTATTATTATTACTAAAAACAGAGCAGTCTTTTTGAAGTTCTGAATGGCAAGAAATGTTTTATAATTAGGATGAGGAAGGAAAATTACCAAAGTTCTCATAAAATGGTTAAAAAATTAGGTGGATCTTCAGAAATCAATCAGAGAATATTAATATAAAAATGAGGACTAGAATTTTAAACTAGACAAATAAGCAGTATTTCACTTGTATATGGGAAAGAAGAACTTGTATCCTAAATCCTGAACTCTAGAGGGCCAACCTCATCCTTCCTCAGGTCATACTACTTGCCACCCGAAGCTCAAACCTCATGTTTTAGGCCATGCTCTGGATGCAGAGGTCAGTGGAGTTCCTAAATTCAGTCCTTTATTCCACCTTCATTCTTCTGAGTGTAGACTGTATGCATTATTTTAAGTATTACTGAATGGTAGCTAAAGGTTGGTTTTTAGTGAGGGGCTTGGTTAGAGACTGATTTAGTGGACTGGGTTGTTCAAATGTGTAGGATTCAAAACATGGACAAAGAATGAGGGTTTAGGGTAATTTTTCTTTGTGTTACCACATTCTGGGGTAGAACTCTGAGTCCAGAAGAGAATTCCAAAATTGAATTGAGACTTCAAAAACATTATCAAATTATTTTTGTTAAAGAAAGAAGATAGGTTCTACTTAACAGTTTGATAATCAATTTGCAGTTTTTAACTATTTAGATACATGCACTTTTTTGGGGGGGGATTTTTAATTTTTTTTTCTGTCCATTTTTTAAAAATTTCTTTTCAGTGTAACAGTATTCATTGTTTTTGCACCACACCCAGTGTTCCATGCAATATGTGCCCTCCCCAATACCCACCACCTGTTCCCCAACCTCACACCCCCCGCCCTTTCAAGACCTTCATGTTGTTTTTCAATGTCCATAGTCTCTCATGGTTCTCCTCCCCTTCCAATTTCCCTCAACTCCCTTCTCCTTTCCATCTCCCCAGGTCCTCCATGTTATTTGTTATGCTCCACAAATTAGTGAAACCATATGATAATTGGCTCTCTCTGCTTGACTTATTTCACTCAGCATAACCTCTTCCAGTCCCGTCCATGTTGCTACAGAAGTTGGGTATTCATCCTTTCTGATGGAGGCATAATACTCCATAGTGTATATGGACCATATCTTCCTTATCCATTCGTCCGTTGAAGGGCATCTTGGTTCTTTCCACAGTTTGGCGACTGTGGCCATTGCTGCTATAAACACTGGGGTACAGATGGCCCTTCTTTTCACTACATCTGTATCTTTGGGGTAAATACCTAGTAGTGCCATTGCAGGGTCATAGGGAAGCTCTATTTTTAATTTCTTGAGGAATCTCCACACTGTTCTCCAAAGTGGCTGCACCAACTTGCATTCCCACCAACAGTGTAAGAGGGTTCCCCTTTTTCCACAACCTCTCCAGCACATGTTGTTTCCTGTCTTGCTAATTTTGGCCATTCTAACTGGTGTAAGCTGGTATCTCACTCTGGTTTTAATTTGAATCTCCCTAATGGCTAGTGATGATGAACATTTTTTCATGTGTCTGATAGCCATTTGTATGTCTTCATTGGAGAAGTGTCTGTTCATATCTTCTGCCCATTTTTTGATATGATTATCAGTTTTGTGTGTGTTGAGTTTGAGAAGTTCTTTATAGATCCTGGATATCAACCTTTTGTCTGTACTGTCATTTGCAAATATCTTCTCCCATTCCGTGGGTTGCCTCTTTGTTTTGTTGACTGTTTCCTTTGCTGTGCAGAAGCTTTTGATCTTGATGAAGTCCCAAAAGTTCATTTTTGCTTTTGTTTCCTTTGCCTTTGGAGACATATCTTGAAAGAAGTTGCTGTGGCTGATATCGAAGAGGTTACGGCCTACGTTCTCCTCTACAATTCTGATGGATTCCTGTCTCACGTTGAGGTCTTTTATCCATTTTGAGTTTATCTTTGTGTACGATGTAAGTGAATAGTCGAGTTTCATTCTTCTACATATAGCTGTCCAGTTTTCCCAGCACCATTTATTGACGAGACTGTCTTTTTTCCACTGTATATTTTTTCCTGCTTTGTCGAAGATTATTGACCATAGAGTTGAGGGTCCATATCTGGACTCTCTAATCTGTTCCACTGGTCGATATTTCTGTTTTTATGCCAGTACCATGCTGTCTTGGTGACCACAGCTTTGTAGTAAAGCTTGAAATCAGGTAACGTGATGCCCCCCAGTTTTATTTTTGTTTTTCAACATTTTCTTAGTGATTCGGGGTCTCTTCTGATTCCATACAAATTTTAGGATTATTTGCTCCAGCTCTTTGAAAAATACCGGTGGAATTTTGATCGGAATGGCATTAAAGGTATAGATTGCTCTAGGCAGTATAGACATTTTAACAATGTTTATTCTTCTGATCCAAGAGCATGGAATGTTCTTCCATCTTTTTGTGTCTTCAATTCCTTTCATGAGTGTTCTGTAGTTCCTCGAGTACAGATCCTTTACCTCTTTGGTTAGGTTTATTCCCAGGTATCTTATGGTTCTTGGTGCTATAGTAAATGGAATCGATTCTCTAATTTGCCTTTCTGTATTTTCATTGTTAGTGTATAAGAAAGCCACTGATTTCTGTACATTGACTTTGTATCCTGCCACGTTACTGAATTGCTGTATGAGTTCTAGTAGTTTGGGGGTGGAGTCTGTTGGGTTTTCCTTATAAAGAATCATGTCATCTGCGAAGAGAGAGAGTTTGACTTCTTCATTGCCAATTTGGATACCTTTTATTTCTCTTTGGTGTCTGATTGCTGTTGCTAGGACTTCTAATACTATGTTGAACAAGAGTGGTGAGAGTGGGCATCCTTGTCGTGTTCCTGATCTCAATGGGAAGGCTGCAAGCTTTTTCCCATTGAGGATGATATTTGCTGTGGGCCTTTCATAGGTAGATTTGATGAAGTTCAGGAATGTTCCCTCTATCCCTATACTTTGAAGCGTTTTAATCAGGAACGGATGCTGGATTTTGTCAAATGCTTTTTCTGCATCCATTGAGAGGACCATGTGGTTCTTCTCTCTTCTCTTATTGATTTGTTCTACCACATTGATTGATTTATGAATGTTGAACCATCCTTGTAACCCAGGGATGAATCCCACCTGGTCATGGTGGATAATCTTTTTAATGTGCTGTTGGATCCTGTTTGCTAGGATCTTGTTGAGAATCTTAGCATCATTATTCATCAGGGATTTTGGTCTGAAATTCTCCTTTTTGGTGGGGTCTTTGCCTAGTTTGGGGATCAGGGTAATGCTGGCTTCATAAAAAGAGTCTGGAAGTTTTCCTTCTGTTTCAGTTTTTTGAAACAGCTTCAGGAGTATAGGTGTTATTTCTTCTTTGAAAGTTTGGCAGAATTCCCCAGGGAATCCGTCAGGTCCTGGGCTCTTGTTTTTTGGGAGGTTTTTGATCACTGCTTCAATCTTGTTACTAGATATTGGTCTATTCAGGTTGTCGATTTCTTCCTGGTTCAATTTTGGGAGTTTATAGTTTTTCAGGAATGCATCCATTTCATCTAGGTTGCTTAGCTTATTGGCATATAACTGTTGATAATAACTTCTGATGATTGTTTCTACTTCCTTGGTGTTAGTTGTGATCTCTCCCTTTTCATTTCTAATTTTATTAATTTGAGCTTTCTCTCTTTTCTTTTGGATTAGTGTGGCCAACGGTTTATCGATCTTATTGATTCTTTCAAAAAACCAGCTTCTAGTTTCATTGATAAATTGTACTGTATCTCTAGTTTCTACCTCATTGATCTCTGCTCTAATCTTGATTATTTCCCTTCTTATATATGGAGTTGGTTTGATTTGTTGTTGATTCTCCAGTTCTTTAAGGTGTAGAGACAGCTGGTGTATTCTGGATTTTTCAATTTTTTTGAGGGAGGCTTGGATGGCTATGTATTTCCCCCTTAGGACCGCCTTTGCTGTATCCCATAGGTTTTGGATCGAAGTGTCTTCATTCTCATTGGTTTGCATGAATTGTTTAAGTTCTTCTTTGATCTCCTGGTTGATCCAAGCATTCTTAAGCAAGGTGGTCTTTAGCTTCCAGGTGTTTGAGTTCCTTCCAAACTTTTCCTCAGGATTGAGGTCCAGTTTCAAAACATTGTGATCTGAGAATATGCAGGGAATAATCTCAGTCTTTTGGTATCAGTTGAGTCCTGATTTGTGACCCAGTATGTGGTCTATTCTGGAGAAGGTTCCATGTGCACTTGAGAAGAATGAGTATTCTGTTGTTTTAGGGTGGAATGTTCTGTATATATTATGAGGTCCATCTGGTCCAATGTGTCATTCAATGCTCTTGTTTCTTTACTGATTTTCTGCTTCACTGATCTGTCTATTATTGAGAGAGGCATATTAAGATCTATTACTATTAATGTACTCATATCAATATGACTCTTTATCTTGATTAATAGTTTTCTTATGTAATTGGCTGCTCCCATATTGGGGGCATAGATATTTACAATTGTTAGATCATCTTGGTGGATAGTCCCTTTAAGAATTATGTAGTGTCCTTCTATATCTCTGACTACAGTCTTTAGTTTAAAATCTAATTTATCTGATATAAGAATCGCTACCCCAGCCTTCTTTTGAGGTCCATTGGCATGAAAGATGCTTCTCCATCCCTTCACTTTCAGTCTGGGTGTATCCTTAGGTTCGAAATGGGTCTCTTGTCGACAGCATATGGATGGGTCCTGTCGTTTTATCCAATCTGCAACCCTGTGACATTTTATGGACACATTTAGGCCATTCACATTGAGAGTGATTATTGGTAGATACGTTTTTATTGACATTGTGTTACCTTTGAAATCTTTCTTTCTGTAGATTGTCTCTATATTTCTGTTCAATGCTATTCTTAGGATTTTTCCTTTTATAGAACCCCCCTTAATATTTCCTGCAGTGTCGGCTTGGTGGTCGCATACTCTTTTAAGACTTGACGGTCTTGGAAACTCTTTATCTTGAATGTCAGTCTTGAATGTCAGTCTTGCTGGATAAAGTATTCTTGGCTGCATATTCTTCTCATTTAGTACCCTGAATATATCTTGCCAGCCCTTTCTGGCTTTCCAGGTTTCTGTGGACAGGTCTGGTGTTTTTCTGATAGGTTTTCCTCTGTACGTAAGGAGCCTCTTTGTCCTAGCAGCTTTCAAGAGATTATATCTACAATTATGATTTCTCAATTTTACAATAAGGGGCCTTGATGTTTTTTTGGAATCTATAATCTTGGGGGGAGACCGTACTGCCTCTAGTACTTGAATGCTGGTTCCATTCACGAGATTGGGAAAATTTTCATGAAGAACTTGTTCTACTGTATCTTCTAGACTTCTTTCTTTCTTTCTCTTCCCCTTCAGGGCTTCCAATAATTCTGACATTGGAATGTTTCATGGCATCATTTATTTCCCTGATTCTGTTTTCGTGGCTTCTAAGCTGTTTGTTCCAGGCTTCCTCCTGATTCCAGGCTTTCTCTCTATCTGTTTGTCCTCCAGATCACTAATTCTATCTTCTGTCTCATTTACCCTAGCTTTTAGAGAATTTAGATTAGATTGGAACTCATTGAGAGCATTGAGAACATCATCCCTTCCAGTTCTGCCCTAACATTGTGAACATCATCCCTGGTGGCTTTCAGTTCTGCCCTAATCAATTCCGTTTGGTCATCCATGGCTTTCTCCAACCTAGCTAGCTATTGCCTGGATAATTGTTAGCCTGAATTCTCTTTCCAACATATTGTCTATGTCGATAGCTGTTAGCTCTTTTGCAGAAGGCCCATCCTCTATATTTTTCTTCTGTTGGGCATTCCTCCTCCTAGTCATTTTGGTGAGAGATGACTGAATGGATGTAGCTGGATATATCTACCGTGGTGCAGTCAAGGTGCACCCTGGGATGCTTCTGAGCAATCAGCATTTCCCACCCAAATGAGAGAAAAAAGAAAATAAAAAGAAAAAAAAAGAGAGAGAGAGAGAGAAATACAGGAAAAAAAAGGGAAGATAAAAGAGAAGGCTCAGCCCAAACGGGCCCCAAGGTAAGATTTATGAAGTATAGAAACAAAAACAGACAAACAAAAAGACTGATAAAAGTATATGACAAGAGAAAAAAATATATATATATATAAAAGCAAAAAAAAAAAAAAAAAAAAAAAAAAAAAAGAAGAAGAACCTCGTCAAAAAGAACCCCAAGTATAAGATTTATATACTATCAGGACAAACACAAATACACAGAAACACTGGTGGAAGAAAAAGATGGGACAGTGGTTATAAATTCTCAGTGTGGGCAAGGAAAGTTATTTTGATTCTTCCTGGATGTATCTTGATATCTTTGTTAAAGGACTCAACTTTCCTAAGATAAAGGGGGATTAACAATTGGTTTACCTATAAGGGTAGCATTGTTTGGGGAAAGGGGATTACCTTGAAGTTTAACTCTATATGAACATTAAAAAATAAAAATAAAAAAAAGAATAAACTAAACTAAACTAAAATTGAAAAAAAATAAAAAAAAACAAAAGAAAAACACGGGTATATGTATCAAAAAGTTCAGGTTAGAGGGTATTATGGAATTTGATGTACTGGACATCTCACTGTGAAGGTAAGTAGGTTAAAAAATTATCTATATAAAAAAAAAATGAACCAGAATAGTGGGAACGAATCAAAAACAAAAGTTGTATCTATGAAGTAGTGGTGGTTGTTCTCGTGTTGTCTTCTTTTTTTTTTTCCTTTTTTTTTTTCTTGGTTGGTTTTCTGGGGGAGGGGCCTGCTGCGTGGGTTTTCAGACAATGTTCCCTGAGTTAAGTCCTCCCGCCCCCCTCAAGGGGGTGGGCTCTGAGGAAACCGGTTTTTCAGGCTTTTGTTCTCTGGAGGTTTTTATGTTTGTTTGTTCGTTTTTGTTTTTTTTTTCTCTCGCCTTGACAGCTTTTGATGGTTTTTGGAGGTTTAGAGGAAAGCAAACAGCACCCCGACCTCCCTCTCAGAGAGAAGCCTCAGTCTGTTCCCCTCTGGGTCTCCAGAGCACATTAAGTTCCCCCTCAGCCACTGGCAGAGCAGGTTCCGAGTCACGGTCCCTGGGGACACAGGAACTCCTGCTTGTACCCAAAACCAGCAGTGGCTGTCTGGGCAGCTCCAGACTGCCAGAGAGGTTCCAAGCAGCAGTTGCACACTGAGATTTTCCCGCTGGCCTGGGCTGGGAGTGCCTGGTCTTTCTGGGTCTGAGAGCAACTGGCTGGTGTGGGGAGGGTGTGGGGTGTGTGCGTCTCAGGCTCTGATAGCACGACGTGGTGTTCTGCTGGCTGGCGAGGGTCCCAGCCCCTCACCGGAACTGGGCCCCATGCGTTCTCAGGCGCGCTGGCCGCTCAGGGACCAAGACCTGGTTTCTCTGCCACACTCTCTCTGGCTCAGTGCCAGGGGTGGCTGTCCTAGGTCCAGGGACTTAAGCCCTTATCCTAACTGCCCTGATTCCCAGTTTCCCCTCACGATCCTTTGCTCTTTTTGAGTGCTTTCAACCAGACTCCAAGTTAATGCTGGTCCCCAGTCGCAGGGCACTCTCGTATTGGGGTATTACTTTCCAATGGGTCGCCTCTGGTGGCTCCCTCCCCCTTTTGTTTATCTTCCGATATCAATCCAACATTCCCACTCCATTTTACCTGCCCACTGGCATCTTCTGGCCCCCGTAGAGATCCAGACGTGTATAATTCTGATCTCAGGCTGATTTCATGGGTGATCGGAGTTCTTTGGTAGGTAATCAGCTCACTTTAGGGTACAGGTTGAAATGGCGTCTCCTCCTACTTCCCCACCATCTTGTCTCCCTGATACATGCACTTTTTTAAAACTATTTTTAACTATTCAGTTAGGTGGACCTCCATTTGGATGCTTGGCCCAGGACCTGAAAAAGGGATGGGTTTAGGTCATAAACCCCCCTCAAATTTGTCTATATCTGGTGTTTGATCTATATAAGTGAAAAATAGAAAAGAGAAATGAATAGTGGGGAGAAAATGGTGACTAGAAGAGTGACATTAAAATCAGATCATAGGGGCACCTGGGTGGATCAGTGGGTTAAAGCCTCTGTCTTCGGCTCAGGTCATGATCCCAGGGTTCTGGGATTGAGCCCCGCATCAGGCTCTCTGCTCGGCAGGGAGCCTGCTTCCTTTCCTCTCTCTTTGCCTGCCTCTCTGTCTACTTATGATCTCTGTCTGTCAAATAAATAAAAATAAAATCTTAAAAAAAAAATCAGATCACAAAAGACTGGTGCTTAGGAGTTTGAGCTTTATCCTCTAGAGTGTTGTAGTAGGCAGAATAATGGCCTCCCAGGATATGCATGTCCAAACCCCTAGAAACTGAGAAAGTTACCTTACGTGGCAAAAGGGATTTTGAAGATATGATGAATTTACGGATTTTGAGATGAGGAAATTATCCTGGAATATCGAGTGTTGTAATCCAATTCCTAAATTCCTAAAAGCTGAAAACCTTCTGGGGTGCCTGGTTCTCTCTGTTGGGTAAGTCTGCCTTCTGCTCAGGTCATGATCCCAGGGAGTCCTGGGATCAAGCCCCACATCAGGCTCCCTGCTCTCTCTACTCCTTCCCACGGCACTTGTGGTCTCTCTCTCTCTCTTTCACTGACTCTCTCTCTCAAATAAATAAATAAAATCTTAAAAAAAAAAAAAAGTTGAAAACCTTTCCCAGATGTATTCAGGGAGATCGAGATATAGAACTAGAAGAAGAATGAGGGGACTCAACATTGCTGGCTTTGAAGTGGGAGGAAGGGACAAGGAGCCAAGGAAGCAAGTGGACTCTAAGAGCTAGAAAGGACAAAAAAATCACAAATTCTCTCTTGAAGCTTCCAGAATGCAATGCAGCCCTGCTTCTGCCTTGATTTTAGCCCCTAAGACCCATGACAAATTTCTTCCCTCCAGATAATAAATGACTGTTATTTTAAGCCTCTAAATTCTTGTTAATTTGTTACAGCAGTGATTAAAAAAAAAAAAAAAAGGCAGCATAATATAAGCAGCATCACTGAAAGTGTTTCCAGGAAATCTTATTTCGAGTTTAAAAGTAATAAATTTCTGTTATAACCTTTTGGAATTATTTTGTCACAAATAATAAGACTGCCTGACAAATAGTGGCTTACATAAGTGGCATATTTTTCTGATCTAACAAGAGGTCCAGAGGTAGAACTGTGGGTTGGAGGAGTTGTGCAAGGACCCAGGGCCCTTCTATCTTTCTGTTCTACCATCCCAACAATTCAATTTCATGTTCATGGTCACAAGATGACTGTTTATGTGTCATGTCTGTGTCCAAAACAGGAAAAAGAAAGAAAGAAAATGGAGGGAGCAGGCCAACAGAGGAAGTTCTCCTTTCAGTAATATTCTGTCCAGAAGCTCTACCCACAAATTATGCTTGAATTTCATTAGTCAGGACTGGCTTACTTAGCCAACTCCTAGGGAAAAGGAAGTAGCAGAAGATGAGTATTTTATGCAGAGACATTGCCAGAGTTCTGATGGTAAGGAGGAAATAGAAAAGGAAAGATATTGGAAAATAATGCAGGTTTCCCAATTACAGGACTTCGCAATGCCTCTCATAAGTTAGTGTACATTGAGACACTCCAAGAAAGATATACAGAATCCCCCAAACTAATCTAAACAAGGATAATCAGTTTATTTACTTTCATATAGAGGAAGACCTCACCTGGACATTATATAGCATTGCTTGTAAAGCACAATTATAAAGAAAGAGTCATCAAAGAATTCTGAACAGGGAAAGAACCTGTCTAGTATCAACTCTCATAGAAGGACAGTCATGGGCAATAGGAAGGTATCTCTTGTATATTGTGTATATCCTACGCTTGTGCTGCTTTCAAGATGCAAGCTCAGGTTCAAGAGAGGGACCAAATATTCCCTAACATTAGGTTAGGGCAGTAAATGCTTTAATCTTCTCTTAATCTCTCTGCTTTAATCTCTCTTAAAATGTATAGAATGGTTCAACAATACAAGGTAGTAACTGAATTTTGGGAAAACAATACTCTAACCATGTTTTTTCCCCCTTTAAAGTGGAAAATAACTGTAGAGAACACTGAATGAATCCCTAGTAGTATTTATTATTATTATTATTATTTTTATTTATTTATTTATTTGAGAGAGAAGGGAGGAGGGGTAAAGGAGCAGAGGGAGAGAGAGAGAGAAGCAGACTTCCCGCTGAGCAGCGAGCCCAACATGGGACTACATCTCAGGACCCTGGGATCATGACCCGAGGCAGAGGCAGACACTTAACTGACAGAGCCATCCAGGTGCCCATGAATCCTTAATAGTATTGAGAAGAGAACTCACATCCAGAGGTTAGGCAACCTGCTTATGGTTATATAGCTGTCTGATGGTGACCTTAGGACTAGAGCCCAGTTCTCTCATTACCCTGAACACTCGTTTTCCTATTATTAGATAGGGTCATTGGGAAGTAAGCTTTTACCTAATGTGGGCATTACATTCCAAGGAATGTTATCAGAATGCAGTGTATATGCACGTATTGACTCTTTTTCCTTCTGTAAAACTATCATTTTCCACTGCTTCTGAAAAGCTTAAAGGGATGAGTTTTACAGATTCTTTATGATAACAGTGGGGTTCTACTTTATTTCAAATACTATCCTGCTTGCAATTAAGTAGAATTACTTAATTTAGTTAATTTTTGTGGACATAGTCATAAATTCAGTAACATTTTAACATAACATGTTATGTTCATCCCCCATTTATTGAGCGCTTGCTAAGGACACAGCCCTCTGTGGGGCACTGAAGATACAATGTGTGGGGCACATGGTTGTCCTCAAAAGAGATTTTACTTTGGGTAGAGAGACAAAAATGATTCAGAAACTGGCAACTAAACCTGCAAGGCAAGTAGGATTCAGGAAAAGGAATGGGATTTAGGCAGCGAGCAAATCATAAAAAGGGTTGTTTACTGCAGACTAGGGAAACATCAAAGGCTATCCAGTCCTCAAAATTACATCACTGGAACTCAAGAAGACCCACAGAATACAGGAGAAGAAGAAGGAGGAAGAGGAGAGGGAGGGAAAGAAGAGGGGGAGGGGATAAAGAGGGGAAGAAACAGAGGAAAAGGATGAAGAGGAAGAAAATGATTCCTCCTCTCTCCCAGCAGCACTCAGTTTCCCCACTTTTGTGTGCTCCTAATATCCTAGGCACATCCTAGCTCTGCCATTGTTTTAATACTTTGTAATACTCTGTTTATTTGTGTGTCCAACCAACGTTTTTTGATCTCCTGTAGGTAATTAACCAATTGCTCTTCAGTTCTTATCTCTTCCATGCCAAGCAGGGTGACAGGCATATAGTAAGTATTGGGTCAATGTTAATTAAATGAAATATTAAGGCATGAAAATACTTCAGGAGAGGGAATTATTTCTCCTCATTACTTTTACACCTATGGATGTAATACTCACTCATTAGCTGTCTGAGAGTTTGAGTTTCCATCATATCCGCTAGATAACATTTGATCTGGCAGTAGGGTAAGTCAGAGAGTGACATGCAAACTCTGGTTCACCTTACTTTCAGTGACCCACAACAGCCAGAGTCTATCTTTCCACACTACTAAGACAGAACCCCAAGTATAAACTACTGATTTTAGTTAACAACAGTGTATCAGTATTAGTTCATCAATCATAACAAATGTGCTACCCCTATGTGAAATTTTAATAATAGAGAAAATCGTGGGGAGCAGCCCAATTTTCTATAAACCCAGAAGAACTCTAAAAATAAGTCTGTTCATTAAAAAAAAATCTGGTACACATATGTTTACTTCCGATCTAAAACTTTAGCATGCTGAATTTTGTGGGTGCGATATACTTCAAGTGCGTGTTTCTAAATCCAGACATCAGATACCTTAAATTTGACTATATAAAATGTTGCACCTTGTGACAATAACATATTTTTGTTGTTACTAGTGTAGTTGAAAAACAAGTATAACCAGCAGTAAGTTTAAAGTGATATATAGTCCCATACAATCTTTATAGTTTGAAGTAGGCACTGGTGCTTCCCTTTTACAGTTCAGGAAACAGGCTTGAGATTTGAGGTCAAATGTCATACAACCAGCAAACAGCAAGTCAAAATTCAAGTCATTTTTCTTAACATCCATGCTGTTTTTAACAATATAAAACATACATAAATATATACGTACAAGGAAATCTGCACCTAACTCTTCAGTTATTTGATAGACAGCCTGGCTTGCCTCACTATATACCAGGGAACCATATATGTCTTCAAAATACTGACTTATTTATTAAACAATGTTCTGCCAAAAGGTCACCATTTAAATAATGAAAGCAATAAAGCAATGGACACATTTCTGGACGAAACACTGTTTGTTAATTCCCCTTGATTTATTCACAGTCATTTCTACTAATATTTATACCAGAGAGAATTCCTGTTCCAAATAAGCAGCTGTGATTCTAGGAGCGATTAGCCAGCTGATCACCCGCTGCTCAGCACAGAGCTCTAAATGTTATGGGGTGATAATATACAGACGGATGATCCAGGTGAGACTGTAACGAGAGTCCTACAGAGAATGTAGGACTTTCTCCATCCTAACTTCAGATATAACATTTTTGACATATTAAAACTTCCCCTACTCAGGGACATCTGAGTGGCTCAATCGGTTAAGGGTCTGCCTTGGGCTCTGGTCATGATCCCAAGGATTGAGCCCCACATTGGGCTCCCTGCTCAGCTGGGAATCTGCTTCTCCCTCTGCTTGCCACTCGTCCTGCTTGTGTGTGCGCACTCTCTCTCTCCCTGACAAATTAATAAGATCTTAAAAAAAAAAAAAAAAGTTTCCCTACTCAGTGAAATACATGTGTCCATGTGTCTGTGGTTCACTTGTCTTGGATTTTGCATCTGTGTCCTTTAAGGACTGGGGATGTCTTTTCTTATCAAATATTGTTAAAAGAATTTCACCATGACTGAGAAATGGGAAAATGAAACCAAAACAAGACAACACAGTAATGACAATGCAGAGATAGTCCCAGGAGAACTAACATTATATTTTCAGGTGAAAAAATGTTTCAATCCCAGCTTTATGAAAATCAAAGCTTTTTTTATACTCTATTCTATGTTATTTTATTTATTAATTTCTTCCCTATTAATGGCATTGCAAAGCAATTACGGAAATAACAAGCATAATTTCCAGGCAACAGATCCTGGTAAATACTTTAATTTTTGTGGTTAACACAAAGATAGGTCATAAATCTTTCTTTTTTCTTTATTAAAGTAAGAATCTATTATTATTATTATTACTGAACATATTCTATAATAGAATTTTTCCCCCCTCACGGGTTTTATTTATTTATTTGACAGACAGAGATCACAAGTAGACAGAGAGGCAGGCAGTGAAAGGAGGGGAAGCAGGCTCCTTGCTGAGCAGAGAGCCCGATGTAGGACTCCATCTCAGGACCCTGGGATCATGACCTGGGCCAAAGGCAGAGGCTTTAACCCACTGAGCCACCCAGGCGCCCCTCTATAACAGAATTTGAGATCTAGAGTCAGAGTTCTGGGATCTACACTGCACTGCCTCCCATACTGTTTAATTTTTAAAATTTTTATTTAAATTCAATTTAGTTAATATACAGTCTACTATTAGTTTTCAGGGCTAGAGTTCAGTGATTCATCAGATGAATATAATACCCAGTGCTCAAATTACATCAAATGCCCTCCTTAATGCCCATCACCCAGTTACCCCATCCTCCTACCCACCACCCCTCAGCAACCCTCAGTTCGTTTGCTATAGTTAAGAGTCTCTTATGGTTTGGCCCCTCTCTCTGTTTTTATCTTATCTTCCCAAACCGTTTTTTTTGTTTGTTTGTTTGTTTGTTGTTGTTTTTTTTTTTTTTTTTTTTTTTTTGGCCAGAGAGAGAGCGCACACACAGAGGGAACGGCAGGCAGAGAGAGAAGCAGGCTCCCCAAAGAGCAAGGAGCCCAATGCAGGACTTGATCCCAGATCCCAGGACTCTGGGATCATGACCTGAGCCAAAGGCAAATGCTTAACCTACTGAGCCACCCATGCATCCCTCCCAAACTTCTTAATAAGAATTCCTCAGGTAAACCATTTAAACTCTGGCTGTTGGAACTTAGTTTTCTTCCTTAAAAATTTAAATAATAATGTAATTTATTGCTTCAGAAAACATCCAAACCTAGTGTCCTAACATTCAAAACCTATTTCCATCCACCAGCTTTCTCCATACTGACCACATTTGTTTTGGTGTCACCTCACTTTCAGACTCCTACTGAGCCAAGAACAGCCAGTTGCTCATGCCCTCCCACACCCACAGCCCTAAAGCTCAGCTTCTGTGAAGACTGTCTCACTCCCTGCCTTCTTGCTTTAATTGTTCTACCTGCTAGTCATGTCTTTTTTTATTGACCAATTGACTAACTGAATTTCCTTTGTCTTTCAAAACACTCCTCTCAGAAATCCCTTCTCTGTTAACCCTCACTCCTTTGATATGAATATCCAAATGGACACACTTAGATGCCTACCTAGCACTCATTCTCTGCTTTTGCCTTCCTAAGAACACTCATTTTGTCCTCTTCAAATTCTGGTTTCTCTGACTGCCATTCCTTGTTCTTTCAGGATGAGGATGTTCGAGTCAGAGGCAAGAGGAAGAGATCTCAGCCAGGAAGGTGTTATTCTACATCTGCTTATGGGAGATCAGGAGGGGCACTAGTCTAGATTACTGGATTCTGAGTTCAAATCTCAACTCTACCATTTACTGGCTGTGCAGTCTCTAACAAGTTGACTATTCTGAGTTCTAGTTTTCTGGTATTACAATGAAGAGTGTATGGTCACTTGTACAAGATTATTATAAAGAGTAATTTTTACTAAAAGTCTAGAATTGTTCTTGGCACCTAAAAAGAGAGAGATCTTACATATGGAGGTATGGATAATCACTCTTCTGTGTAGAATGCTAGAAGTATTTTCAATACTTACAGATCTTTTAGCTGTAATTAACTTTACTCATCAATCTTTACATTGGTATTTAATCATTTATATATCTGATATATAGACAGATACAAAAGTATACCATATGTATCATCTATGTATATATAATTATATATAAAGAGTTATATAAATGTACATATCCATATATATGGCTATATATGGTCATCTCTTCCCCTTCTCTCTATAAATATATAAATATATATATAATAAACATATATATAAGTATATACACTTATATATTTATATGACCAGAAAATGGAGATGGTAGGGAGAAGTGCACTGTAGTATACGAAGCTCCAGCTCTGGATGGATGGGGTATAAATTCCAATGATCTATAGCATCTGTTAGTAGGATGGCCTCAAACAAGAAACTTAAGAGTTCTGAACCTTGTTTTCTCTTTTGAAAGGTTAAGAAAATAGAACGTACCAGCCTGAGTTATTTCTAGGATTTAAGGTGACAATCTATGTGCCACGTACCTGCAGGGATGTGCGGGTGTGTGTGGTGTGCATTTCCCTTGGGAATAACAGTTCAGTAGTCACTACTTCAGTGTTTATGATGGCTTCATATAACCGCTACAAACAATAAGAACTGCCTATTTATATCTGTACATTAACTGCCTTGAGGATATTATTTACCTTCATATATACCACTGTACTCTGACAACGCCTATTGTTTAACAAGGATTCGATTCGTTCTTGTGGCAGAAAGCAAAAGAAAAATAGAGGAATGGAGAGAAGAGAGAAAAGACAATGGGATGGAAGGGAAGATGACTGCATGAAAGATGGCTTTGAAGCTCATCACAAGGTTGACATGTGGCTAATGACTCTTTTCCTATCAAATTTGACTGCTAGGTTTTCATGAAAATGTTCCTTTTTAATACCTTTCATGCTTGGCATCCGACTCACTGTCCCTTCTCCTGAATGCCAAGTAGACCTCCATGTGCTTTCATTTTTCTTCTTAAAATATTTGCCACCATTTATAGCATCACCTTCTTTGAATCAGTCATCTGCTTTTTCCAGTTATGATGAGCTCTTGCTAAATCTGTAAATGAGCTCAGAGGAGTACTTCCTTCAGGATAATTCTTCATCTTTCTCCCTCTGCCTTGCACTTCATGCTAGAATTCCTTGTGCCCTGTCTACACATTTTTCTTTTCAAGCAAGCTGAGCAAGAGACCATAGGAGCTATTTAACAGGAAGAAGTAAAGCCATTTTGTGATCTATTGGAAATCTTTGATTAAAAGTGATAGTAATAACAATTCCATGAGTAAAATGACAGCTACATGCAGGTATCATATTGGACCTTTTGTATAATGTTTTGGGCTGAATTGTGTCCCCATAAAATTTGTATGTTGAAGTCCTAACCTCTAGTACTTCAAAATGTGACAGTATTGGGGGAAAGAGTCTGGGGGAAAGAGTCTTTACAGAGGTAATTAAGGTAAAATGAGGTTGTAAGTATAGGCTCTAACCTAATATGATTCATGTGTTTATATGAAGAGGAGATAAGGGCACAGACATGCACAGAAAAAAGACCATGGGAAGACAAATAGAGAGAATGGCCACTTAAAAGCCAATGAGAGATATTTTAGAAGAAATCAACTCTGTTGACACCTTGATCATAGAATTCTTGTCTACAGAACAAGAGGAAATAAATTTCTGTTGTTTGATCCCACAGGCTGTGTATTTTGTTACAGCAGCCCTAGAAAACTAATACATACACTTTATTCTATTTGTTTCCCCCAGCATCCTATAAAGAAAAATAAGTATCATCCTCCCCTTTTTATAGAAGGTAAAAGTAAGGCTCAAAAAAAAAAATTTGAAGGATGCCATTTGAAGCAGAAAATCAACCCACTGATGAATGTGATTTAACAGCAACTAGAGGCAATAGGTTTGTAGTCTGATCTCCATATATTAAATATGCATTCTAGTTCCGTGTGTTATTTACTAAACTGATTCTAGGGCGCCTGGGTAGCTCAGTGGGTTAAGCCTCTGCCTTCAGCTCAGGTCATGATCTCAGGGTCCTAGGATCAAGCCCCATATCGGGCTCTCTGCTCAGCGGGGATCCTGCTTCCCCCTCTCCCTCTGTGTGCCTCTCTGTCTACTTGTGATCTCTCTCTGTAATAATAAATAAATAAATAAATAAATAAATAAATAAACTGATTCTAATTGTCTATTGTGTGCCAGGCTTTGTGATCTGTGCTGAGTATCCAGAGAGAACTAAAACATAGTTCTTGGCCTATAGAGGCTCTTGATCTTTTGGAGAAGATGCACACAAAATACATTCATTCATTCAATATACTGTATTGGAAATATTCACTACATCGAATTGTCATAAGTCTAGACACAGACATGAGTAACTCTGCTAAGGAGAAATAAAAGCCTTACAAGTGGACATGAGGGCCTGAAGCCCTATAGTTGCAGTCATGCTCCCCAAGTTCTTGTGTCCCTGCCAGCACCTCCCAGATGGCTTCCCAGAATTTAGACCCAGCCTCCACTAGCATTGCCACCACCTGCAAAGGGGCCAAGGGAGCCGGCGCACTGCCCGCTCCATGGGCAAGAGGTTACAGCAGGAGCTGATGATGCCTGGTAACAAAGGAATTTCTGTATTCCCTAAATCAGACAATATTTTCAAATGCAGGGACCATCCATGGAGCAGCGGGCACAGTGTAGGAAGATCTGAGGTATAAGCTCTCCCTTAAAGTGGCTACCCTTAAAACACACCCGTGGTACAATTCCTCACATCTGCTATGACCCCAACATCCACACCCAGAGGGACATCTGCCTGGACATCCTGGAGGATAAGTGGTCCACCCCGTGTATGTCAGGACCATCCTGCTATCCATCCAGAGTCTGCTAGAAGAACCCAACATTCACAGCCCTTTGAACACACATGCATGCTACTGAGCTCTGGAAAAAAAACAAAAACAAAAACAAAAACAAAAAACCCATAACCTTTAAAAAGTACCTGCAAGAAACAAACTCAAAGCAGGTCTCCAGCCAAGAACCCTGACTCATCCCTTGTGTTGTCTTTTTAGCTTTTCCTTACATGATCTGTCCTTTCCTTTATTTCTATATGACTGTATTTTAAGCTGTGTTGTCAATTTTGTTTGTGTTTTTGTTTTTTTAATCAAGTTTCCAGTTGAGCCCTTGTGATAAATAATATTAAATAAGTACATTCTGGGATTTTTTTTTTAAAAAAAGGTCTTACAGATAAAATAATAATTCATTGGAGCCTTGAAGCATGAGGTGGTGTGACAAAACAATGGCTGATCACTTCTCAAACGGAGACAAGGACCTATATTACTGTTTCATCACTAGCTGGGCAAATAGGCAGATGACCAGAGAAACGTGAACTGAGGCCCCCTGAGCCACTTCAGGTTTTCAACCGGGCTAGCCTTGTTCTGACATGTTGCTCCCCAGAACACAGCATGGTTACTGCTTCCAGCAGAGTTACCTGAAAAGAGTGAAAACCCTGTCAATCCTGATGATAGACTGACTAACTGAACAACTGGCTTATACTTGCCCATTTATTTTTAATCTGAGCTGGTAATACTACCAAGCTCTTCCCTTGGGAATGTATATGAAGATAAATGAGGTAATTTATGCCATAGGGTTCTGAACTCCTTAGAAGAAAAATGTTACAATAAATTTACAGTTATATTATATATTCTTTAATAAATATTTGATTGGATGTGCATAGAATATCTATGATCCCTTAAGAGATTTAGAGGAAGATAGCCAAGAAAAGACCTATAAGCCTTAAACTGCCAAAACCCCAGAAGATGATTTAAGAAATGCAATAAGTAAGTAGGTTGACCTATTTCTCATTTTAAGGGCAGAAATAAAATTACCATTCCTATGCAGGAAAAGTCTTCCTTCCATGGTAAGTATGAGCAATATTAACACCAAGCTTTATCTTTCTTTAGAAACACTTCTAAGTTGAGTTTAGTATGAATGAAGCTCAGACAAATACAAAAATAAAACCATGGAAAGTAATTATAGTAACAGGTCCTTGACTAACAAATCTAGTTGCTTTTATGCTGTCCTTCAGTTGGGTACATTGTGAAAAAAGCAAGAGCCTTGAAGTCATAATAACTGGTGTTCCATTCCTTTCTCTTCCAATTATAGGCCTTCTGACCTTGGACAAGTGAGTTATACTCTCTGTGCTTTGGTTAGTCATCCATAAAATAAAGACATTAATAGGCAATGTGCAGATTTGTTGTGAGCACCCAATAATTTTTTTCAAACACCTAGAACTCCAGGCCAAGGTATAGCAGATGGTTGCCAAATGTTGTATGTTGTACTTTCCACCAAATGTATGGTTTCTAACAGCCATGGCATTAGACTAAACCTAAGGACTTTAATGATGATATATTAAATAGTAATTACATTATTATCTTATTTTTTATTTTTTATTATTTTTTAATAAACATATAATGTATTTTTATCCCCAGAGGTATCTTATTTTTTTATTTTATTTAATCTTTAATAACTTCCTATAGCATAGATATTTGTACTATTACTATTTTACAGATGAGAAAACTGGATTTTAGAGAGGTTAATTGACTCACCAGATTTAGAAGGTTTATAAAGGGTGGATCAGTACTGAAGACTGTGCTTTAAAGTCACCAAAAGAAAAAAAAAAGTCACCACCAGGGGCAACCGTGTGTGAGTGTGTGTGTGTGTGTGTGTAACCAATTCAAGGAAACATTTAGTCTAGTTCCTGTTAAACGATAATGATATTTGTTATGTCTCACATTTCTATAACATTTATATTTTACAAGTTGTTTTGCTTTCTGGTTTTTTGTTTGTTTGTTTTGGGGGTTTTCTTTTGCATAAAACAAAGAAGTAGGAGTGAAGAAATCTTTTTCCCCATCTTTTATGGGAAAAGAAGTGATTCTTAGAGAATAAGTAACTTTACCTTATTTTTATATATACACTATACTAAAACAATGTAGTTCTGCTTTTGATTAATTAACATCTTTGAACTTTTTCACATCTCTTAACTGCAAGATCTCTGTGATGGATTAACAGTTGTTGGGAAAGTATGCCGTAATCTCACTCACTAGCATTAGATGTGGCCTACTGCTGCTAGGCTGTGGGGCAAAAGTCCTGGCCAGAAGCTTCATCTGAGCTATAGACTAACCTAGTGAATTTGGGCAAATCACTTATTTATGCTCAGTGTAAAAAAATGGATATAAAACTTTCATCTCTGTATTTTACCTGACCAGAGTGGAGGTACATAGCCCCATCACCAACAGCTATGCGTCCCCCTTGGCTCAGGATCACCTCAGACTCCTCAACTAACTTGGTTCTCTCTTTATCCCAATTCTTATGTTTACAGTTTCTTGTTCTTTCTAATCCTTTAGGATTGGTTGCCTATTTAGACTATATCCATAGTTTGGTTTTCATTTGTCTCCAGTTACTGGGTCTCAGATGACTCCCAAATGTATGTACTGCAGCCTGTGGGTATTTCTCAGTCCACACTAAGTTCAGGCCTGAGGAAAATGTAGTACAGCAAAGTTAGAAGTGTGGACTGCTTCTCATCTGGCAGAATGACCTGTACAGAATATAAAAGAGACAAAGGGAAATGAAAGACAGGAAAAGAGCAAAGCTCAGAAGTTAATGGGAGAAAACTATGAGGAAAATATGGGTATAGGATGGCCATGTTCTCCCCTGGGGTGAGGGTAAGAGCAGAATTTTCAGGAGACAGATGTGCTTGCAAAATTTTATGTGACCCGGACATTTCCAAACACCCTGAAGATCACTAACACACTTTGTGGGAATACTGAAATATAGGCGTATCATGTTTTATTTTCAAATATGTCTGTAGTAACTGGAGCAGTACACCGATGGTGGGGTGTGGAAGGTATTAGTCGAAAGGGAAACCTGCCCTTCCTCCCAAAAAATGTTTCTTAGTTCTGTAAAATGTAATTAATTATTACCAATACCTACATATTAATTCCCTAAATATTTCTAACCTTTTTACTCGTGTGGGAATAGAGACAGATTCCAACAATTTAGATTCAGATAACCTATTAGTGAAAAGAAAAGAGTAGAAACATGAAGAGCATTTTAAAACAAAATTAAAGAAATGAATACAGGTTTCATATAGTTAAGGTTCAAAGTCTGATGAGAATAAGCATAGGAATAGGTTGATGTATCGGTGAAACACCACCTCTTTTATTCAGTATGGTATCACGGAAGCCAAGACAACATGTTTTATAAATTATAAGATGGACATTTTTATTTTTTAAGACTTCTGAAATTGGGTTGCATCTTAAAATTGATGGCATGAATTGGCTTAATTGGCAGCATTTTTAACAATACATAAAATAACACTGAATCTTAAACCCAGTAGTACCTTAGACTCAATGAATCATGTTAATAAACGTAGGTGAATGAGCATTTGAATGACACAAAAAGAGAAACCCTTACAATTCATTACAAAATGTCAGCCAATAATTCCCAAAATTAGAAGTACATCAGAATCTTTGGGGGGATATATAATACAAACTGCTACCTTCCCTCCTCTGCCAGAGTTTCAGATTCAGTACCTCTATATTTGATGCCACTGGTCTGAAAACCACTGCTCTAGGTCATTTAAGAAAAAAAATGCTTTTTTAGAAAATATTTTATGTATTTATTTGACAAAGAAAGAAAGAGTGCACACAAGCAGGGGGAACAGCAGAGGGAGAGGGAGAAGCAGGCTCCCCGCTGAGCAAGGAGCCAGCTATGGGGCTCTGGCTGATCACAGGACCCTGGGATCATGATTGCAGGACCCTGGGATCATGACCTGAGCCAAAGGTGGATGCCTAACTGACTGAGCCATTCAGGAGCCCCTTGTTTTATTTTTTCATCTTAGTCTTTATGCTATTAATTTAGAAATTTCAGTTACACCTTTATGGTATCGCACCTAGAAAATTATCACTGCCCTCTAATAAATTCTCTGCTTACTGCCATGCTTTCCTCATTCAGAACCATCTTTTTCAGAAATAAAAGAGTTATCATCTGTTGCCCCTCCTCAACACACACACACACACACACACACACACGTTCGCACGCACACACGCACTTAGTTTATAATTGAAGGCTATTCATAGACCTTAATCTTCCTGATCTGATCTACTTCTCTAAATACTTTGATCATATAATCATCTCAAGAAAGTTTTATCAACTGGTTGCTCAATATGTCAACTTCTTTTCCAACCAGATGCCTCTGCACTTACTTGCTGCTCACTGAACAGGTGAAGGCCTACTATAGTCCAGCACAGACAACTTTTCAGACTCAGCTCTAACATCATCTCCTGTTTCCATTTTTTTCTTGAATACTCCAAAAGAGACATTACTTCTTGGCATGAGGTTTATTAATGTTATCATATAGTGCATATTACATAATCATTACGTGGGGGTGCTTAGTTCTTACATCATCTACAGTATGATCATCTTACACTGAAATCACACCTTATTTTATAGCATTTTTCCTTGAACAATTAACAGAATTCTTTTTTTTTAAGATTTTATTTATTTGACAGACAGAGATCACAAATAGGAAGAGAGGCAGGCAGAGAGAGAGGAGGAAGCAGGCTCCCTGCTAAGCAGAGAGCCCAATATGGGGCTCGATCTAGGACCCTGGGATCATGACTTGAGCCAAAGGCAGAGGCTTTAACCCACTGAGCCACCCAGGCTCCCCTAACGATTTACAGAATTCTTATCACAAAGTTAGGACTCAATGAATGATGTTACATGGAAATATATTTGTAATTAAACAATATTTTCAAGTAAATTAGTGTTTTTGGACCAATATACAAGCAGTCAATGTTATATGTGGTTCTATTTGACACAACAAAAGGTTACTAAATATTAAGTGGAATTTATTATCTAAGGCATCAAAAAGAACAGAGACAAAAATATACAGGATCAATTTGGCAGGACGTGTATTTATTGAACATCTACAACTTGTACGTACATCTAAGAAACTCTCAGAGTAAAAGGCTAATAATACTCTACCAAGGGGCAATGTTTTGCAGAAGCCTGTGAAAATATTCTACTGAGTTAGAGCCTCAGTACTGCTCCTTATAGTATTCCACTGAGGTTTAAACAAAGAGCTATCCAAAAAGAATTAAATCACACTCACTGAGGCCAGAGGAAAGATGGTCCCCTCCAGACATGAAAGGAGGCAAGTGCATTTCAGAAATAAATGACTTTACATAGACACACAGGCCTCTTGAGGGTGGAGTAGGCACTCCAGCTGGAAAGCTCTCAGACTAAATCAGACAGCAAAAGGTCATGACTGACAAAAAGGGAATCTCTTCTAACTTCATTTTTTTTTTTTTTTTAACATTTGTCAACCTTAATAAGAAACTACTTCAAGCCTCTTTGTGACTAACTCAGTTTCAAGTGTAAACTGAAGACAGATAGGTCAAAACAGTGTTATGGTTCAGAAATTTTGGTAAACATGTACTTGGCTTTCATATCAGCACTCTTAATTAAATAATTTTAAAGTATTTTATTTGAAAACTGCACAGGAAAAAAGGAAACATCTTAAGGTACGTTATCTGCTTGTTCTAATTCCCATTAAGATTCCACCTGAACTTTACACAGCAGAAGCTCTCAAGTAGCAAGAAGAAAGGGGAAATTTCAAGGATATGGAAAATTCTAGACATAGTTTTCTAATTTATAGTGGCCTAATCTTTTAGAAGTCATTACTTATCTAATCCGTACCAGACAAAATCTTATTTACTGATAGAAAACTGAGATTCAGACAAGTCATACGACCAATAAGTGGAAGTGTACGTACTCAAACCCATTTCTTCTAGCTGCCAGTTCTCTTTAGATGCCTGGCACCCCGTCCTTCTAAATGCTAAGCATCACTTTTCTGGATGTCTCCAACACTGCATTACTTATTTTTAAATCTGTGTTTCTTTGATTAGGCACAGTAAATGTTTCATATAAAGAACTGTATTTTTGCTAGGTTTCTAGAAGACATCCTTCTGAGAAATGTTTGTATGTTATATTTGGAGGTGATCGTAGTCCTGCATTCAATTATTTAAATTATTGTCGCAATCTCTACTCTACCCTTAGTAAATAAATCTCTGCTAAAAATAATTTTAAAGTCAAAGAAATCTGAATATGAAATGGTATTGCTAAGGATTCCAAATGGGAAATATCAAAGTCAGAAAAATTAAAATTTTATCTATCCCCTCATCTTAGCTCTCCATTCAAAATTAAATGCAGCTATGAATTGTTCCAGGTAAAGTGAATGTTTTACTCTTTCTCTCTTCTAAAGGAAAAAAATTAAAAGTATGAAATAAAAATTAATTCAGCTGAAAAGTCATCATTTCTATTTGGTTTTCTCACTTAAAAATGATAGATTTTCAATGGTAAAGTGAATTGCCCTATAATCTTCTGATGAAAAGCAGTATCACCTCAATTTTAGGCATGGTTTCTGGAACCATTTAGATTTTCATGAAATTAACTTTGTTTCTCATATTACAACATATAAAAAGTTGAACTTGAAACCCCTAAATTTTCTTATTTATGTCAAGAATAAAATGCAATTTGTTGGGTATTCTAATCGTCCACCATAGGAGACCTTTCACTGCGCAGCTCTGAACATATTTGGGGCACAGTGTAGATTAAGAATACCAGTTCTAGTCTCTGATTACTGGGATTCAAATTCAATTCTATTACTTCCTAAAAGTGTGACCTTTGCAGGAAGGGACTCATTCTCTCCATGCCTCACTTTCTCAACCTATACAATGAAGAGAGTTATAATAATACCTATCAACATAGGATTTAAAAAGGTAATCAATCATTTTTGAGCACAACTTTCAAAATAATACATGTAAGATAAATAGAATCTGCCTGTCACCCAATTATTCAGATAAGTCCATAATACATGGTTCCTATTTTTGGTGGAGATAGCATTTATCTGGCTGTCTGAGATAATAATAATAATTATTATTTTAATTATATATGTAATTATTACTATATTATATGTGTTTATATAATATATATTATATGTATAATTATATATATATTATTATTATTCAGATCTCCACCCCTCTGTAACAATGAAGATATTTCTCCATTCACTTAGCAAATGTGAATAAATAAAATAAATTTTGGACTAAGTGGTGAAAATATAATGTCCAACAAAATGTAGTTCCTGACCTCAGGGAGTTTATAAATCTTAGAGAATGACTGATTAGAGACAATAATTCAGTTTTTGAACTTTCATTTCTCTATTTATAAAATAAAGGACCAATCTATAATATCTTAGTTCTCTTTATCTTCTAAAGGGCTAAATTTTATAAATTAAGTTTATTTGTAAAGAACAGCTTGTTATAACACTATCATGAATCTCTGACCTCTGAAAATAAATGTGAGCATGAGTGAAAATGTTTTCAAAGATATTCCTTTAGATAAGTAGTAGGAGACTATCATTGCTTAAAAAAAAAAAAAAACTTTCTTTGATGATTTTTTATTTTTTCAATGTAAATAATAAATATTTAATATATAAACATTAAACAACACACTACTGCCAAAAAAGAAATCAAATGAATAATCAAAAGATGTCTCAAAATAAAAGAAAAAGAAAACACAACATTCCAAATCCTTTGGGATGCATCGAAAGATGATGTTAGAGTGAAATTTATGCTATAAATGCTTACATTAAGAAAAAAGTTCAAATAAATAACATTATACCACAAGGAACTAGAAAAAGAAGAAACTTAGCTGAAGTTTAGCAGAGGAAGGAAATAGCAAAGAAAAATCAGAAATAAGTAAAATAGATATCATAAAAAAACATAACAGTGAAAGTAATCACAAGTTTTTCCAAAAAATAGGCAAAATTGGCAGTACTTTAACTATGTTAACTAAGGAAAAAAAAAAAGAGAGAAGTCTCAAAAACCACAGTGAGAAATGGAAAACAATATAACAGATAACCATAGAAATACATAGTGTGATAACAGATTACTATAAACAATTATATACTAACAAATGATTTTTTGTTTAAATCCACCATAATTGAAAGTTAATTAGCTCTACTATTAATAAAGCTTTTTTAAAAAAGCTATGCACTTACACAAAAGAATAAATTCCACATCACTGAAACAAAGATATAACACAAAACTATCATGTTGGTACCGATATTGGGTATGCATTGGAGTTGGAAATATTGGAGTCAATAAGACTGGTTATAAGACCATTGCAAGGGGCACCTGGGTGGCTCAGTTGTTAAGCATCTGCCTTCGGTTCAAGTCCTGGTATCATGCCCTGAATTGGGCTCCCTGCTCAGCAGGAAGACTGCTTCTTCCTCTCCCACTCCCCTTGCGTATATTACCTCTCTCACTGTCTCTCTCTCTCTGTGTCAAATAAATAAACAACATCTTAAAAAAAAAAAAAAAAGACCATTGCAAAAATAAAAATGAAAATCACCAAAAAAAAAAAAAAAAAAACCCTAATTACCAACATGGCAATAAGGTTAGAATTAGGTGTATGCATTTGAAATATATTAGATAATTTTGGCCAAATTCAATAGACTGAATAAGAAGGGTTAATACAAGCAGGCTTTGTAGAATTCATTCTCAGTATTTTAGCTTAAATAACTATCTATATAACCATGAAATTCATGAATTATATACTTTCAGGAATGGAAATTGCTTATTTCAAATATGACATAAAAGTTTTGCATGGGCACTTAGGATCTATAGATCAAGGAAGGACTATTTTTCCGTCAAGGGAATTTGAGGAGTTGATGACATAGACTATTCTTTTCCAAATAGATAAACATAGCTGTAGGGCATGCTAGCAGGGCCAAAACAACAACAACCAAACTTTTGGTCCATGTAGAGGCCTCAAAGAAACCAAGCCAGTCACTAAACTGAGCTCAACCTTCCAGGGATTCAACTTCACAGTAGTGAGCAGAGACATTTCGTGCAGTTCCAAGCACAAAAATGATGCTCAGTAGAGCCTACTAATTGAAAGGAAAAAATACTCTGATAGGGTCTGAGTTAGACTGGAGAGAATGAGCTTAGTTGTAGCCAATGAAAGAGGTAACAGGAATTTTGCAGGGAAGAGAAACCAGGGAAATAAAATAACAACAAACCCTCCTCGAAGGGCCAAAGATCTTACCAAGGAGGTTGGGCTTCGAGGCTGGAACCCAAGTGAGCAGGATACCGGACTAAGGCAAAGGGACTGAAGAGAAGCCTGGGCAAGACAAATGGATTCAAGTAAAGTTCCATGACAGGCTATACATCCTTAACAAAAAGATCATCCTAGGGGAAAACAGATGGTCTCCTCTCCCTCTCAAACTCGAGTTGAAAGAAATTTCTTCACTATGGCCATGCTTGGATTTTACTGACTCATGGCCTGGAATGGAAGGAAAATCTAATAGCAGGTAAATCCTGCCATAAATGATTTGGGGCTGCAGAAGACAGATGCTGCCACACTTGGGGGTCCTGTGAGTTCACTCTTCTCTAAAGGGCACTTTGCAGGGGGAGAAATGCAATTTTCTCAAAGCTCCAGGGAGACAGTATCTGAAGGGAAGAAAGAATTAAAAACGGAAGAGCTAAGAAAAAGAAAACAAAGGACATTCCTTAAAAAACCTTACGAAAAAGTCAGGTTTCTCAAGGGATAGTGCCTTTCAGCCCTTATGGATGTTCTGCGGCCTGTGAGAGACTGTATCAGACACTGAGGATCTGTGAGGAGTAAAGCGAACAGCACAGCACGAGCTATCTGGTGTTGGAAGAAGAGTCTTCACAGCATTCTCCAAAATAAAAGCAGAGGAACAAGTAACTCAGGAAATAAATTATTGCTTTAAGATGATAACTTGTAGAAGCCAATGATTTGAATGAATCTTTATACTGTACAGTTCCCATTGTCTTTTTCTATGTGCAAAATAATATTCACTGCAACAATCTGATTTTTTAAAATATAGATATTAAAAATAACCATAAAAATTAAATATTACCTAGAAATTCCCATTATATGCAAATTAATGACTGTTAGGATATTGGTTTTGATTCTTTTAGAATCAAACTAGAAGTAAATCATATGGTAGATATAATTTTGTGTTTTTTCAAACTAAATATATTACAAATATATGTACATATTACATATGTATTCATTTGCATTGTTTTTGAAAAATACATAATTTTATTCTATAAGCATATACTTTATTTAACTAGTCCTTTATTTTAGACATTTAAGTTGGCTCCCACTTTTCCAAAGGGAACTGAAATTAACATTCTTATTTCTAAATCTTTGCTTGTATCTACGATTATTTCCTAAAAATAAATTGGTATAATTTAGGCTTTTTGTCTCACCACCAATTGTTGCATAGGCTATCATTTTTTCACATATTTAAAATGCTATCTTTATCATATACTAAATTAGAACCTATATATTTATCTGTATTTTTCTGCAGGAGGCTGTGGTGTTTTAGATTTCATATATCTTTTTTTTCTACTGAAGTATAGCTGACATAAAATGCTATATTATTTCAGGTATACGACAGATTTTATATATTTTTAAAATACGTGGTATGGTAGCACTCACTGCAAATCTTTAAAATATATAAATCTTGGGGCACCTGGGTAGTTCAGTCAGTTAAGCAGCCAACTCTTGATTTTGTCTCAGATCATGACCTCAGGCTCCTGGGATCAAGCCCCATGTCAGGCTCTATGCTCTGTGGGGAGTCTGCTTGAGGACTCTCTCTCATTTTCCTTCTGTCCTTTGCCCTCTGTCCCTGCTCTCTCACTCTCAAATAAATTAATAAATCTTTAAAAATATATAAATACATAAGTCTTCCCAAACATACATAATACAAAATAGGTGGTTTAGAATGGTATATATAATTTTGAGGATCAATAACATATTTATAAGACTCATTCTCCCAGTTTTTTAAAAATATCCCTCCCAGAACTTTTTTTTAAAGATTTATTTGTTTTAGAGAGAGAGAAAGATAGAAACAGCAAGGGGCAGGGGGAAAGGAGAGGTAGAGAGAGTCTCAAACAGACTCCATGCTGAGGCTGGAGCCTAATATGGGGCTCAATCTCACAACCCTGAACCAAAACCAAGAGTCGGAGCCTTAGTCAACTGCACCACCTAGGTGTCCTAAATTCCCCCCAAATTTTAAAATATATCCTCTTTATATGAGTTTTACACTTGGCCTTGTAAGTTAGTTTTGAAATATTTTTCTGTTAGGAGTAGGTAAAAATATTTTCATTCTTACACATTTTCTATCTAATTACTGCTAGTACTATTAAACTTATTGAAAAGTTTTTGTAGGTTTAGTTGGTTCTCACAGATGTTTAGGGAAATACCTAAACAATCATAATTTCATTTCTCTTAATATGTATAACTTCTAACCATTTTTCTTATATTATTACACACAGTGTATTTTGAAACAACTACAAATGCAGTTTTAATTCTTTGATAAGAAAACTGTCATCTCAATTTTAGAGGAACTATTATTAAGATTTGTGTTAACCCAATACTCTCTAGATGATGACAGTGTGTGATAATTACCTATAAACACTATTTTTATTTTTTTCAGTTTCAACAGTGCATTCTTAAACAATTTCAGATAAACAAAGGACCATATGAATGTCTCTGAGACATGTTGAAATGCTACAGTTAACATAACACAAACAAAACACTGGGAGACACATTGGAGAACAGGTTTTGGTTTTAATTTTCATCATTTTGCTGCAGTTAATAGCAGTTTATGGTAGAATGATCAGACTTTGAATTATCCCAACTGTGTTACAACTCCTTCCCAAATGAATAATCTCTGGCATCCTCTTTTCCAAACTGATATTACAAACCCACGATAAATATTAGCTTCCTTACACTTTTCCTACAAGTCATGGAAGGTATTCTTTTGACTGGAAAGAAGGAAAGGGGAAATAGGGAAGTTGCCTTCCATGGGAATGATCCTTTTGGAAGGCTGGAAGAAGGACTGAGAATGGGATGGACAGACACTGAAATACAAAGCCAGTTAGTTTCAGTACTGAGGAAGAAATAGAAAGGAACAAAGAAGGGTTTATAAGAATCATTTCACAAAAACTGGGAATGTAACACTAGGATTTCCAATGAAAAACAGAAGCTAGAGTCAGATGTCATGGTGGGTTCACCTCTGCACAATTATTAGATTACTTCAACTGTCCAAATCTGTATCTTCCTAACATAAAATAAATAAAGTCACATTTAGAAACACACTTACTGTATGAATAAAGAACTTTTGGTATATACATATATGATGGAATATTACTCATCCATCAAAAATAATGAAACCTTGCTATTTGCAACAATGTGGATGGAAATAGAGGGTATTTGTGCTACGTGAAATAAGTCAGGAAAAGAAAGACAAATACCATAACATTTCACTGATACATGGAACTTAAGAAACAAAACAGAGGAGCATAGGGGAAGGGAAGGAAAAAATAAGATAAAAAAAGAGAGGAAGGCAAACCTTAAGAGACTCCTAACTACAGGGAACAAACTGAGGGTTGCTGAAGGGGAGGCAGGTGGAGAGATGGACTAAATGGGTGATGCACATTAAGGAGCGCCCCTGATGTAATGAGCACTGGGTGTTACATGCAACTGCTGAGTCACTAAATTTTACCCTAAAACGAATACTATACTATATGTTAAATCATTTAAATTTAAACAAAATCTTGAAAGAAAAAGAAATAACTGTACTGCAGAAGTTTTTGTCTATTTGTTCTCTAGTTTCATTCCATTTTTGCCTTAAATATTAGATGTTTCAGCAGAAAACAATTCAGGCCGTGGCAACAAATGGAAACTACATATAGGGATTAACTGTTTTTATTTATTCTTTTAGGCTCTTCGTGAACCTGTTTTGCAAAATACCTTGAAACATTAAAGAAGAAAAAACACACTACTTTTCTCCTAGACTTGAGCAAACACCTCTGAATGAATAACTATTCTTTAAATTTTCCCATGCCCACTGCCATCTCTAAGTTATCATATATGTGACATAAATTTTTTCTTAAACAACAGTTCCACTAAAGTGAAGCATTTCCTCAGAAGTCTGCAAAGTCTCCCCTCTACCTACGCAGTTAAGTCTTACAACCCAGGCTGTTATTCATCTCCCTCTCTAATCTGTCCATTAGCCAATTTTTCCATCTTGTCTCCTCATGTGTTTTTGTTTTGTTTTGTTTTGTTTTTACCCACCCAGTCACTCGACAAACAGAATCACTAGCTTTGTCTCTCCTTCTTGTCTTAATCACTTCTCTGCCTCCGGTCACACAAGGAATGCTTGTCTCTTCATCTCTCCAGGCCTTGATGTCCACTAGGCTGGGGTCTTCTCCAGAAAACCCCTGCCTCTTTCATTTGTTACGTAAATGTTTCCTCCACTAGCTTACACACATTAATTTCTGTATATCACTGAAGTAATTTTCTTCCTTCAGCTTCAGTTTTATTTTATCCTCAGTGTATCTACCCTACAATTGTAGAGGGGTAAACACAAAATGACACACGTCATTTGGCATTTGCCTTTTCGGTCCTATGCATATCATATACATTGACTGGGCTTAATTCTCAAAAATTAAGGTAGTAAAAGGGATATAAAACAATTACAGCAAATTATTGATAAGGAAACTGACATAGAAATAGGAAAAGCTGGCCTGCATTTGTAACTAGAAATTAATAAAGCCAATCCTCAATGCCCCAACCTATACTACACTACATTAGTTCTGGCAAATGGATACAAAAAGTACTACAAAGCTGAAAGGAGTGTAGAATGTTAACTATCACCATTCCTATTAGCTCCATGTTTCTCCAATGCCCTTCATATTCACTGACCTGCCTACACACCCCCATCTCCCTCCTCCTCTTCTCTCCCTCCCTCCCTGTCCCCCAACTCCTGTTTAGTAGAGTGCATGGATCTTTCAAGACCATCACCTTGCCTTGTCCCAACCTTTATTGATTGACTTGAGTTTAAACTCTGAGAAATACATATGAAAATCTCTTTTCTTTCCCCAGGTCATTTATAAACTCCACTGAATAATTGAAAGCATCAGAGTCCCAGTTATATCCCCATTCCTGCTGGTATCCTCAGAGGGCATGCTGGTTAGGTTAGAGCAATGTCTTGTCTGAACAAGATCATACCTTCCCTATATAGGTTAACAACAGTTCTTTAGTTTCTGGAATACATACACTTCACATTTCTTTGTTTTGTATGAGATCATTCTGTCATTTGATTTCCCTTTTCTCTGGTTTCTGTATTTTTCCTCCAGCCTGTCTGTCTGTCTCCTCTGCTGCGTCCTGCATCTGTCATTCAACAACCAATTTTACTGGTCTATTTTCTATCCTTGTTCACATTTGTTAATCTACCGCTGCTGGCCCAGATTTGAGAAGGACTTAATATTAATGTGTTCCAACAAAGCAGACTTTTTCTTATCTCAATCACCACTTAGATAAGGAAATTTTGAAACCAGCTGAATTCAGCCGTCTTCACTGATGTTAATGATTATCTCTCTTCTCAGCAGCAGACCTGCGCTATTTCTGCTGACAATATCTAAGGTCCACACATGGCCCCATCTGAACTTGAATTTGTGTAGATATAGAGACATTGCCAGCTTGTTTGGATTCCCAAGTACTGTAGAAGGAATTTGTGTGAGCACTGGACAGATAGCTAAAATAATCAAACTCAAGTTCCTGTTCTATCCTGTGTAATCTTTCAGAACACCCATGTTTTTAATCCCCAAAGTGGAATTGCTATGGAAGTCTCCCTTAGAGGGTTATGTAAGGGTTGAAATGAAATAATGTATATGAAAGACATGGACTTGCATTTAGTTTATCCTCAATATCTTCCTAACATTTCCTTCTCTATAAATCCATTTTCCAATAGTCTTCCCAAAACAGAGAAGACCTTTGACATTCTCAGAATAAACACTTGTTTTTGTTTTGTTTTGTTTTGTTTTAAGATTTTTATTTATTTGGCAGAGAGAGGTCACAAGTAGGCGGAGAGGCAGGCAGAGAGAGAGGGGGAAGCAGACTCCCTGCCGAGCAGAGAGCCCGATGCGGGGCTCGATCCCAGGACCCTGAGATCATGACCTGAGCCGAAGGCAGAGGCTTAACCCACTGAGCCACCCAGGCGCCCCAACACTTGTTTTTTTGATCAGGCATCAGAATAAATATATTTTAGAGGAATTTACATACCATGTTAAGAAATTGCATCCCTATTCTGTAGGGAATATATGATTTTGCACTATTGTAATGACTTAGCCCTCAGCAGCAGCCTTTGGAAAGCTTACTCTATACCAGGAGCTTTGGAAAGTTCATACTTCAGTTATTTACATTAATAAGGGATAGAAGATCCATAGTGGGAGCAGACAATCAATTGGTACACACCAACAATCTAATTAATATAAGCCACTATGTGAGCTCTATCAGTATATTCTTCACAATATTTCTTTTCTCCTCTTAGTCCCATTTACTCTCCCTGCTTTACACCTGCTTCCTCCACTACTCATATGTTTTTTCCCCTGCCCCATGTTGGGATTTTTTTGCTGTATTATGACACTATTTAAGCCTGCAGGCCATTCTTAGGGCTCCTGTTGATCCTGAACTGTTTTTGTCTTCTCCCAAACATACAAGAGTGAATAGTAATAAAACAAACACAAATGTTCACTGGGTTCTTTCTACGTGTCAGGCATAGAGCTGAGACTTCATACCTCATAAGATTTTGTGCTTCACAACAACCTGTGAGGCAGCTATGACTGGAATCCCCAGTTTACACTGGGAACAACTGAGGCAAAAAGAGCTTTAGTTTCCCAAGAAACACAATCTGGTGTTACGACATGGGCCACTGTTCTACCTGCCAGATCTCAGTAAATGTTTATTGAATAAATACCCGGAATTTTGTCTTACTTTATGGCCCAGCTCAAACTCACTCTTTCTTTAAAAAAAAAAAAAAAAAAATCTCTGATCTACCCTTCAAGAAAGAACTCTCTTTCTTGAATTCAATGGTTAAATGTGTAGGAAAGCATAAATCCCTTAAAACAGTATCTGGCTTTTAGTGTCTTATGTGTGCTTTTAATGAATTAATAACTAAATGAAAATCTATACAAATAGTGTTATCATGACAACATATGTGTTAATTGCCAAGGATCTAAAAATCATCTCAAGAAATAAGCCACATGCAGTAGGGTATGTGCTTAATATTTTAATAGAGAAATATATATATCATGTTTATGGAAATTAACTTATATTCAATAGGAGGCATCAAAATTATAGAGTGACATGTACATTGAGTTAACAAGTGTTTATTACTTCTATACTAGCCTGAAGAACTTTAATTGTGTAAAAGATCTTCCCTCTGCCATTAGATACCCTATAGCACCTAATATAAGCTCTGTATACAGTGGGTTCACAATAAAGAAGTGAGTTAATAGGTGAATAGCAAGGTTGCTTACACTAAGCCTCGTATTAAATAAAAGTCAGAAATCCCAGTCTTCTTAACACAATTTTTCCTAACTGTGGTTTCAAAGTAAAAATATATTCATCTTCCAAGGATTTTTCCAATCTATAAGAGCAAACACCTAGACTAACATTTTTTCTACGTTTACTGTAAAAAATCAAGATCCTTCCACGTGGGCAAACAGATTTGTGAGACCTAAGACACTAAAAACATGTCTATTATTACTACTGTTATACATGGTAGGGTATGCAATGCCCAGTTGTGGGAGATAGGAGACTTAGCTTCCAGTTCTTGTTGTTCCATCAGTCAGCTATCTGATCTTGTGAGACTTATTTAATCTAGTTTTCTCCTTTGCTAACTGATTGAGCTGAGTACAATAATTCTAAGGTGGCTTTCATCTTCAATATTTCTTAGTAACCCATAGTATAAATGATCTTCTGATAGAAACAGAAATAATTAGTATGTGAGATGTACTTCTTTTTCTGCTCCTTTTCCTTACAAGTGCTGTCAGACAAACGTTGAATCCAAAATAAAAATGTACATTCTAACCATGAATATAAATGTAGTTTTTCAGATGATTCAGGGATTTTCTAAAAATTCTCACATGAAACAATACCAGATATCTCTCTTGATTCTTTACATATCTATTTCCCTCTTCATGTTTTAAATATCTGTCTTGATGTTTTAGATATCTCTCTCAATGTTTCAGATGTCTCTCTTATTTTTTACATTGAAAATATGCTTCAACATATTTTAACAAACTGAGTACTGACTCAGATTTCATATGGATAATACCAGAAAGAAGATAACCTTCTTCCAAAAAATAATATTTCCTTAAAAATATAATGTTGACATCTTAATTTTTTATATAACAAAAATAGGAGTACCTAGGTGACTCAGTCAGTTGAGTGTTCGATTCCTGATTTCAGCCTGGGTCATGATCTGTGAAATGGAGCCCAAGGCAGGCTCTGTGCTGGGGGTGGAGCCTGCTTATGATTCTCTCTCTGCCTCTCCCGCTGCCCCTCCTCCTCCTGCTGCCCTCCCCCACCTAAGAAAATAATAAATAAATAAATAATACTTATTTTGTTCCTATTATGTGCTGAGCCAATTGCTGAAGACACAAGAGTGAACATGGCACAAGAATGTACCATCTAGTAAGTAAAAGAGCTAATAAGCAAGCAACTGTAACACTACATAAAACATACTAGGATAGAGAAGAGATATAGAGGGTGTGATGGGAGCACATGAAGATGGAAATCAATCACCAGAGCAGGGATATCCAGGACAGGCTTTTCTGTGGGGAAGCAGTATCTAAGCTCGGGTTTGAAGAACTATCCAGGAAAAGAAGACATAGAGGGTATTATAAGCCAATGGACAGTCTGAGTAAAGGGGATGGCAGAGCATGATAGAGGCTACAATTAGCCCCTAATATTTAGTGTGAATGGTTTGAAAGAGACCGTGTTAAGAGATAAGGCAAGAAAGGCAAGAATAGCCCTTGTAATAAGCAAATGTCTTTGTAATACTCAATTATGAAAATTAGACTTAATTCCAATAGCATCAGAAATCCATTATTTGAAAACTGGTTTTCAGAAGCAAGTATAAAGGAAAAAAGGTAATACAAGATTTAACCCACTGCTGCAAACATGAGTATGAAGAGAACCTGAAATGGTCTAGGTAGAGTCTGAATTATAAAATATTTTAAATTTCTTCCCTCTGGTTCAGAATGAAATTGAATCTGATTTCATGAAGTTCTCCCAGAATATTTCAAGGGTTAAGATTTTTCAGTCATATTTTAATGATATATAATAAATAATGTAATCACAATCGAGAAGGTAAGAAGCCTGAGTTCTGGCTACTGTTCTATCACTAACAAATTCTGAATCCTTGAAGAAGACACATAAATAATTTCTATAGGTATAGCTTCTATAAAAGGAGAGTATTTAACTTATTTAACACAAACATCACTTTCAAAACTATGACTCTGAATATTTTGAACACTTATTTTATAATATGATCTATGGATTTACTTTTTATTTGTAAATGGGTACTTAACAATATTCTTTTAGGTAAGTGAAATATACTTTACATTATCAATTAACTTTAAAAACATGTGTATTAGATAATATAAGGTAAACGGAGCTTTGTTCATAAAATGACAAATATCCATTTAACAAGAGATTTGAATTTAGCCAGTCTGTTGTCCATTTAAAGCACTTCATCCTTTAGGCAGGGGATTCTTCAAAGGCATTGAGATTATTCACTTTTGTTTTCACTCCTCATGCTCAATCCACACCTGATAAATAATTGGTACACAAAAATTATTGTCTTGAAAATATATTTTCTATAATAGAAGTAGCTTTCTTTGAGACCTTATATTATTATGTATACACTAAAGTTTTAGATCACAAAACACTGGTGTTATTTATTGGCATGTGTTGTCATTAAGTCCAACCGGCAGAGGGAGTTTGTTGTCTCTAAGTCCAATTGGTAGATTTAGATGATTTGATCAAGGTGACTAATTGAAGTCAGTTAAAAATAAGTTCTAGATTCCTTAAACTCTGGCTTTGGTCTTAAGACCATACTGACTAATCTATCTGAATTCTGCTGAGAACCGTTACCATTGTCAATAATATTTATTGGAAAACAGGGCATTGTTTCTTCATTCATTTATTTATATTATATATCTGAAGTCTTGGAAACATTTTAATAGGAGATTACTGAGTCAAACTGACTCTTGTGATTTTCATAAATGTCAACATCTATTCTCAGGAATGGCTTAATGCCAAGATTCTCCACAGTGTACCAGAAAGAAAATAAGATGTCCATGTCTTAAATGGATCAAAACAAATCTGGCCAGATAACTGTAAGTTAATTTTCCCAAAGGGAATCCAATTTCATTTATATTCTTATAAATAGACCAGAGTTATACTTTTCTAAGAGTTTAGATTTGAATGCTAATCAATATTCAGTGATCTAGAATAAGACAACCATTTAAAGTTCTTTTTAGTATACATTCTAAGGTCACCTTTGATGTACAATCTTTTAAACCTTTATTATTTAATCATTTGTCTTTTAAGTGAATGTCGTTCTTTTGTGTTTTGTTTTTTTTTTGTTTTTTTTTTTTTTGTTTTGTTTTTTTTCATTTATTTGACAGAGAGAGATCACAGTAGACAGAGAGGCAGGCAGAGAGAGAGAGAGGGAAGCAGGCTCCCTGCTGAGCAGAGAGCCCGATGTGGGACTCGATCCCAGGACCCCGAGATCATGACCTGAGCCGAAGGCAGCGGCTTAACCCACTGAGCCACCCAGGCGCCCCTGTTTTGTTTTGTTTTTAAGATTGTAGTTATTTATGTCAGAGAGAGAGAGAGAGAGCACAAGCAGGGGGAGGAGCAGGCAGAGGGAGAAGCAGACTCTCAGCTGAGTAGGGAGCCCGATGTGGGACTTGATCCCACCACCCTGGGATCATGACCTAAGCCAAAAGTAGACACTTAACCAACTGAGTCACCCAGGCATCCAAGTGAATGTCATTCTGTTAATTTTTTTTTTTTTCTCCATGAGTTTAACATGAACAGGCAAATAGTATTTTTAATACGCTTTTACACAATTTTGGTTAGAAAAGACTCATCTCATCTCCGATGAATTGTATTTGCAAGGTAATTAATGCACTTGGGACATTGTCATTAAAATACGTTCTTGAGGGGCACCTGGGTGGCTCAGTTAAACATCTGCCTTCAGCTCAGGTCATGATCTCGGTTCCGGGATCAAGCTGCACATGGGGCTTCCTGCTCAGCAGGGAATCTGCTCCTCCCTCTACCTCTCCCTTTGTGTGGTGTCTCTCGCTCTCTTTCTCTTCCCCCTCTCTTAAATATATAAATAAATACAATCTTGAAAAATAAAACCAAAACCAAAACAAAACAAAATAATAAAACAGGTTCTTGATCTGAAATGAATAAAAACCAGAAAACAGGTTTAGAGTAGAATATAATATAAGTAAAATTTTTGTATTTAAGTATTAATAAAATTTTCAGATGGGGAGTACATCTATACAGATAACAACTCCACATAAATGTAAGGAACATACATGTACACTGTTGTTATAAATCACAGAAACCTTCCATTGGTAGGATTAATTACCTCACCTAAATGTGGAACTCCTTCATAACAGAAGCTATAAAACAGTAAAAACAATAAAGTCAGTTATAAATATTTATTGAGCACCTTTACTCATCATGTGTTTGGGTAGTAATACATGTTATCTATAGTCACCAGAATAACCCTAGAAGCTGTGTATTTTTATCTGTTTTGTCGGTGAATGACGTTAGATGAACCATGATTCAAGAAACTGTCCAGAGTCACACAGGTAAGATGTGAGATCATCAGGCTTAAAACTCAATTCTGTTCATCTCCAAAACCTATCACTTTTTATTATCACATGGCCTTTACCTTTTTTTTTAAATTTAAATTTAAATTTTATTTTGAGAGAGAGTGTGAGCACACACACATGTGTGAGCAGCGGGGGCGGGGGGTTTGAAGGAAAGGGAGAGAGAGACCTTAAGCAGGTTCCATACAGCACAGAGTACCACTCAGGGCTTGATCTCATGACTCTGAGATAATGACCTGAGCCAAAATGAAGAGTGGGACGTTTAACTGACTGAGCCACCCAGGCGCCCCATGGCCCTTACCTTCTTAGTGGCTATATTATACATAGTCTATAAAAACACAAAGCATCATTATTATATTGTGATTGCTATTCCAAATTTTCTATTCTATCCATGCTTCCCAGGTTCCCGGTAACTGGACCAACTATTCTCATTATAGATGAGAACTATTTTTATTTTTTTAAACTTGTAGTATCATAAATTAAGCCACTGGACAAAACTAGCCAGCCCAAAGTTAGCTTCAGACTCAAAAGGCTATTAGTATCTTTGTGTCTTTCAAGAGCTTGGTAAAGTCCTTCTCATGTTTTTGTTTCACTTATAAATGTTGGGCTTTCTTAATAACTTTAGGAGTAAAAAGTGACCAAGCTGAGCTCTTCAGTATAATCCCTGGGCTATAAGGACTACCCGGCCATATATATGAAGACCTTGAGAATTGGAATGGGTACAACAGCTTTCTGCAGCATATGTATAGCATATATTATCCATAGAATAGAAGATAAGCAACATTCCTTAACCATAGGGTGTTGTAGAAAGACTAGAGCAGCTGCCAGACAGTCTGTGATCCATGTTTGCATACTGAAGATAGCTGACAAGTAACATAAAAATTAGAAAAGAAATATGTTAAGACACTCTTGTCCCAGTCAGAAGTTTAAGAAACCATTACAGCAGAGATCTCCTCTGGTAGTTCTGGCCAAAGTCTCACATTTGTACTTGCATCGTGGGCATCACAAACATGACAAATAGATATATCCGTGCAAAGAGATCATATTCAGCAACAAACATCAGCAGTTGAATGTGCAAGGCAAAGTAAACAATATTAAAACAAACATCGTCCCTATACAGTCTGGCATAAACATAACTGAGTAATAGAGCCCATTCCTAGCTCTGTCTCCAGCAATCCATATTAATTTGGACAAACTAAACATCCCTTCTGAGCTTATAACCCCGTCTGTCAAATGGGCATAAATACTGCTGTGTATGGTATAACTACTATGAAGATTTTAAGAGAACATTATAGAAACAGCATATGGCATCCATATAATACAGTCCATCAATCAACATGTACTGTAAATAAATGATTAAAATGTGTAATAGAATTAAATTATTGAGTGTCTGCTATACCAAGGTCTACGCTGGTCACTGAAGTCCAGAGACAAAAAAATTCAGCCTCTTTCCTTGAGGAAATTATGATTAAACAGATGGTTAGTTCCACAAAATAAGCATTACTGGAAAAGGGAAAAACATGAATATAAAAGTGATGGGGTATATACAGGGAAGAAAAATAATTTAAAATTTCAGACTATGAAGTATAAGGCAAACAGTATCAGGCAATAAATACAGAAGAAAGGCAAACCCTCAAATCTCTGAGGGCATTTTAGGCCAGGTAAAATAAAATAAGCTTATCCATTATTTTCCTCTTTTATCCTTTATATGCCATAGCTTATGCTTATATTAAGACAATTAATAAATATTATTGAGATGAAATATTGCCAAAATGATCTGAAATATATCTAGAAATGCCTTTTATTTTTTTTATTTTTTTAAAAAAGATTTTATTTATTTATTTGACAGACAGAGATCACAAGTAGGCAGAGAGAGAGAGAGGAGGAAGAAGGCTTCCCGCTGAGCAGAGAGCCCGATGCGGGGCTCTATCCCAGGACCCTGGGATCATGACCTGAGCCGAAGGCAGAGGCTTTAACCCACTGAGCCACCCAGGTGCCCCTAGAAATGCCTTTTAAACATAGTTGGACTATTTCTTCCTTTAGAAGAAATTCAGTACATTTAATTAAGAAATACATACTGATGACCACTACGTGTAAGGTACTCTGCAAAGCCTTAGAACAGATAATGGAAACTGAAAAGGACAAGGAAGGTTGACTGCTAAAGTCAGTCTGAAAAGGAAATATTCAGTTTTTCAAATATTAAACTGGTAATAAAAAATAAAAATTTAAAAACCAGCAAGATTTCAGTTCTAGCTTGGTCACACAATCAGTGACATTGGCTACAGGATTATGAATAAGTTACTTTACTTTCTGAGCCTTCTTTGTTTTATACCAAGAAAAAGAAATCTTAATCTAGGGGCACCTGGGTGGCTCAGTTGGTTAAGCTACTGCCTTTGGCTCAGGTCATGATCCCAGGGTTCTGGGATTGAGCGCCACATCAGGTTCCCTGCTCAGCGGGGAGCCTGCTTCTCCCTCTCCCTCTGCTGCTCTGCCTGCTTATGCTTTCTCAGTTTCTCTGTCAAATAAATAAATAAAATCTTAAAAAAAAAAGAATTCTTAATCTATCAAATGCACAAGATTATTGTAATTCATAACTATGACAAAGGATGTGAAAATCCTCATTACAGGGTAAAACTCACATGCTTGGATAAACAGGGCAGTTACTAAAACAACTTACTCCACGTTGTCAAAGTTTTCACATACCTGATCTCATTTAATTCTCAAAATAAGCCCATGAGGTAGATACTATTATTATTCTCATTTTACAGATGTGAGTAACAGAGGACCAAAGAACAACACCCTCAAATTCACAAAGCTAATGAGTGTTGGAATTATGATTCAAGTCCAGGAAACTGTTTGGTGTCTGATCTCACACTTCATCATCTGTCTCCACCTCTATTTATACCAAGTGAAAATGCTACAAGCTTACCTAACAAAAACAGGGTCTGATGAAAACAGCAGAGCGGATGTGACGAACACAGAAGTCTAGCATGAGTGTCATGAAGAACACAGGTGGTCAACAATTAGGATGTGTCAGAAGTTCGTGGATGCTTAAGAAACTCAGGGAATGTGCATTAACCAGACAGCATCCCAGGCCTCTGAAGACAAGTGACATGATGAGAAAGAAATGAAAGGTTAGAATAGGCAGATGAGCATTCATCAGCCAGAGTGGGCTAGAGAATCGCCTGGCCTGCAAGCAGCCGGAATAAGGCAGTCCAAGAAGAGAACGGCACCCTGCAAGCAAAGATAAGCCCCAGCCTCACTGGGTAAGAGGGAGAGAGGCAAAGGCCTGAGAGACAAAAGCACTGAAAGAGGAGACCAAAAAAGCCCCGTGGAGGCCTGAGAGATGAAGATGGCTTTAATTATCCCATGAAAGGTCATTGGAAATGCCACTCTCTCTCTGTGAAATAGAGTTCAGCCTGCTGCATGCGGCTATGAAGAAACTTTATGTGTTCAAACTGTATGCATCTCAGGAAGGACGTTTTGTTCTCTGCAGGCCTTTGGACTGTGGGGACCATGAAAACACATTTTATCAAAATAGGTTTGTAGGACATATTTGATTTCTTCTGTGACAGCTCCAAAACTAATCCTTAGGGGCAAAATGAAAGAAAAAAAAAAGTGGAGGAATGCAGGGTAAAAATACTGTGGCAGGACAATAAAAATATACCACTTATGAAAATAACTGAAGTGGAAAAAAAATTAAAGAGTAAAGCAATTTAGGTGTGAGGTTGAAAAAGGACATCAAATCTGGGTTGTGATTTGAATTGATGTCAATGCTTCGCACCTACATCCCCCCCTCACCATCACCTCTTCCAAGCCTCTTCCTCTTCTAGGTCCAGAACAAGCGAAAATTTCTGTCTCAGTGATGTGCATATGTAACGATGTAATAATAGAAGTCGAAAAATCCTGGAACTTCTCATCCTGTTTCTTAAAAGACACTAGGGACACCCAGAAATGAATGACTCATGGAACTTAGCAAAAGCATTAAATGAGTGTTTAAAGTGCCAAGCTAAGACAGACCAAGAAATGGAACATGGGCTATGCACTATGGTGTAACCTGAGTTCAAATCCTAACTCTGATATTTTCCAGTTTCGTGAAAGATGGATACATTAATCATCCTCTCAATTTCTTTACCTGTGTTTATACCACCCCACATTTTTGTGAAGATTAAGTTAAAATTTATAAGACTTTTTTTTCCAGTGCCTAGCACAATAGTTATTCAATTATTACTAGTTATTTCTAGTGTGAGATAAAAATGAAACTTAGTCCTATTTAAGTTTAAGTTTAAACTTAGTCCTAAGTTTAAGCTTGTAATCACCATTTTATAAATAGAATCCAGAACCATATCAACTGTAACTATGAAGCAATTAATACTGATTTCATTTTAATTTGAGTAAATCTACATTTCCATGAAGGAAGGGCTGCCCCCTTCAGAACCTTTGCACTGGATTCCAAAGCTGTTTCTGCCCTAATCTTCCCTGGTTCCTCTTCAAAAAAACTGTTTTCAAATATTCATGTTTTGTTTTTGTTTGTTTTGTTTTGTTTAAAGACTTTAGTTTTGGGGTGCCTGGGTGGCTCAGTGGGTTAGGCCTCTGACTTTAGCTCAGGTCATAATCTCAGGGTCCTGGAATCGAGTCCCACATCAGGCTCTCTGCTCAGCAGAGAGCCTGCCTTTCCCCGCTCCCCCACCTGGCTCTCTGCCTACTTGTGATCTCTCCCTCTGTCAAATAAAATAAATAAAATATTGAAAAAATAAAGAATTTAGTTTTTAAAGGAAATTTCAGGTTCACAGCAAACTTAAGAGGGAGGTACAGAGATTTCCCAGTAACTTTCTGCCCCTACTCAGTCACAGTTTCTCCCATTACCAGCATCCTCTATCAGAATGGTACATTTGTTACAACTGAGGAACCCACATGAATAAAATCACCCAGAGTCCACAGTTTACATTAATTTTCAGAACCCACTTTTAGTGAATAAATAACTATGAAATTCTTATAAAATTTTACTAAAACAAATAATGCCAAATAACACCCTTTAATTGGATGGTTTTTAATCATTTTTGCCCTTTTCGCTATAGCACCATAAAATATAACATGATAATATAAACTGAGCCTCAGATACCTGATCTGAATAATAAAGGAATTGGACATCAGTGTCCACATTTACAGAGGCAAGGACAGGGACGGCAAACATTTTAATAAAGAAAAAAAGAAGTAAATAAAATTTATTTTGCTAGATATAGACTGCTCAATTTCTTAGCATCCAATTAATGTTTTACAACTTTTACAAAAACACCTACCCTAATTTTCAAACACCATAGTATTACATATTTTTTTAAAGATTTTATCTATTTATTTGACAGAGAGAGAGAGAATAAGCAGGGGGAGTATCAGGCAGAGGAAGAGGGAGAAGCAGGCTTCCGGCTGAGCAGAGAGCCAGATTTGAACCCTGGGATCATGACCTGAGCTAAAGGCAGACGCTTAACCAACTGAGCCATGCAGGAGCCCCAAACACCGTAGCATTAGAAATTGTAAATGATCTATAGTCATAAACATATAACAAATGTTTATGACCTTTGTCATATACCTAACATTTTATTTATTCAAAAGCAGACATTGTTATGAGGATTGACTGACTTTGTATGAGGGCCTTTAAACTTTTTTTTGATCCTTTAAAAATTACTTGTGTATATGGACCCATAGAGAATTTGTATCTTCCTTGAAACTTTTTGCAAATGTTCTGTGAAAAATAACTGTTTGTGATTTCTTAGGAAAGGACTTGTGGGTTTCATAAAATTCTTTATTGGGTGAATAAACTAGTTTAGAAATGCATTAGTCAATTCAACTTAACAAATGTTTATTGTTGAACATATACTAGAGTTTGATATTCAATATTTTTGCACCTATGATTTAGATACAAAGTTTTGCATTGTTTGTTAACATATATATTAAGTAAAATATGACCATACCATGTCCTACTTAGCAGACAATACAATATAAAATGGGGAAACAATTGATTAACACTCTTCTTTCCCTGCGGAGGTAAACTTTAATTTTATATTTTAATAATGAGTTGCTATAAAGGATGGAGCTTGATGTGTCATGTGGAGAGATATCCCAAATTATAGTGCATATGGTGTGTTAACATTTTTTGGCATAATATATAGAAAATGAAAGGAATGAAAAAATATGTCTTCTTATATACTCAATAGTACGTCATCTAGTCAGGATACATAAATTGGACAATAGAGACTAAAGCCTTTGCACTATAATTCACAGCTAAGGAAATTAAATATTCTAGACATGAGAAATGTAAAATCAATTAAAGATAAACTATTGTCTTAAAATATGCCTTTGTAGATTCTGCCATTGGAATTAACCAGGAGAAAACTGTAGTCCTTCTTTCGAAGTTACTCAAATCCAATTGATGTCACCATATGCAAGTTTAGTTGACATCCAGCAGCAATTTAATTGGCTATATTCTTTGTTTCTAAAGGGCAATTTTGTGCCTGGCATCTAGGTGTTCTCTGTTTGCTATTGCATTGACCTTTAGAGATCCTTAGAAACAGTCTTTGAGGTTTCATTCCATTTTTTTCCTGGCTGAAAACAGCTTATTAAATCATCTCCTCTGAGATAATAACATCACCATTATAGAGAGGTAGATATGGACTACTAAGGCTATGTCAACAATATCCCAAGCATATACAAATATTACTGAATTTAGGTCATGGGCTTTTTAGTTTGTTTGTTTGTTTACCCAGTTTAACTTTTCATTGTGTTTTGTTTTCTTATCTCATGAACATAGGATGATCAATTACCAGGGAATATTTCATTGGCAGACAATGTATGAAATAACTGATGTAATGAAATTATCCTTGTAAGGGTATAGAGATCTCAGGAAATAAAAATTGATGTTTGTTTGGAAGCTACAGTGTTCTAGGTCTTTATCTTATTTTTGACTTAAAGAGATATTCATGACTGGGAGAAAATGAAGGCTTATTTAGGAGCTCAAATAATTTAAAAAGATCACACATGTATTTAGTAGTGGATCTGATTTAATTCAGAATCAGGGGTCCAAAAAGAATATTTTTTCATTTTTTTTCTATCAATGATGCTACCTGTGAATACTAAACTATACAATCAGATCTCCTTATGGAGTGAAAACCATCAGTGTGTTTTATATATTAGCCCATTAGTAAACTTCAGGCAAATAATTGATTCATGGAGATACTTTAAAGTCTGACCTCCAAGAAGTAGTAGATCTCTTCCTGAATCATCTCAAAGGCTAAGGCAGTTGAGACTTTGCTGACACATGGACATGTGTGAAGTCAGTTTGCACTGTTGATATGATAATTAGGAAAACAGGCTTCTGAATCATATAAAAAGATTTCAAAGAATTGGATCCCTCAGCACCAATTGCGTGAACTTGAGCTAACCATTTAGCTTCTTTCATCTAAATTTTCTCATTCATAATTCAAAATGATAATATAAATTGTGGCATTTAGTGAGGATTAAATTTGTTACTATACACAAAGTTTGCACTACAATATGGTGATCACTCAATAATACCAACTATACCAAGCAGAATTCCTTTACTTTAAAGGGACAAAAACCCAAAATATCTTAATGCAAAAGTGAATTTGTGACCTATATAAACAGTGTCAAAAAAAAAAAAAAAAAAAAAAACACAAAACCAGAACTAGCTTTTGGCATCAATGGATCCAGAGGCTCAAATAATATAATCAGAATTCTCAAACTCTCTCTCCCAGTGCCATGTGCTTGCTTCTGTTTGGCCTTGTTTTCAGTCAGGCATCTTCTGCTATCAGGCCTGATCTACCAACAGCCTTGTACTTCACATTTCCAGAAAAAAATGAATTTTTTCCTACTCTTTTTTATTTTAAGAAAACTGTAAAAATATGTTTTATGACTAAATAAACAAAACCATACTTTAACATGGATTAAAAATGCACACACCAAATCCCAAATCCAGTAAAATATTTTCTTCTTAAAGTGAGAGAACAATATATTCTGAAAGGGCAAAAAGGAGATACCAACTTTGTCTTAAGTGTTCTTCTTTATTAATAAAATGAAAACAAACAACAGGAACTAGAATGGAAAATGCTAATACTTGTTAATTTTGAATAAGAGATATAGGGGTGTTTTGCATTTATTTTCTCTCTAATTGCATTTTTTGTTTCAAATTTTCATTACTAAAAAAAAAGCCCAATGGGAGTTTCAGCATGGGTCTTTCTAGCCTTCTGGGATAGACTCTATATACTGCAGGTGCATTAGTCTTTGTAAACTCATCTAAAATAAAGATGGCCAGTTGCAGAAAAGAGAAATTAAAATGATAATGACAATGGTAACACTGTCTTGGTATGTACCATGTGCCACACAAACCAATAAAAGCATAAAGTAGGCATCATTTTATCCTCATTTTAGATTTTAGGAAACTGAGGCCCAGAACAGTTGGATCGCTTGCCCAAGATTTTCTAAGAAGTGAAAATATTTGAATTCAGGCACCTTTTCTCCAGAAGTTTTACACATGACCACTAATGATATTAGGTGGCATTAGGGTAGAAATGCAGATCTTCTCTGACTTTCTGAAAGACAGAGAAATACCTCATTGGGATCAAAGATGCAGGAAAGAGAGTCTTGAGAAGTCCATACATATTTGCAGAAAGAGGCATATGAAGACATAAACTTAACCTGTCTTATTACTTGACACCATGTGAAGCATATAGCAGGTATTTGATACAAATGTGTATATGTGATTGACACCGACTGCACATTGTCTTCCCCAAAGAGGGTGAACTAGAATATGTCCATCCAAAATCTTTCTGAGCTACATGGATCATGTTGCCCTGTATATGTTCCAGTCCTTACCCTAAAATGTTTAGCATACTATGTCTGAACCAAATTGATTAATGGTGTATTTTAACCCAAAGACACAGATGCAGTGAAAAGGGCCATAGGTACCCCAATGTTCATAGCAGCGATGGCCACAATTGTCAAACTGTGGAAAGAGCCAAGATGCCTTCAACAGACGAATGGATAAAGAAGACGTGGTCCATATATACAATGGAATATTATGCCTCCATCAGAAAAAATGAATATCCAACTTTTGTATTAACATGGACAGGACTGGAGGAGATTATGTTGAATGAAATTAAGTCAAGCAGAGAAAGTCAATTATCATATGGTTTCACTTACTTGTGGAGCATAAGGAATAACATGGTGGACATTAGGAGAAGGAAAGGAAAAGTGAATTGGGGTAAATCGGAGGGGGAGATGAAGCATGAGAGACTGTGGACTCCAAGAAACAAACTGAGGGTTTTGGAGGGGAGGGAGGTGGGGGATGGGTAAGCCTGGTGGTGGGTATTAAAGAGGGCCTGTATTGCATGGAACACTGGGTGTGGTCCATAAACAACGAATCTTGGAACACTGAAAAAAATTTTAAAAAATTAAAAATTACTATTGAAATAAGCAAAACCAAATGACTTTAAAAAAAGCAGCTTCTATTTATGAATACTTAACTGAATTCAGGACATAGCAGGGCTGCCCCCGCCCATGACTAGATGACCATTATGAAAGAGGTAGGGGTGAGACTAAGACTAAGCACACAGAGTGATAGCAGGCATTAATTCCTACCACCTCTTTCAATATAATTTTAGTTATCCAGTGAATTTATTATTTTCAGTAGTGTAGAAAAATAACATATGCCATTTGACTGAATTATGACCTTCTACTAAATACGACAGATGGAAAAGCAGAACATTAAAATTATCTGACACTTCTAGAATAAAAATACACTGTTTCAAATTAGGCTACAGATTAGTCGTTCACTTGGATTATAGAAGTGGATTTATTATTTCAAAGCCTTGACAAATCATACAAACTTGTTGAAACTTGTTTTTTCTTCTGTGAAATGAGATTGGTAATACTCATGAATTCCCAGATGCTATGATTTTAAATCAGAGTCTTCCATTTGATTGCTATCTTTTTATAGGAAATTAGCTTTCCCCCACTCATTCACTCATTCATTCATTCACCAGCCAACAATTTACATCACTGCTATGATTAGGAACTTAGCTAAGAAATGAGGATACAGACAGGAACTATAGTAGTAGTACTATTAATATTAGACTAATCTCCTTTTTCCACATACCTCCAGATACTGAATAAGATCAATGGAAAAAAATAATATAATGGTATAGATGATTAATAATGAGGAGTAAGTCAGGAAATAATGGGCTCCTATGTGAAGCACGCACTCAAAGCTAGCTCATCATCTGCTAAATATTATCAGAGAGAAAATTATTATCTTTGTATACTTGAACAGAAAGTTTGAATAATATTATGATATGCAGAACATGAGACATAGAGAAGGGAAGAGATATTTTAAAAGTATCAGAAGACTGTGAAAGTCACGCAAGGTACATGAAATGACAAGCAAAATTTAGCTGTAAGCTACATTGATTGCCAACAGTTTAATGTCTTTTATTCATACTTACTTGAGGTTTCAATACTTTATTTTAAGAAATTTCAACAATCAATGTTTTGAGGTCTGTAATGAGTAAATGCAATATTTAATGTTAAGTTTCAACAGCCAAAAGTCTTGTAAAACCAACAGTAGTAAACGTAAATACAAAACTACTTAGGAAATGTACTTTCACTTCAGTAGAACACTTGAGCACTAAGTTCAGCAAGTGGAATCATTAATATTATTGGATATTGGATAAGACTTTAAATTAATCATAAGGATCAACATTACATTTATAAGCTGCTGACTTTTAATGAGTTGGAGGTCTGGTATGTTAGGTGGAATTAAAACTCAAATTGATTCCATCAGTCTCAAGTATTGGAAATAAAACCTTATGTTTATGAGACATAAGGTTGTGAAGCTGCAATATAAATCTTCTATTAAAAGTCTAGAAATATACGCAATGATGATAAAGTCTGTTCTGCCAATCCTCACATTTAATACTATACATATATGCTAAATATAGTCAAGGCTTAATGTATACCTTTCTCTAGTTCCGTGAGTATCCCTTGATTTATACCTTTTAGTTTCCCAGGGTATTTTTTTTTAAGTATATCTACCCACGTTTCTGAAACCTGATTTTTCTTTTAACTTTTCTTTGCCTATTTTTAAAAAGATTTTATTTATTTATTTATTTATTTATTTATCTGTCAGAGAGAGAGAGAGAGAGAGAGCACAAGCGGGAAGTGGCAGGCAGCTGGAGAAACAGACTCCCTGCTCAGCAAGGAGCCCATTGTGGATATGGATCCCAGGACTGAGGGATCATGACCTAAGCCGAAGGCAGACGCTTAAGCAATGAAGCCACCCAGGTATCCCTGCCTATTCATTTTTGATATCTGTCTTATTTTGGGATTTATTATATTTAAAATTTTACTTCATATTCATTACCTTTTTTAAAAAGCAGGTAATTAAAATTATTTTAAAATGAAAGCATTAAAATCAATATTTCAGTATGATTTAGATACTACAAATACTCTACAAATAACTCCAATGCTTAAATTAAAAGAAAATTTTTCTCCTATTCATTTTTAGTTTCCTAGTTCCTCCTAAAGAAAATAGACAGAAAGATAAACTGTCTAGTATTCTTTGATAGTTGTTCCTTTAGGGAAATTGAAGAGAAAGTAAGATGTTGAATATATGTATGTATGTATATGTATGTATGTATACGTATGTGTGTGTGTGTGTGCGCATGTATATATATATATATATATATTTATTTAGTGCCGACTCTGAAGCAACCAACAATATTAACTTCTATACCATAGGAAGGTAAATTGTCAATACCTGTTTTTTTTTTTTTAAAGATTTTATTTATTTATTTGACAGACAGAGATCACAAGTAGGCAGAGAGGCAGGCAGAGAGAGAGAGGAGGAAGCAGGCTCCCCACTGAGCAGAGAGCCTGATGCGGGGCTCGATCCCAGGACCCTGGGATCATGACCTGAGCCGAAGGCAGAGGCTTTAACCCACTGAGCCACCCAGGCGTCCCTGTCAATACCTGTTTATCCTAGACCTAGACAAGACCTATGTACACTATTTTAAATAAGAAATGGGGGGCGCCTGGGTGGCTCAGTGGGTTAAAGCCTCTGCCTTCGGCTCAGGTCATGATCCCAGGGTCCTGGGATCGAGCCCCGCATCAGGCTCTCTGCTCGGCGGGGAGCCTGCTTCCTCCTCTCTCTCTCTGCCTGCCTCTCTGCCTGCTTGTGATCTCTGTCTGTCAAATAAATAAATAAATAAAAATTAAAATTAAAAAAAATAAGAAATGGGAAAAGCCTCAAAATCATCTCAGAGATGAAGGCAAAAGATTTTTATTTGGACATTATCATGTAAAAAATGCTACCATTTAATAAGTTATTTATAATAACTCCAATAAGTATCATAGCTTTACCACCAATTCTATCAATTTATTCAGTCTCTGAAGATGCCATCACAGTTCATACTGTATTTACACTGAAAGTCTCCTACTTGCTCTCTTCTCCAGGCAAAACTAAGTACATATGGTGAACAGCTCAGTCCTTTCTTCCAGCCCCCCATTCTGCTGACCACAGTCTGACTCTCCCACTTTCTTCCAACCACCTTTATCCCAGCTCTTGAAACAGAAAGAAGAGCTGAACAAACCAGATTATTAAATTTTCCAGGTGTTAGAGTCTAGTCTGTTAAAGTGTAGGAAAGCCCTTTCTGTTCTCTGAGCCTTAGTTTTCTCATCTGTATATTGAGAATGTAAGTTCTGCTGAGATATACTTTTCCAAATTTATCACTCTCCAATGCCATGGGTAATATCAGATAGCACACCGATCCCCTGAAATTTTCTTCTGCTGCCCTTTCCACTGGACACTGATGTCATCCAGCTAAGGCACTTCCCATAGTGTCTTGTGGAGAGATTTTCTAATACAATTTGCAGAGAATACATAAGGCATTATTCTCCCATGAGTATTGTTTGGTGAGCAAATTTCACTCCATCATACGGGTATTTCCTAAATACTGCAGAATCGAAAATGATACTCTGAACTTCAGATGTGAGTATGAACAACCAGAATATATTCCTTTCTAAGAAAAGAATCATCCTGAGTCTGTACTTTGTTTGATTCCTTGAGCCTAATGTTTTTCAGAAAAGCTTCCCCTACGTCAAAATCTTCATAACAGTTTTCTCTAGGAAGGGAAGAAGAAAAGTCATGGATGACCCTTTCCTTCTTTCTCTATTCTTTTTAATTTTTTTTTAAGATTTTATTTATTTGACAGACAGAGATCACAAGTAGGCAGAGAGGCAGGCAGAGAGAGAGGGGGAAGCAGACTCCCTGCTGAACAGAGAGCCCGATGCGGGGCTCGATCCCAGGACCCTGAGATCTGAGACGAAGGCAGATGCTTAACCGACTGAGCCACCGAGGTGCCCCTCTTCTTTCTCTATTACATGTACTAGTTTATATTTTAATCCCCAATGACTGCATTTTTTTTATAAATATACAAATTTTATTTTTTTAAAAAAGTTAAATTTCCCATGCAATCAGACAAAAAAAAAAAAAAAAGCTTTTTGCAGGAAGGTAGCATTTGTGTTTCAATATTATCCATAATAATGATACAACTTATTTTTCTCCTTCAACAGTTAATATGAAATAGCATTAACAATAGTCATACCTAAAATGTGTCTAGAGCTATTTATTTTAATCAAAGAATTTTGGCATCTCACCTCTCATTCTATCTTCACAAAATTTCTTCTTGGTGGTTAGACTCATTATTATTATGGATATACTATAAATTTGAAGAAAAGATAAAAGATACCAAAGAGCACTACTAATACTATATATTCCTACATTAAACAATCAATTCAAAATAAGCAATGATAGCATAGCAGTTATATAAAGGCAATCAAATGCAACATAAGTCATTTTAGGACTATGGGTTGTTGCATGTGAGCACTTGGAACTTATATTCCTTTAAATTCTTTAAATGGTAAAGACGTTACAAGTGTCTGAAACCTACTGCAAAGAAATAAACACAAAGTACTAAAATTTCTGGAAGATATTTGAAACTGGAATTTCTTGTGAATTTCTGCCAGACTTGCATTCTCTCTCTCTCTTTTTCACTCTCTGAATATTATATATGAAACATATAGATATATGTATAAATGTGTATGTGTACATATATATAAATGTATAGTATATGATATATGTAAATGCATATGTAAGTATATATGTAAATGAAACTTCAAAAATATAAAAAAGTATCTTCTAATCAACTATAAGCAGAGGTAGATTGATATTATCTAGTGATACTGGCTACTGATCATAATATTAAAGAAGATCAATTTTTATGCACTCATTGACCAATTTGCAGAAGTCAGGACTTAAAACAGACAACGTAATTTATTACTATGCTAGTAATACATAGGTATAAGTTTTTTCCTTTTTAAAAAGGGTGATGAGTATTGGGGAGGATATGTGCTATGGTGGGCTCTGTAAATTGTGTAAGACTGATGAGTCACAGACCTGTACCCCTGAAACAAAAATACATTATATATCAATAAAATAATAATAATAAATAATACTAATTTCTGTAGTACCTGGGTGGTTTAGTCAGTTAAGCATCTTCCTATGCCTCAGGTCATGATCCCAGGGTACTGGGATGGAGCCAGCATTTGGCTCCCCACTCAGCAGGGAGACTGCTTCTCCCTCCCCTTCTGGCCCTATCCACCACCCAGATTGTGCTCATGTGCACTTTCTCTCTCAAATACATACACAAAATATTTTTTAAAAATAATATAAAAATAAAAATGTTAGTTTAAAAGTACAATTCAATTTTCCCTTATTTTAAATTGTAACATTTAATTTGTTTACATTTGTGGAATTATATACAAATATTTCAATAAAAAGAAATTTTCACGATGTTTCTTTTCTGTCTGTTATCATTATTTACTTTACTACATGAGTATCCCTAAAAATAAATGTGTTAGAAATTATCTACTTTGGATCTTAAATATATAAGGTACAGTGCTGCAACAGATGTTTTGTGAGTAACATATCTTGGTATTTTTGGTATTAGCACTCATAGGGAAATACTGTGCTCCATAAGGAAGAACAAACATTCATCAAGGAAATATCTGCAAACTGCAGTGCCAGGTCATTGCCTAATCTTCTGAGCATCTTGAGGAAGCTGTAATTTCATCTCTTGGTCCTTGATCTAAATCCAATATAATGGATTTCAATGAGTTTTAAAGTCAAATAAGAAACCTTTCTCTGTCTTATTTCAATAACATGTCCTATGTGATATGTTATCTTCATTAAATCATTCTGTTTTTCTAATTGCCTGAGTAACTCAATCCTATGTTCATGCCAATGTGAAGAGTCCACTGTTTCTCTCTTACACTGTTTTTTGGGGGTATCCAGGCACCTTTTTTCAAGTTAATATAATTTCTAAATTAGTCATGTGCACCCGTGTATCAGGCTATATGGAAATTAAGGATCAAATGCCAGCTAATGCCCATATTAGAGATAAAAATAATACTAAAGAAATGAATTGTACTTCTGAATAACACTTCCGTCTTAGCAATACCTTAAAAAAAACTTAAGTTCTACTTCTTAACTGAAGAATACATTTGTTAAATCCCTTCCTGATATTAAATAGCTAAAACAAAATGGAAAAACACAAATAATTGTCAGTGACTAAAGATCTATCTGGATATAACACAGATTATTTTAGTAAAACTAATATCTGACTTTGAGAATATATATGCAAAAGCATCAACATTAAAGTTTTTCAATTACCTACACTAATGATAAGGTCAGCCATCAGACTAATCCAAATAGACGAATCTTATCAATATAATTTATATGGGGGACCTAGGTGGCTCAGTAAGTTAAGCAGCCAACTCTTGATTTCGGCTCAGATAATGATGATCTCAGGGTCCTGGGATAGAGTCCCACATCAGAATTCACACTCAATGGGGAATCTGCTTGAGAATTTGCTCTCTCTTCCACTCTGCCCCTCCCCCTGCTTGTGCTCACTCTCTAAAATAAATAAATAAATAAGCAAATAAATAAATAAATAATCTTTTAGAAATAAATAAATAATTTATATGGTCAACATAGTTTGGAAAGTATGTTTTAAGATAGGAAAGTATGTTTTAAGTTTCATAGTCTATATATTTGTTTTATGTTTAATACAAAGGACAATTGTGGGCTCCAATAATAAATAGCTCATCAAAATACAGAAACTTTCCTTGAGTCTAGAGCAATAAATAACCACATCATCAGAATCCATCTGAGCACAAAACTCAGTTCAGAAAGTTTTTTTTTTTTTTTTTTTTAATCAAAACCCAACCTCCTTTCAAAAAGTTTTAGGGAACTGTCTTAGTCAGCTTTGGATTCTATAAAAAAATTCAGAGACTGGGTGGCTTAAACAAGAGACATTTATTTCTCACAGTTCTGGAGTCTGGAAGTCCAAACTCTAGGTGCTAACAGATATGATTCCTGGTAAAGGAAAACTTCTGGGCTTACAGATGTCACTTTTTCCCTGTATGCTAACATAGTAAAGAGAGTGAGAAACAGAGGGACACTCTTCCTTTTCTTATAAAGAAACTAATCCCATCGTGATTGTCCTGTTTTCATTTTCTCCTTATCGGCCCTCACAAACCTTCCAAATGTGACATCCAAATACCACCATACTGGGAATTAAGATTTAAACATATGAATTTTGAAAGGATGCAAACATTAAGTCCATAACTGGGTATTTTGAAATCTGATTTGGTTTATCCAAATCTTTTTTCCCCTAAAAATTAAACTGGATACACAGAAGCTAGTGAAAGATAAAGGGGAATTTATTCCACTGACAAAGTTGTGTTTCCACAACAGACATTAGATTCACCTCACTCTGGTATGTAACAGTTTCCTGGGAGCTGCCTCTGCTCTGAAAACAGAAGTTAAAATTACACATATACAGTTACACATTCCTCCCTGACCTCTTCCAAGCTCATCCCTGCTATTCCTACATGAATAATCATGGAAGCTCATATGTGTTAAGAAACTTCCTCAAAGTCAAGGGCAAGACCACAGAAACCCCCTAGATAGATACCTAATCTCTAGCACTGTGTTATTACCTTAAACTTCTGATACTCACTCCAAACCAAGGATGCTCTCCAACTTATCTCCTACAGAACTTCTGCCCCTGAGCCAACAGCATTCCTCTGTATACATCTGCTTTGCCTGTACTAGAGAGTAAGTTTCCAGATTTAGAGAAATTCATGTAGGATCTGACTTCTGCTTAATGCAACAGATCGTGTGCTATAGTCTTCTCATTTCAAGGATATTGTTGATACACCACTGATTACATAAAGTATGTTGCTATAGATTCTCTCAGTCATCTGAATTTCCCTCCTAATGATTTCTTAAACAATTACAGCACCAAGCTGAGAGATATCCTAAGGATGAAGGGAAGGGAAAGGAAGGGGAAAGAGAAGGGAAAGGAAAGAGAAAGGGAAGGGAAAGAGAAAAGAAAGGGAAAGGGAAGGGAGGGGAAGAGGAGGGGAGAAGGAAGGAAGGAAGGAGGACAGAAAGATAGACAGGAAGAAAGGTGGGCAGATAGTTTCACCTCTGCTGCTCTGCCTGCCACTCCCTTGCAGCCTATTCAATAAACTTACATCTCCTTCAGAAGAAAAGGAAAAAAGGAAGAAAGAAAGAAAAAAAGAAGGGGGAGAGGAAGGAAGGAAGGAGAGAGAGAGAGAAAGAAAGAAGAAAGAGAGACAGAGAAAGGAAGAAAGAAAGAAAAAGAAAGAGAGAGAAAGGAAGAAAAGCTAACAACTACTAGCAAGTAAACATTAGTTTCTTAAAGTTAGATGACATTTTTCAATAGATTTTAGTCCGTTTAACTTCCCAAGAACTCTTCAAGGGAGGTACTATCCCTGCATTACAAATAAGGAGACTAAAGGTCAGAGGTAACAGAATAACTTGCCCATGATCAGAGAGTCACAAAAACAGAAGCAGGACTCAGCTGCAGCTAATCTGAAAAACCATTATCAATCCTTATAGGACATTAACTCCAAAGTATTCCTTTTCATTTTGAGTGTATGTGAAGGCCAATCTCAGTGAATGTTGAGACCCGTAGGTAACAGAGCAGTGACCAAATCAACACACTCAGCTGGGAGCTGCCTCAGTCCTACCACCTTCCCACTGCAGCCCTCGAGTAAGAGCTCTTCCATCCTGAAATGGTTAAGGTTGCAACTTTCAAGATCAGAAATGTTGATTAGCTCTGCAGTCCACCCCATCCCCTAGCTTCACACTTTCCTAAAGGTCGTTTAGTTCTGGGAATAAACCGTGCCATCAGTAAGATGTGATACCTGTTCTCTCTCATATTTTGCCCGAGTGGAATACTGGCCAGGTACCCAAGCAGAGAAGTCCCATAGGGCTCCATGCCCAGAGGGTCTTGCATTTGGGTTTAATGCTCTGCATTAAATTCTTGAAATTCCTAGCAAGTTATCTTGAAATTCTTAGAAAGTTATCTTTGAATTTGTGTTTTGAAAATGAATTCCAAGAGGACAATGGAGAATGCTCTGAGGACTTGAAGACTTAGCTCAAAGTCATGCCCTCCCTGGCAGTCTACCTACCTTCTACCTACCTCCCTTGACATGGATTTTCCAGTGCCTGCTTCTCTGTTCCTTGGTATTTTAGGTCCATTCAACCTGCCGTCCTCCATGCCACCCAGCAACCACTGTTGCTCTGCACGTCCTACATGGGCCTGGGTGTGGGTATAGGGAGAATCAAGGTGAGATATGTCAGCCCAGCAGGGTCTCAGGCTGGGACCTGGTAGCAGCCTTCCCTGCCTTAAGCTGACCACACAGTTTAATGGATGACCCTTGGCACACCCCTCGGCCAGGTGTGTGCCCAGGACAAAGACTCCACTTGTCCCATGGCCCATCCCCATGGGTAAGGGGTCAGCAGACATATGGGAAGGGAAGATGTCTGGATCTACTTCTCACCCTGACTGGGAATGGCTGGTTGGGAGGGGGGGGGAGGGATCTGCCAGCTGGTGGGTCATATATACAACCTGATTTGCAGGGTGGAGCCTGGGACCCCATGAAGGTCTGCACATGTCCCAGGAGTATCTGTTGCCTGAAGGAGTGTGACATTAAAAGCAAATAAAAAACACTATGACAGGTTGAGAAAGAGTTCCCAGAAGAAAGGAAAAATTTTATATTTTTGAATAAAGGTCAGTTCTCACATTTTCATTTTGCACTGGGCACTGTAAATAATGTAGTCAGCTCTGACACTGGCATAAAGAGATTGGATTTCTCTGAATATAAAGCAAATCAGTGAACATATGTGAGCCTGTTTGGTATCTTCTGCTTCTTTTCTTGCTGAAATTCTAAGAAAATATCTGACTTTTCTGTAGCTGTATAATACATTCGCTTTTTCAACTATATAACAAATGGGTTTTGTATATTAAAGAATTATCTCCTGTATTATACTTTGGGTTCTTAAAAGAAAATAGCTATACTTTTTTAAAAAAAAATCTGTATACTTTTTGTTTTGAAAATAAAAGGCAATAAATGAATATTGGGTATTGGGATTCTGAAACCTAAGAAAATGTGGTTTAGTTCTACTTTACCCCAAAATTATAGACTCAAAAATAGTGGTCTTCTGAAAAAAGTTGCACAAATATAGTAATCTCATTTTCAGAAATGGATTCAAATGTAGCACTGTACAAGTTTGACTACCTATGAAATGGTCGGATGAGCCACTCACTCCATACGCAGTCACTGAGGGTCCACTGTGTGTCTGTCTTATACTAGTTGCAAGGAAAGGGGAAATGACACACATTCACATTTGCTGTTACTCTTCTATGTGCTAGTCTATTTGTGTACTCACAGTCTTTCATCCTCACAAGTCGAGAGGTAAATATCATTGGCATTGAAAGAAAGGCATTGAGGTTCAATTTATTAAGATTAAAAGACTGTTTTCTGATAGAAAGTGGGAAGTCTATTCAATGAAGATATTAATGAAAAACTGATCATTTATAGTGGCTGGATTTTGGGGGGGGGTATTAATATGGACATTGCATGTATTAGCTGACCTATGACTGCCTCTAGTCCCATGTGTACTCTGGACATCTGACAGAAGAAAACAAACTACAGCTTTCAGCATGTTCACATGATTATCTTTAAAATAAATGGTGATGCTGAAAGTGCACATCTCAGTACACAAAGTGTTATTCTCAGCAACATGTAATCGAAGCCCTTCCTGGTTCTATCAGAGTTTGTCAATTGGAAGGCTTCTTTTAGCATCCAGGCCTAATAGTCAGTGAGAAGACACTTTCAGCTATGGAAGAACTGGCTGTGTTTGTCCTAGAGAGGGACAAAGGTGGTTTTCATTAACCCAACACCAGCCACTCCAGTGTTCTTCATGCTATGTCTTGTTTGGAGAAAAACCACACTGCCCATGACCAACTTTGAGTTCTTGGGTCTCTTGTACCCTCATCTTTACCTACTGTGACCAATGTGTTTTACCCAGAAAATTCCTTTATACTTTGTAGAGACTTGAAGGCAAAAAAAAAAAAAAAATTTAGTAATGTTAATTAGCTAAGATGAAAACATTAATTAACCAATTCTCAAAAGAGAGATGGATTAAAAAGTAGGGTACTCTATGCTAATTCAGCAACAGGAAAGTTCTAGTTAAATAATTCAGTCTATCAAGGTCACATTCTGTGCCAAAGAACTAGGAAGGATAGACAAAAGTAAGAAAGACCGAAATGGTTAATGACCCCACTGAACTAAATTGCATCTACTGTTATTTCCCAATTGAGGTCTTATTTTTGTGTCCCACTTTTCCTTATTCAGATCTATGGAATTCCATCCATGAAGCTATCCCTTATGTTCCAACTCACATGAATATCCGCCTTCTCCTGTAACTCCTCCATTATATTGCTTCCATCAATTTGCAAGTGTTATTTAATTATGAAATACATGCATTTTTTATTTTTCCAAACCAGTCTTTAGAAGGACAGAGAGAATGGTCAGCAGGCTTTAGAAACACAGCTATACTGTATACATGGTGGGAAAAATATTTAATAGATTCCAATTTGATTTCACAGACTCTGTATTAATTTGTTTTTACTACACAGAGGAACTGATTATTGTTATCCCACCATACACGTGTGGAAATTGAGGCTTTGCATAGCTAAAACACTTCCTGAGATCACATAAACAATACACGACAGAAACAGTTTTCATTTCTCATCAATCTTACACAAAAAGTGAGAATGCTATTACAATTCCAGCCTTACAGATTAGAAAACCTAGGCTCAGAAGGCGACAGCCTTTGCTCAAGATTACAAATCAAGTTACAGGGGAGGAGTGTAATATTATGAGAAAGAGATGATATGACCAATTAACTGCCAAAGGGAGCATTGCAGAGAAGCCGGCTTTCACGCGAGGTACAGCAGCTGCCTTCTGCTTACCTAGACAAGCCTCCGAACAGCTGACCAAGATCTTTTTGAACTCTGCGAGCTGCTATTGGAGTTCAGCTCAGGGGCCTGAGCTAAGGAGCCATGTGGTTGTATGAACAATAATATGTCAGGTGTAGAAAGAGAAACTTCTCAGGGATCCCTGCCCATTGGTACGTCTTCCACATTTCTATGCCTATTAGGTCCAACATTCTAATCTCCTCAGTTAGTTCTTATCAGTCAAATAACAAGCACCATTTTTTGAGAGCCTACCAAGTTTTAATTCCAGATAAATAAATTACTGTGAGGTCAGGGTTATTTTCCCCATCTTACAGATGTGGAAGACGAAGGTCACACATCCATTCATTCATTCAATAGACATTTCATCTCCAATGTGTGCCAAGAACAGCATTAGGTGTTGGTAAGAATGGTAAAGCAAGTAGGCAGAACTTCTTTCCTTGTGGAGCTTACAATATTAAAGATAAAGAAGTAAACACATATATTTATGATTTTTATTTGAGAAAAATGCTATAAAAGTAACATATTGCTATTAAAGAAGAAAAGCGGGACCGTGGATGGAAAACTATGTGTGAGTGTCTAGAAAAGATTTTAACATGAATCTGAAGCATGAGCACTATCCCCTCCCAAGAGCTAGTAGCAGGCCCATCTAAGCCAAGGGGACGAAGGATAAAAGTTTTGACATAGAAGAGATTTTGGTGTTTTTAAAAATTGAACATATCCAGGGAGGCTAGGTCAGTTTGAACAATAGAAGAATAATGGACAAAATGACATTTCAGAACAGGAAAAGGAAATGAAGTAGTAATCAAGAAATTTGGCCAGTTGAAGAAGAACCGAGGAGAGATAAAGGAAGGGGCAAATAATATCCCAAAGCTAGAGGAAGAGCCATCATTTAAAGAAAGTCTCTCTGAACTCAAACCCAATACTTTAACCACCTCACTCCTGTACCTCTAACGGTGACTCACAGATGGACAAAGGTGTCTAGCCTCATGTTATGAGCATAAGGTGGTCAGACACCATGGAGCTTAACCTGGAGAAACTGAGATCCAGAGCAGTAAATCCCAGAGTCACAAGACTAGTAGTCCAGATCTTAGGAAGTACAGTAAGGATAAAAGAGAGGGTGTGCAGTAAGAGGGAGGGGGTGGGATAGAGAAAGAAAAGGAAAAAGGGGGAAGAGAAAGGATAAAAGGGGGAAACAGAGTAGATCAAATGGTAACATCTTAGAGCTACAACAGACAACTGACTCCAATTAGACTAAAACCATCCCATCACTGAATCTGACCAGTTCAGTTTGGCTATAATCTTACAATTTAAACATGACTAGACTAGAATCCGGTTGCCCTTATGCTTGAGGATGAATGTGAGCATGTGACAAACAGCAAATAAGTTTTGAAGATGAAAATTGGTTTTGTAATGATTCCTGTTAAAAATGTGATGATGGGTGAAATTGGAATCCAGAGAATGACTATGTGTGGAATTAAGGTGGGGATTGTTTTAATTATCTCTCCTGTGAAATGATTTGCAGGTGATTTGCAAGTGCGTCACATTTCTCCCAATGCACGTAATATGTTTGTTGGTGCATATGGTAGATTTTCATTGTTCTTTGTAATAGTCTTTGGATTTAAAAGAGCAATGCTTCTAATGTTAGTTAACCCATACTGCAAGGGGATGAGGGTACAGAAAACCAGTTTTATATCCATCTTCTTAATTTCCATTCTGGAAAATGACTGCTAATTATAAAATATCTGTTTTATTTCTCCAGGCCATTTATTTTCTCAATTCTTTATACCTTTAGTGGGCCATGAATATCCTTCCCATGCTCTGTCTCTCTGGGGAGAGACTGATTCCCAAAACCATGGAGTACCAGAGGCATCTTTAAGATAAAGATAATAGATACTTTCAAAATTTCAAGGAGGTATCAAAAACTGTTTAAAGATGGTACAGGTTAAGACACCAAACATTATATCTGAAACACAGTAGACGTTCTTCTATCTATAAACTCCTTCTCCTATATTTTCAGGTCTAATTCAGTTCAACCCGAATTTCTCCTGCATGTGATCATTTACAAATCAGTTTGTTTTTGTACTATGTCCAACTATCAAGTAATCTGGAACTCCTTACAATTAATAGTCTAAGTTAAATGATACATTTGATTGAAAAGGAAGCCAGCTAATTTAGTAAATATTGTCTCTTTTTATTTAGTTCAAGTTAATAGTGATTCCAAGTTGGTTTTGGATCTTCTTTTCAGGATTTTTTTATGGCCAATGCAAAACCCGCATGTAAATATGTGAGGCTAGGTATCCATAAGAAAGCATTTGGAGGATTTGATGTACCTACAATTTATCTGATAATTTTGAATACCACCCAAAAAGGTAGAATAATACCATAAGGTGGCTTGTTAACTCGAGAAAAACTTCTGGCCACCTATTGGTCTATCCTGGGTTTTCAAGACACAGACCAGGATATGTCATTGCAAATGTCATTGCCTTTTATTTGTTTATACTTTTTGTTTCATTGGGGATTTTATTGGGGTGGGTAATGTGGGTTATCATTTTTATGTCCATTATGATGGAAATATATATCTCCATCAAAAACATCAAGCAGAATTCAAAATTGATATTATCACTTATATCCACATTATAATGAAATATAATCAACATTAGAGCTATGCATCACTACCATACTCATTAGGGTCATCTTATTTCTACTTCTCATGACAGAAAATCAGAAAATAATTATCAAGTGCTTATAATACTACGATATGCTTTCCAAAATACCACAAAATGCTTTTTAAAGTAGACAAAAATGCATAAGCAAATACTTATATAAAGGTCTATAAATACAGCATTTGATCCTTACAAGTCCACAAGGATCAAGGGAAGCTATGGAGAAGGGGTAACTAAGCTGATCCTTGAACATATAATATTCTCTGCTTACAGAAAGGATATATATGCATATACATGTGTGTCTGCCTCTGTGTGTGTGTGTGCACATGCACAAGTGCTTGGTGTGTGCAGGTGATTAGAGCCATAATAGAAAATACAGAATATTTGGAAATCCAAGCTAAAGGATCAATAGAAACAATGGCTTTGATGAAAGAAACGTTCAGATCATGATGTTTTTCAGAATAAGATATGTCACTAAGTTATTGGAGCACATGGCATATGGAATATAAGATAAACATCCTAAAATGCTTTCGACTATTATAACTAAAAAATAAGAATAGGGAGGCTCTGAATAAAGCATTGCCTTCTACAGTCAATCTGGAGTAAGTCACACACTAGGTCTGAACAAATGTCTATCCAATAAGCAAATCCGGCACTTGCAATGATTCGAAGTTCTCACCTCAATTCTTCAAAACAAGGTATCTTCATCTGAGAACTTAAAATTTGGAAATTTGCTTCTTTTATTGCCCTGATGATTATGAAGTATAATGAATCCTTGACCTTTTGCATCAAGGTTAGACATTCAGCTCTGGGCAGACTTAAGTGGTAGATGATTGTATGAAAGAATTCAAGGGTCCTGTCATAGTCCTATATGAGTATTTCAAAGTTAAGAACATTAGTGTTATATACAAACTAAAAGAATGAGAATTTTAGTAAGACAGACTAAAGCCAGTGAGCAAATGAAGCCATGAACCAGGGATAAACAGGCTCCCTAACTCCAGCACTGTGATGCTCTTGCTAGGATTTGCTCTCTAAAAAACACTACAGAAGTAGATGGGCCACAAAACAACTGTTTCTTTTTTTGAGCTCTAGAGAAGAAGGACCCATAGACAAGATGTGGAACAAAAACAACATAAACCAAAGTTTATGCAAAAAGAGATTGTGACAGACCAGTGAACTGATGACCAGTAAGTACTTTAAATCCTCCAAATGAAATGCTTTCCTTGTAGCATTATTTACTGACCATAAATGAGGACACATTCCATTTCTATGACCCTCACTCTTTTCATGCACATTTGGGGAAAAGCAAAGCATCCTACTTCAATCAGGAGTTTCACTGAATTTAATTTAACTGAATTTAATTTAACCAGCTACTTTCTGAATAGGAAAGTTGTAAAGATTATTTTTACCCTAAGAGTACCTAATGACAAAGCAGCGATGTCTGGGTGGCTCACTCCGTTAAGTGTCCAACTCTTGATTTTAGTCTGGATCCTGATCTCAGGGTCCTGAGATAGAGCCCAGAGTTGGGTCTGCAGTCAGCATGGAGTCTGCTTGTCCCTCTCCCTTCCCCTTTGCCCCCCACACTCCCTCACTCCCACTAAATAAATAAGCAAAATCTTTAAAAATATATCTTAGGAAGAGTTTTCTTTTAATCTGCATAAAACTTTAAAAAAAAAACAATGAAACAAACATGAAATAAAAAGCAAACATGAAAGTATGCACACTTGAATACCACAAAAATAGTCAAATGGGAGCAATGAATTTGTCTTCTCATAAGGTTAAGGGAACCCAACAATTTCATTTTAATAACAAATTACATTCACTCTTATAATTAATATTAATATGAACGTAGATACTAAAACTAACTGCAGCTCTTCCAAGGATAAAGCAATAGGATCAACGTGCAAATAAATGATTGCTTCCAGTAAGAGTAATCTCTTAGCCTTATCCTGCTGAACAGTCAAGAAGCTGTGCCTCATCTGTGCTTCACAAAAACGTCTCACACAAAAGTGATAATATACACTTTATAGATGAATAAACTGGGCTTCAAAGCTTCCCAAATCCGAGAGTTAATCAGTAGAAAAACTTACGCTATCCAGTTCTGCTCATCTCTGCAAGTGTTACTTTGTGCAGGACAAGCACTATACTTGGTTTTAAATATCTGAGGCTGTTGATTTCACCCAATCTTACAAGGAAGAGAAGTGTTATGGTTTTTTGGCATAATTTAGAGTTTATAAGTCACACTATGAGGAAAATAAATTAAGGTCATAGCAGCAGGCACAAATTACATTTCCTGAATTCTCACTCATTTCATCAAAGTTTCAGGTCCTGCAATGCTTTTAAATACATATGATAGCCAGTAGGGTAGAGTCTCATGCATGTTCTAGAACTAATTTTCTTTTCACTATTTAGTCATTCAACAAAATTATCTTTGTTGTCCATGACAGAAAAGTGAGTAAATAAAAAAGTCCTACAAGGTTAAATACTGCAAGTGTGGAATTTACTGTTAAAGCTCAGGGATAAGAGCCCTGATATTCAAAGAACGGCTCTGGCCTAAAGACCACTGTCCTTGGGGCGCCTCGTTGGCTCAGTGGGTTAAGGCCTCTGCCTTTAGCTCTGGCCCTGATCCGAGGGTGCTGGGATCAGGCTCTCTGCTCAGCAGGGAGCCTGCTTCCTCCTCTCTCTGCCTACTTGTGATCTGTCTGTCAAACAAACAAACAAACAAACAAAAACAACCTCTGTCCTCTTTCTTCTCAGTTCATTATTGGAACCAATCTTATCAGGTTCTTACAGGCCAGATTCTAGTGAAACAGCTCTATCATTTTCACTATTGCTTTTATCTCAGATTCCAGATGCCAGTTTTAGAGACTGGGCCAGGAGGAACAACTGAGGGCATATACTGTATTATATTTTGGCTACCCTCCCTTCAGTTCTATCTGTTAATAGATGCCAGGTGGGACTACTCTGTCTCTCTTCTAAATGTGCCTGAGATATCAGAATATATTTTCATTAAACTACACAGAAGTTTGGGTAAAGCATGACTAGAATGATAAAATATGCCTATGGTCATTTATAAAGAACCTATAGCAAGTAGCAAGTTACAATCCTATGCCTTGTAGTTACAATGACAAAAATGACAGATTAATAGTCCCAGGTATTCTGGATCTTACAGTCTAGTGAGAAAGAGAAACAGATAATCACATAAATAACTCCCACTATAATCACAGCAGTAAAATAGCATAATATATAGTTTAAATTGGGGTAAGTACTCTGAACTGCATGATTGGGGGAATTAACCTAGTCTTGTAGAGCAAGGAGCAAAGTGGGAGAAAGTAGGGTATAGCTTATGTAAGCAGAGAAATTATTACTAAAGTAGTCCAAGAACATTGAAATAAGGCTAGCAAAGAATGAGAGCATTTAAAGATATGAAACTGGTGTTTAAATTAAGTAAATAAGGGCATTATATTAAATTATATCTATCAGTTAAACACAAATACTTGGGAAAAGATTAAAAGATTAAAAAGTAATAAACCAGTATATGATTTGATTATTCCTAAAGGCTGGTATTATTAACTATTTTTAAAAATAGCTTTATATTTAAATGCTTAATTATTTTTTTAAATTTTAGTTCCCATTTATCGAGCCTTTAAATTTAAAGCGGAAAACCCTCAGAAACAAGGAGAATGAACTGGACTACCTTGGGGTGGAGGGATGGTATTTTTCTTTTTTTTTTTTTTAATAAAGATTTTATGTATTTACTTGTCAGAGAGAGCGAGCGCACAGGCAGAGTGGCAGGCAGAGGCAGAGGGAGAAGCAGGCTCCCTGCTGAGCAAGGAGCCTTGATGTGGGACTCGATCGCAGGATGCTGGGATCATGACCTGAGCCGAAGGCAGTCACTTAATCGGCTGAGCCACCCAGGCATCCCGGGATGGTATTTTTCAACCATATGTTTGCTTCATTATCTATATGATGTCACTAAAACAAACAAACAAACAAACATAATAAGCAAGCAATAATCTTAGATTAAAATCTACTTTAAGAAAATCCCAATGCAATATTATGACTATTGTATATGTGTATGCACATAAATATCATTCACATTTATACATAGTACTTCAAGGTCACTATCAATGTGTTGAAATACAGCTTCAATGAATTTGTTCATCTGGTCATCACTACATATGAATGCAGAGTGATTATGGAAGATTACATGAAAACAATCTTATTTTTATGACTAAAACTTAAATTCTCAGAAGTAAAAGCAGAAGTCGATTGGACTGCAATCAATGGCAACACTTACAAAGTATTTAATAATATATGCCAACAAGTGGTCAATATTTGTTCATATACTTTATTTCATTCACTTTTCACAAACCTCTTGAGAGTTGGGTTTTACATATTAATTTTCTATACAAGATCAAACTGAGGCACCGAAAAGTGAATTATTAGTTCAATCTCATAAACTGGGGCTATGTTAGGTCTCTAGAAGCCCCAAGCATTAAAATTAGTATGATGTTTCTTCACATACATATTTTTAAAAAATAATATGAAATCATACTATATATGAAAGAAAGTCAACCACTATTTTCACCTTTCCCATAACTAATTTGTTTTTTTTCTTGAAATAACAGACATAATTTCCTAAAAGAATAATTATGTTGCTTGTCCTTAGCACACCTATTCAGTAATACAGCATCTAATAGCAAGGCTAGACTGTAACAGTGGCTATGTCTTTTCAATATACAATTATCTAATAATGACTATGACTTTTAATTTGGAGTAATGATGTCAGAGGGTAAGGGAGGGTAATCTCAAAATTAGAAGGGATAAGAGTGGCTTTTTACTCATAAGAAATACTCTTCATGTTGGATGAGTGGAGGCATTTGCTCCATTCGAACATTTTTTGAGCACTTCCTACGTGCAAGATACCTGATAGACTCCAGGGACATAGAGATGAATGAGACATGGAAGTCAGATACTATTGGAAAAGGATTCCAGGTAAAGAGACAAAGACAGGTGACACTATGCACTGTGAAAGAAATAAGGAGAGAGGAGTACCTAACGCAGGTAAATGTAGCCAAAGAATACTTCTAAGAATTGATGATATTTGAGCAAAGCTTCATGGAAAAACTGAAGCATATGGGGGAACATGTACCATAACAGGATCAAAGGCCAAAAACCACGGACTTGTGAGAAAATGTGGGCAAATTCCTATAACTGGAACACAACTGTTCAGGGAAAGTGGTTACACATGAAAGACAAGAGAGCCCAGACCAGAAGAGACTGATAAACACTGAAGAGCTCCAGCTTCCTCCTGAACACAATGGCATGCCATTGAAGCATTTTAAGTGAGTGGTCACATGATCCAATTTATATTACAGAACTCTCATGTTGAGTCCACACACAGCCTAGTTCCAGATTCCTAAAAACTCTCAGGTTTCAGAGTAATTGCGTTTTTCTCAGTGTGACATTATTCCCATATCTTCTTCCTACGATGTTTAGTCTTGAAACATTTTAGAAATAAATAGGCACATAGTCTTTCTGAGTTAGTACTGGAGTACTGTTCAGAGGAAGTGTGTGGGTGTGTGATGAGGCTAAGCTGCCGACAAAGATGTCCATATGCTCGAGTCAAGTAGTTGTGTAGGCAGGCCACAGACATCACACAGATGTCCTAGAGCTCTAGAGCACACGGCCTGAGGAGTAGAGTCAAGATTCCATCCTTTGTAAAGAGACTGAATGTTTTGTAATAAAATCAATCAATCAATCAATGCTACTTGTTTTGATCTGCCACCCACCCAGGATCATTAAAGTTAACGAGAAACAAATACAAGAGGCAGGAGAGAAACAGTGAAACAGTGAAAAAAAAAACATTAAGGAGCATCTTACCTTAAAGGTGGTTTTTTGAAAAGCTATTTAATCCAATCAGGATATCAAATTCTACTATGATGTTTCACATTTTCCTTTGATCTAACATATTTTATATTTGTTAGATCATCTACTTATCAGTTGAGACAACTCAAACTTCAGAGGGAAGAAATAAAAGTATATTTAAGAGACCGGATTATTATAAAATAGACATTATTTTCCTAAAATTGGTGACATAATTTTGGGTTAATTATGAGACTCAATTTTTTAAAATGGTAAAATACCTTTAAGGCATAAAGCAAAGCACCCATCAGCATTTTAGTGTGCTATCTATCCATCTTAAGGCGATATAGTTATCTCTGTGGGATAAAGCTGAAGGATAAAGTGGTTTAGTTTCCTGCATTCTTCACTTGGACTAGTGTTAGGAGTACCCAAAATAACAAGAGATAGGTTCCCTCTTGCATTCAGAGAAGCTACCTTCACTGTAATCTACCCAAAACAAGTGTTATTCATATCCTTTTTTACAGATGAGAAAACTAAGATTCTAAGAGATTTAAAAAAAAATCTCCCTAGGTCATAGCCACATAAATTGGGAAACGATTCATGCATTGGTCTCTTTGCCTGCAAAAGTTGCATGTTTTCCATTATCCAGCTTAGCCTATGCAAATGACGCAAGAATCTTTCTCCCTGTCTTGATCAAATTCTGCATGCTTCCTTTTCTTCTTTCTACCTAGGAAAAATGTAGAACTATTTGTCTCCTCCCCATACAGAATTACATATTCTAGCAGAACTACTCCATCATTTCTGAGGCATTAATAGTTTGTTTTTCCTTTTTATCTTAGAACAAGGGCTAATTTGCTAAAAGATAAATAGAAAAATACTTGGCCTAGTATAACTCTGTTTTAAATTGTCTTATCTTTTGGCAGAGCACACTAATCATTTTCTGAGTCCTCTGATTGACATTCATATAGTATCTTTCTTGACTGACGGTATTAAGGCCCAGATACAGAATATCTTTAAAAAAAAAAAGAAAAAACTAATTTACAATCTGATTTTCCCTCTGCCAGACAGAAGCTACCTATGGACAATAATTTCATATATTAACCAGACATTAGGACCTTGGAGGAAAATACATGCTATTGTGTTGAAAATTGAGTATTCTCAGAAACTGATGAGCTTCAGCAGCTCATGACTGCAGCTTTAACAGTAAGAGAGAAGGTCTGGTAAGAGACAAGGGCAATTAAAACCAACCTGAAAGCATACCAATGGAATGGATTATAAAACAATGAAAGTAAAAAGAAAATTACCGAAGGATACATTTGTAAACATTAGTGATTAGGGGTGGTTCAGTTACTTGAACATCTGCCTTTGGCTCAGGTCGTGATCCCAGGGTCCTGGGATTGAGCCCCGTGTCAGGCTCTCTGCTTAGCGGGGAGCCTGCTTCTCCCTATCCTCTGCCTGCTGCTCCCCCTGCTTGTGCTCTCTCTCTTTCTCTCTCTCTGTCAAATAAATAAATAAAATGTTTTTAAAAATGTGATTAAAGACTTGCTAAAAGCTGTATTCATATTATCATATCATATTCATAATATTTAGAGGTGAGGAAAAAGATATTCTGAACAAATGCAAGTGCAAATAAACAAAATAAGTAACTGTTATTTACCTGAATGCATACTTTGTCTGATACATGTACTGTTCCACAGAACATACTATCAGAAACAATGATTTAATGGAAGAGAACACGAGACTAGGTATTATGTCATAACAATATTTTGGAACTCAGTACTAATTTGCTGTGCAACATCATCACCTTCCCTAGCAAAGGAGTTGACCTAGAGAAGTGGTTGTTAAGGTGTGGCTCCAGACCATCATCCCATCATCGTCATCGTCGTCATCATCATCATCATCATCATTCGAAAACTTGTTAAAAATGCAAATTATTGGGTCCCTCCTAGACCATCTGAAGAGGAAAATTTGGGAATGGGGTCCAGCAATCTGTATTTGAGCAAGACTTGTGTGTATATCTGATGCACACTAAAACCTGAGACCCAGTGAACTAGATCATCTGCAAAGTGTCCCTAACATCAATATTCTCTAGTTATGTAAGTTATTTCCTAAAATAGCTTAGCTCATGGTCAACTAGCTTCAAGCACTCTCACAAGACCTAGGTAGCTAAGAATATAACCACGACAATGACATTTGAGAAAGTGTCAGGAACAGAATTTTGAGAAATTGGATATGTCAGAGGAGGCTATTAAGACTTTAGACTTAGACAATGATTAGGAGGCATAAAAATGAGAGATATAGTCTCCCTCAAAATTCAAAGTTGAAAAAAATATAGAATAAAAAGTAACATATTATCAAAGTAATGGGGTCAATCACAGACTTGAGATATTGGGGCATTAGAGCTGGGAAAAATCTTCGCAATTCATTTATGCCATTTATCTGTTGATACAAAATCCGAACACAGATAAGAGAAATAAATTGTCTCCAGTCAGCTTGTGAGAAAATAAAAACATGCTGAATCTTCATGTAGCAGGTGATTTAAAAATACTTGTTGAACTATATCAGAAAGATTTGTGAGTGGAGGTAAGACAAATTAGTTTCTCTATGTGCATGATTCTGTGCACTTCATTGAGCAATCTGGATGTAGCTTTAAAACATTCATGTAGGAATCCATTTACTATGTCACTGCCTAGAGACATTTTTGGAACTTCTAGGATTAGCTTTCAACTTAAAATTATCTGGAAATGAGTCATGTTCAATCTATTCCATCATATCTTGATTTCTCATTATACCATGAATCAGAAAGTTGGTTGCAGGTCTCTACACACAGCTGAATCTTATGTAACTTTAGCTACAGCTGACAGCAGGTCATGTCTCAATGCCTGAAAATAATACAAAACAAAACAACAACCACACACACACACACACAAAACAGAACAAAAACACAGTTTTCTAATACTTATGAAGCATTACTCTATGCAGTTCCATTTAATTTCTCATAAAAACATTACTGAGAGATTTGACATCGTTAACCTGTCTCACTTTGCTGTGGTGGTAAAATATAATTTATAAATAAATCATCTTTTTTGATGTTTAGTCACTGAAGTGAACAGCATGCTTAGATACTCTGTGATTTAATAAGGCTAAACAGACTCTGCTCATGAATGCCAACTTAAAAAAAAAAATCATCCAACATATATTTTGCACTTGCTCTGTGTCTGGTCAAGGTGCCACACCTCAAGAATCTGACGATGAATATGACAATATTCATGTCTCAAGGAATTCACAGTTCAAGATATCAGGGAAACATAACCTGATGAAACTGCTTTTTGTGATGAAACTGCTTTTTCTTTTAACCTAAGCACATACAGAATTCATCAATTCATTCTAGTAACCAAGTCATGATAATTCAACTGAGAATTTCTAAGGTAATATAAGTCATGGATAGTTGCAATAATCACTGGATATTCTACACAAACCATAGTTAGGATCCAGGGCCAATAAATGTTTGAATATCTCTGATATTTCAGGTAGGTAATTCATTATATTAACAGACGATGTATTTCATTTCTTTTTTAGAGCAAACTTCTGACATAAGTATTACCTGTATTTTGTATGTATGGAAATGGGAAACAGAAGCCCTTCAGTGACTTTTCAAAGTCACACATCAAGTCAATAAAGGATCCAGGATTCAGAGCCAGGTCATATTCTGAGTGGAAAGTTTTTTTCTACTCAATTAGAACATTTTGCTTTTCAGAGCAAAAGAAAAAGAGGAATGGTAAGGAAGGGAGAAAAAGAGAGAGACATGGTAAGAGGAAGAATGTAGATAGGCAATCCTTCATACATAGCAGTAAGCAAATTATTTAGTTAATTTGATAATCCAATAAACATATGTCAACCTAGACATCACCACGTCTCCCAGAAACAGAAATTCTGAGCCAATATAGAGAAGTAAAAAGTGGAATACATTTTTACTCTATTACCTTTTTAGCCTCAAGTCATCTAGGTCTTCTAAGATATACTTTATATAGTATGTTATTTGATCTAATTTTAAAAATATTTGTTTACAAACATCATGCCACAGAGAGAAGAATAGCTATGGAAACTACTATACACCACAATCCAGAGAATCAATTTTTGGAATGTAAATAAAGTTGGATTGTTATTAGTATAATTTACAATTGAGAAAGGATAGGATAATTTATCACTTGTACAGACTGGTTCTGAGTAATCATAATGATGAACTTTATAACACTCCCTTGGATGAACTTTATTCTTTCTCAGTTCAAAATTATTCTTCCCATAATGCCCCTTTCCCTATAGAGAATCCCTAGGAGTTTACATAAGAATCACAACTTTACCCATAGGGAGAAGGAATAATAACATTTTCCTTTTTCCAGCAAGAAGAAATGCAATTATTTTTAATTGCGGGAAGATGATACATTTTTGGAAGATTGGCATCTTTGCCACCTCTACAATTAATGTTGTCACAGTCCATTATTGCTCTGAGATATCTTTGAGGAGCATGTCCCTCTGGCTTAAAAATTTTCTAAAGCTTCTTAGTACGGGATAGAATTTCTCCACATTTGGCACTTGCCCACCTCTTGCAATATCATACCCGTGCTCTTCTCCACATTTGCCCTGTATTCATTCTCTACTCAAAAACAAAAAGCTATTTGTTCTCATATCACTATAAATGCTGTATTGGTCATAGGGTCTGGGACAGCTTTCACACAATTTTGGCTGGAGGGGGGACTTATAATTTCCCCTTCAAAACCTAGGTCAATTGTTGTAACCTTTGTTAAGCCTTCTTCCAGCAGAATGGATACTTAGTACTATGGTATCTTGCATTCAGTGCTCTGTCATAGCACCTGCTAGATCCCTTTTCCAGTATTTAGTCACTTGTCCAAGCTCCTCAGCTCAGGGGCCATGCTGTAGTCTTCTCCATGGTCCATGTTAATCCCATGCACAACTGGAAGACATGTGTCGATGTCATGTGCTCTACAGAGTAAAGGATTATGTGAAACACAATAGGAAACAAGTTAACATTGGAAGCTGTGAGGTTTTTTTCCCCAACTATTGAGATGGAAGCAAGAAATTATACCTAACACTTAGAAAATGCTCTCTATATGCCAAGTACTATTCTAAGTGCTTTATAGACACATATGAACACATTTAATCCTCACTCCAACTTCATAAGGAAAATACTATTATCCCTTTTTACAAATCAGAGAACTAACTCATACACAAAAGTTTAAGTAACTTACTTATGATCACCAGCTGCTGCACAGAAGGGTGCTGCACACCAGGTAGTTAAATTCAAACACCATCCTCAACTACCTCTCATAGGTCCTAGGAGAAAGATCTAGAAGTACTTCACAAGTATGCATTCACTGAGTGGCACTGACTATAATAGGAAATTTAGTTCACTAATGAGGCAATAGTGTTCTGGGACTAGATCGAAGGATAAAGGAATATCTACACTCTGGTTCCAAATCTACTACCAATTATCAATAAAGCTAAGGTCTTCTAGTTAGGACTTCTGTGACTTTTTTGGAACTTCCCAGGGCCTCCATTTCCTCATACCTGAAAGGGGAATAAACATAGAGAGACCCAATCTCACAGCATTGGTTTGAAGGTGAAAACAGACAATGCTCATGAAATGGTAAGCACAGGGACAACTGGGTGGCTCAGTCAGCTGGGTGGCTGCCTTCGGCTCAGGTCATGATCCTAGGGTCCTAGGATTGAGCCCTGCAACAGGCTCCTCGCTCAGCGGGGAGCCTGCTTCTCCCTCTGCCTGTTCTGCCTGCTGTTCTCCTGCTTGTGTGCTCGCTCTTGCGCTCTCTCTCTCTCTCTCTCTCTGTTAAATAAATAAATAGATAAATAAAATCTTAAAAAAGAAAGAAAGAAATGCTAAGCACAGAATCTGCCACATCAAGGTAAAGTTAAAACTAAACAAAACCACCCTGGGCCTCCCTCTGCTGATTTCTGTCAACACTGCCACATTTGACTGGCCGTCAGGAATCTGCTTGGCAACTACAGTGATAGAGAGAAGGAAAGATGCAGTAAACTGGAAAGAAATGGAAGGTGAGGCACTGCACTCAATATTCTTGCAAGCATTTTTTTTTTTTCATAAAAAACAGTAACTTGAGTATCAAAGGTGTGTGAGACAGTCATATGAGTAACCTGTAGACTTTCCACATTGTCTCTGAGATTGTCTTTGAGATGTCATATTAGCTCAGGACTTCACATCCTGTGACTCAATGTTGTGTGAGCACTTTATTCTGACCATCCATAATACATCTGAATCTGACCCTGATCTTAATTCTCTCTATTCCTGAAGAGAGACAGTTCAAGCACTAAATTCTCAAATCACAATTTTAGATTCAATCTCTAAGCTTTGTTATTTTGTTGTTTTTTTAACTCTCACCTATTTTATTCAATGTGTTCCCCTATAAAAGCTTAGCCAAGCAAAAGATTTAAATTACACAACGTAGAGACAATGAAAATGAAAGAAAGCAAAAGACATTTTCTCACATGCTTACCCTCTGCTCGTTTGCAATAGGCCTTACGCTGGAATCATACAGAACCATTTGTGTCTTTCTGCTTTCCAGTCCCTAAAAGAAGCCTCCCAGTTAAGATTCTCTTAGAATATTAGAGGAGAAACATATATGTCTGAGGACACCAAAATCAGGATATTGGTGGCCTTTCAACATTCCCTATAAAGTACCAAACCTTTCCACGGTTTATGGAAAAATTTTAAGCTGATGGTTTTACTATGTTGTTTTGAGTTGTGTTGCTTAAGACAAAAATACTAAGAGACAGATTTAGAGGAAAAGGTTTGTTTTTACACAGTGTTACATCCATTCTCTAATTTTAAGTAAGAATTACTCAAAATCCCTTGATACTTCCCCACCCCACACCATAGCAAACTGAAAATACAACTAAAAACAAATCAAATATTCATCAACCTAAAAAAACGATCCCCTGACTTGTCCCCAGAAAACAGCCACAGGGAGAAATACAATAATGTATTTTTTAGAATCAACCCAATATACAACATTGACTATAAAATTCATTCGTTATATGTTATCTTTATCTTTCTAGAATTCTGTAATTCATAACTAGTGTTTCTAGTTGCTCTAAAAAAAAAAAAAAAAAAAAAAAACCTAAATATAAGGTGCCTCTTACTCAGATAATTTTACTTAAAACAAAACCAAAAACTCACAAAATTAATTTTTCCTATTGGCAATACACTGTGATTTTTATTCCTTTATAGATAATTACGATTTATTCTCTCCATTTTTTTTCTGTCCAATTCTGATTATGTCTCAAGATGTCTTACTAAATGCATTCCCAGATGCAAAATGTCAGAGGTAAGTAAGAGTCAAGTTTCGAAGCTACTACTCTAGCAAAGGTATACTGCCCCAGATAAAGAGGAGGCAGCAGCCAGACATGGATAGGAAACAGGACTGTTCCCTGATTGTTAAGAAGGGCAAAAAACAAGTTTCAAACAGCTGGGAAAAAAACCCAGAACTTAAATGTTATTCCCTATAACCACTGCCTTTAGTAACCTATAGCTTCATTATAATACATTTACATTACAATTTTGACACCCTTAGGGGGATGGTGCCATGGCAGTTCTGATAAGGACCATACAGGGCCAAAAACTCCCTCTCCTGAACTGTAAGTGAAAATCCTTAGATGACTGGAGCCAACCCCAGTCAGACACCACCCTAGCTATGACCCAAAACTCCTACAACTGTGAAAAAGAACAACCCTGACCACTGGGCACTTGCCACCTCTGGGCCTGGCTGCTCTTTCACCATGATAATGTACTTTTGTTTCAACTGCTATTAAACTCTTCCTTACTCGAGAGTTTGCCTGCATTCTTTGCTGAACTCAAGAACCAAGGCTGGTTTGGGTGTGGGGACGGGACACACCTTTGACATCCCCAAATTTGCGTAAAATAACGTATTTATCAAGCACAATAATCACAAGACTTCCTAAAGCTATTTATCCTGTGACCTTGACTGAATATCAGGTCAAAGGCTTGAAGGACTTATGAGAGATGGCACTAATGCAGATCTTCAAATAAAAAAAAAAAATCATTTAAACAAGATAAAATTACCTATAACACTTTTTCATCAATGCTAAAATCTAGACAGAGCTGAGATCCTTTAAAATGCTGAAAATAATAAAATAAAATAAAATAAGCATGTTTGCAATAAAAACAAGAATATTGAAAAGATAGGTTAACAGCCTTGGGCCAATGATACAGTTTTTAATAAAAACTGAGAGAAGCCAAATAACCCAACACATTCTTACTTCTAAGAACAAAAATACCCTTTGGTACTGTAAAGGGTAATACAAATGTAGGCCAACAAGAATTGAAACTAACAAGAAGAAGAAAAGTAGTTACAGAATACATACCTGACCAAAGGTGCTTATCAGGTATGAGAGTAATTATTCAAACATTCCAGAGAATTAGGAAGTGTCCTAAAGATGGATGATGAGGAAAAATGAACTTGTAAGTTTATCACCCACCCCCACAACAAAATTTTATAATGGATTATTATACATAGTTTGTCAAGATCTTTAAAAAATGTGATTATTAGAAACCTATATAACTTTATAAAGTTTACAAAACTTTCTTTTAATTGGATCACTTTGCTCAGGAGTTATTTTAAGAAAGAGTAATTTCAGTAAAGATTTGGAATCTCAATGAGATCCTTACCATAGAATGAAAGCATGTAGAATAGAGAGTGCAGAGTTACATGTCTTTGTATTTCAAGCACAGACAACAATTAACGTGAATTATTGCTTCAGTGCCAAATTAGAGGGAGGTTTCTCGCAAGTTGGTGAACTCTGTCCTGCTCAACATCATTGATGCAAATGCAGAAGACACAGAAGACTCATTTATTAAAGTCACTGACGACACAGGACAGAGAGACTAATCAGGTCAGATCACAGATTCAAGGCTTTAAAAGATCTCAATACAAACGACCTAAAAATGTGAAATTTAGTTAATTTAAAAAGCTCAAGTGCTACCATGTGCAAGGGATAGTGAAACACACAAAGTTCCATCTTCTGTATCATGTTTAAGCATTATTAGTTAAAAGTGCTAATTTTTGTGTACCACGCTAGAAATGCTGAATGAAAATAATCTCCAAAGAAGGTTGCCAGGAAAGCTATTATTAAAAAAAAAAAAAAAAAAAGGTATGTCAAGCAATTTCTATCATTGTAAAGATTCTGGTAACAATGATCTATGTGAAATCACTCTTAACCCAAGAAGTTTACAGAGGAAAGGAGATACAATACACAAAATGTTCATAAATGTTTCATATATAATAAATAGCTATATGCATGAGAAAGTTACTCATTCCTATTAGCCTCTTAGTCATAGAGGCTAAAAAATATAGAAAGGATTTTAAAAGTTGAAAAGTGATTTTTCTCAGGGATATTAACAAAGGCAAGATTGTAATTATTACTTAAATCTTTTCTTTCGTCTCTGTATCTTTTTAAGAAGAGGTAAATGAGTGGGGGCGTATGTGTCTTTTTTAGGTAGGAGGGTGTGTCCTTTTCGTGTTCTTCTCCATGGATTTGGGTGTTTGTTTGTTTGTTTCTTTGTTTTTTCAACCCAAACCTGTAGTTGAAGGATATACCCAAGTGAGCAGAAACCAAACGGATAATCCGAATGATCTGAAACATATCAGTCATGATTTACTACAAAACTGAACTCTGTGGTGATCATAAGAGGACCTGCATAATGAGGCTAGGTGGCCAGTGAAATCAGAAAAAAATGACAATGTGAGATTCTCATCCCTGTGGGCAAGATGACACTCCTCTAGAGCCTTAAGATAGAGACACATGAAATATTGGTGGGTATATAAGTTGGGATGGCATTTCCTGGTTCTCCTTAGGTAGAACCTCTTTAGGAAGAAAGGTAACTTCCTTTCTTTCTTAAGCCTGAGCTAGAGACTTGGTACTTCCACAGGTACCCTACATCAGATCCTTTGAATCAAAGAGAATATCCAGTTTGTCACTTCGTAAACTACTAAGAAAGGTACTAACACAAAATCCCCTCAAGTCAAGACTGTGACTAGGTTTTTGTTAATTGGCCTGTTGATAACTGTTTTATATCCAATCACTGTAAAGCAAAAACTTTAGAATATGAAACAGCAATGGGCATTTTATTCTCCTTTTTGCATTGGAAATATTGTTTTTACCAGCATTTTTCACAGAGCTAGAACAAACAATCCTAAAATTTGTATGGAACCACAAAAGATCCTGAGTGGTCAAAGCAATTGTGAAAAAGAAAAGCAAAGCTGAAGGCATCACAGTTCCAGACTTCAAGCTCTATTACAAAGCTGTTATCATCAAGATAGTATGGTACTGGCACAAAAACTGACACATAGATCAATGAAACAGAATAGAGACCCCAGAAATGGACCCACAACTACAGGGTCAACTAATATTCCGCAAAGCAGAAAGAATATCCAATAGAAACAAGACAGTCTCTTCAACAAATGGTGTTGGGGAAAACTGGATAGCCACATGCAGAAGAATGAAACTGGACCACTTATACCATACACAAAAATAAATTAAAAATGAATGATGAAAGACCTCAATGTGAGACAGAAATCCATCAAAATCCTAGAGGAGAACACAGGCAGCAATCTCTTTGACATCGGCTGCAGCAACTTCTTATCAGTATCTCCACAGAGGCAAGGGAAACAAAAGCAAAAATAAATGACTGGGGCTTCATCAAGATAAAAAGCTTTTGCACAGAGAAAGAAATAATCAACAAAACTAAAAGGCAGCCTACAAATTGGGAGTAGATATTTGCAAATGACCTATCTGGTAAAGGGTTAGTATCCAACATCTGTGAAGAACTTATCAAACTCAACACCCCAAAAACAAATAATCCAGTTAAGAAATGGGCAGAAGGGGCGCCTGGGTGGCTCAGTGGGTTAAAGCCGCTGCCTTTGGCTCGGGTCATGATCCCAGCGTCCTGGGATCAAGCCCCGCATCGGGGCTCTCTGCCCAGCGGGGAGCCTGCTTCCTCCCTTCTCTCTCTGCCTGCCTCTCTGCCTACTTGTGATCTGTCTGTCAAATAAATAAATAAAATCTTAAAAAAAAAAAAAAAGAAAAGAAATGGGCAGAAGACATGAATAGACATTTTCTTTTTTTTTAAAAGTTTATTTATTTATGTATTTGACAGAGATCACAGTAGACAGAGAGGCAGGCAGAGAGGGAGGGGGAAGCAGGCTCCCTGCTGAGCAGAGAGTTCGATGTGGGGCTCGATCCCAGGACCCTGGGATGGTGACCTGAGCCAAAGGCAAAGGCTTTAACCTACTGAACCACCCAGGCGCCCCTAGACATTTTCTAAAGAAGACAGATGGCTAACAGAATATGAAAAGATGTTCAACATCACTCATCATCAAGGAAATACAAATCAAAACCACAATGAGATATCACCTCATACTTGTCAGAATGGCTAAAATTAATACACAGGAAACAAAAGATGTGGCAAGGATGTGGAGAAGGAAAGAGGATATGTACCCTCTTACATAGTTGGTAGGAATACAAACTGGTGCAGCCACTCCAGAAACAGTATGGATGTTCCTCAAAAAGTCAAAAATAGAACTACCCTACAATCCAGCAATGCATTACTATGTATTTACCCAAAGGTTACAAAAATACTGATTTTAAGGGACACAGGCACACCAATGTTTATAGCAGCATTGTCCACAATAGTCAAAATATACAAAGAGCCCAAATGTCCATTGACTGATGAATGGACAAAGCAGATGTGGTATATATACACACAATGGAATATTACCCAGCCATAAAAAAGAATGAATTTTTTTTCCATTTACAACAATGCCCATGGAGCTAGTATATTATGTTAAGGGAAATAAGTCAGAGAAAGACAAATACCATATGGTTTCACTCATATGTGGAATATCAGAAACAAAACAGATGACCATAGGAGGGAAAAGAAAAGAGTGAAGCAAACCATAAAACAGACTTTTAACTACAGAGGACAAACTGAGGGTTGCTGGAGGGGAAGTGGGAAGGGAGATGGGCTAAATGGGTGATGGGGATTAAGAAGGGCACTTGTGATGAGCACTGGGTGTTATATGTAAATGATGAATCACTAAATTCTATCCTTGAAACTAATATTACACTATCTGTTAACTAACTAGAATTGAAATAAAAACTTAGAACAAATAAATAAAACTATTTTTTTTAAAAAAGCAAATATTGGTTTTTTTCAATGTTGTTACACAGGACAAAAGTAAGGGATTCCAAAAAATAGTGAGATTAGTGGGGGATAAAACAACAACAAAACCCAACCAAAAAAACTTGAGTAATTATAAGGAATAAGGGACCAGAAACTTACAGCTTAAACTTAAAGAAAATCATGACTATATGATACAGTCACTGTTGATAGGTATTTGAAAAGTAACATGAAAAAATGGTCTAACAATATTTGTTGCTACAGTATGCCACAACTGAGTTGTTCTAAATGACATATTTTATTTAGAATGATCAAGCACTATCATATACTTCAGTATTCAATAAGACAATTTACAGTTACTTTAAGAATGCTTTGTTTTGGATTACTGTATAGAGGAGTGGGATGGTTTCCTAAATTACTGCTTCTAATTAAATAATAATGATGATACAGCAAATGTTATTATAAAAGGAAATATATAAATATATTCACAAATAAAGATTATCCTGGAAAACAAGCTTAGAAAATAGGAGAGTTTATATTGCCACACCTGCTCACTCACACTAAGTTTCTTTTAAAGACTGGAATAAGGGCACCTGGGTGGCTCAGTCATTAAGCATCTGCCCTCAGCTCAGGTCATGACCCCAGGGTTCTGGGATCGAGCCCCACATTGGGCTCCCTGCTCAGGGAAGCCTGCTTCTCTCTCTCCCTCTGCCTGCTGCTCCCCCAGCTGTGCTCTCTCTGTCAAATAAATAAATAAAATCTTTAAAGTAAAATAAAATAAAGATTGGAATAAACTGAGGAATAGGTCGCTCTGAAAAGTATACAGGCTGCCTGACCCTGAAGGCATATACTGGAAGCCGGCAGCACTGAGATGTCCTCAGTTTCTGAAGCAAATGAGGAAGGTCCAAAAATATCCTACTTCTTAAACAGATTGATTTTTTTTTTAACCTGGTGTGATTTATGCAGAGAATCTGTAACATATTCCAGTTCATCAAAAGTCTAATTTACATACATTTAAAGGACATTGTAGAAAATAATTAACTAAATGAATCACAATTCAGACAGTGAAAGTTAACTGGGGATTTTTAGATCCTTAAATGGAAAACTAGGAGATTAAGTAAGTACACTGGATTGGTAGGGAAAAAGAAAAAAGAAAGAAGGAAGGATGGAGGGGGAGAAAGAGACACAGAGAGAGAGAAATGGGAAGTTGCTTTGTTTGAAATGCTTCTATCCTAAAATAATGCAAAATAAAGGGCACTTTATTCTTTTTTCCCCATATCTTATGAGTGAAAAATTGTGTTCCTTGCCAGCCTTCATCTTGAAATATATTAAAATGATTACAGTACTGTGTGCATCTAGTAACACGTCTTGAGTTCTAGCTTAGAGACTTACAAGGAAAGGAACATTTGGCTTGTGAAAATCAAACTAAATTCCAATCAAGATTGTACTCCCCATCACTGATACACATGGGAAAAATTTCAAATGAAAATTCGCAGATGAATGATAAACTTTTTATTAATTTTCATGCAAACCTAACATTGAGTGGGAATTTTCTAAAGGTTTGAATAATAAGTTTACTAACCTATTATATTAAAACTATTTTAATGAGCTTTTTATGTTTCCTCATAATGACAGAGAAGCTGACCCTTAATAAACAGTGGCCCATAATACCGGCCCATAATCAATAATGGTTTTATTATACCTAATTCCATGCCAAGGAATAAGAGATGTAAACTTCTTTTTACCATATAGGTCTTATACAAGTGGAACATTATATAATAACTTCTTGAGATTAAATCAGGAATTATTAATTTCTATTTGTATACATACTTCGAGATTTTAACTCATTTGGTAGAAAAACTTTCAAAACAATGTCTTTCTGCTATTTTTTTTAAATGCACACAGAGAATTATTAGTTTATACTGGCTGTGTGCCCACATAAATGACTACAGTCGAAGAAGAGCTTGGATAAGCAGGGCTGCCTAAGAGACTGCATTCAAGACCTAGAAAGCAAATCTATACACTTGATCCTGGTTAAAATGTTCTCTAAATAGTGCCATTATAAAATAGTGAATAGGGGTGCCTGGGTAGCTCAGTGGGTTAAGCCTCTGCCTTCATCTCAGAAAATGATCTCGGGGTCCTGGGATTGAGCCCTGCATCAGGCTCTTTGCTCAGCAGGGAGCCTGCTTCCCACCCCCTTCCCCAACCCCGCCTGCCTCTCTGCCTACTTGTGATCTGTCTGTCAAATAAATACATAAAATCTTAAAAAAAATAAAAATAAAAAAATAAAATAAAACAGTGAATAAAAGAATTAACCAAATTACCTGCCATTCAACTTCTCAAATTTGTTTTTCTTTTTGATCAGAGTAAAATGTAATTAAAACAAGTCCAGGTTTAACTAGATCTCCCCACCTGCTCTCAATTCTTCTAAATGGGAAATAACCACCTGGAAAACCATGTCCTTCATTTGCACAGTATCTTCACGGTTGCTGTATATATTTAGAGAATCCCATTCCCAAAGGTGTGTCCTTAGCCACAATCCTTTCAAAGAGTTGTTTCCAACCAATAGCTATGCCTCCTATACCAATGCCAATGTTGATCTGCAGTACAGAAAGAGACAGCTATACTGAAAAGAAGTAAGTAAATAAGGCATGGGCTTTTGTAGTCTTGGTAATTGATTACACAGAGTCTTAAAAAGGCATAGGAAGGAAAAAAAAGGCATAGGAATTGATACCTAATAACTCTATTTTGATATAGAACAAAGGCATACCTTTATTTGTATACATTTACATCTATTTTCTTTTATTCTCTTACATGTTTGCATTCACAGATATATATATATCTAACATGTATATATAAAACACAGATATATATATCTAATATATCTATATATATCTCTCTCTAATATATATATGTATATATACACATATATATACACATATATATACGTATATATACACATATATACACATATATATACATATATATACATATATATACACACATGTATATATATAAAACAAATACAGTATAAATACCCTGGGGAAACATGTCATTTTACTATTTTATGAATTTTTACATATATTCATACCTTAGATGTGTAAAATATGAATCAAATATTTATTAACTTCATGAAAAATTACATAGATGTATTTTTTAAATGAATACACATAAGAAAATATCTGAGGTGAAAGTCATATCTGGTTAGAAAAATGACGCATAAGGTTATAAAATTTGTACTTGCAACTATAAAACTGATTTGGAAAGCAGGAGATATAATGGAAGGATGCTTTCACAAAACCAACACCCCTTTGCAATAAAACGGAAAATTAGCTGTGTTTGTCCATCAACTTCAAGGTTCAGCTAAAAATATCAAAATTACTCTTCATTACCACTAGGTGGCTCACTGTCTATATCTATGCCTGAGCAGACACACCACTGTGGCCCCATAAGGTTGTAGGCAGTAAGATTCTCAGTAGGGTACAGGTAGTAGAAAAATCACTTCAAAGCAAATGTAATGTTTTAAGCAAGGGAACACCTGAGCTATTCCTCCATCAGTTCTCATCAGAATTGTCTTTCCAGAGACAGGATAATAGGAAGAGCTGGTCTTAGACCAGAGACGTTTAGAAAGCCAGATGGAAACCCATCTAACAAGCACTCTGCAATTATGCCCAGTCTCATATACTTTCAATGCATTCCTAATGTGAGAAAGATACCAGGGGGTGGGGGGAAGTGAGAGAGAAAAGAAAACACCACCTTAAACACTCAAACAACACCAAATTACATTATCTACTTTTGACTGATTTGGAATTAGAATGGAAGAAAAGTTAAGGATTAGGGAAATAAAAATAAATCAGCAAAGAAGGGAAATTTAACATGGGGAAGTTCACTTTCCTAGATTTGCAAGATGGCTCTTAGCAATCAGTTCCTCCACCAAACTGTGTTTTAACAGAGGGAATATAATAGGGCAGTAGCCACAGAAGCTTGTAACACCATCCAATGTATTGCTATAAAAAGCTTTACCATCTGGATCCTAATTCTCCTCAATATTGAAACTGTAGAGCATTTTCTTCTCTTCATTCTAATTTACAGCTATCACTCAGTGCAGCCCTGAAGGATGCATACAATATGCCATTGTTAGAGCTAGTGCATAATCCAAGGCAATTTGGGGAAAATCAGTTTGTAAGTATAACTGCATGGTTTTCTTGGTATTCAGCACCTGTTTGCATTTTGTGAAAGCTTATAAATTTTACTTCTATTTTTTTTTTCTTCTCTTCCTTTTGCCTTGGTCAAAAGAGGTCTGTAAAAGTTGTTGTGCATGTGTAAAAATGTTTGTGGATTGTACCATCAACCTTATCCCACTGACGGCCACGACTGGAAACGTTGCTATCTAAAAGTACTGAACATTAACCTGCTTCTTTGATTTAACCCATAGTATTCATTTTTTGCTTTTATTTTCAAAAATCCCCTAAATCACCAATTCACCAAGCTACCCAAGAAAGGCTATCAGATATAGAGGAGGAGTAAAAGTGTTTCACAATTTAAAAGGCTGGTGACTAGAAGCCAGCATGGTGACAGAGCAGTCATCACCTCTGGCTTCAAATAAAATGAAATTGATTCCCTCTCAGCAAAGACAGCTCTGATTGGCGATCCATAATGTGGAAGCAACTGGCTGACTTTTCATCTGCCTCACAAATCTACATTAGGGAGAAAGTAGAGTAAGGGGGAACGAGAATGAGAAAGCTAGCTCAACACCTCTCACCTCCACAAAATGCTTGGTTAAGATCACATCTTGGGATGTCTTATCTTGCTTGCTGAATTGGCCATCACTGACAAAAGAAAAACAAAAGGAAAGAGTATTCTCGCCCTCTCCAAGATTCCATTCCAAGTACACACCATGTACCCCACATGGGGGCTGGGGGGAAGAGTTATGTGTCCTCTATCTCCCTGGCTGTTTCAGTTCCTTGGACTAAGCCATCAGCTGCCATAGCACCATGGAGAAAGTAATAGGAGTAGGGTTATTCTAAGTTTGAACACGAATTGAAGTGTGGAGTAGCAAAAAGTAAAGTTGTGCTTGTTTGGTATAGTTACTGTACAGCAAACCGTAGAATCCATTTGCAAAATTACTTTAATACCAGGCAATGTAGAAACCCTAGATATTATGGGAGCCAAAAGCAATGACAGAAAACATATGTTAAGTATTTGTCATGGACTAAAAGTCTTTGTTGAGCACTGCAGAGGGATCTTTTGCATTAAACATTAATGACCGGAAGAAAGCAACTCTTCTTTCTTTCCTTTACCTTCCAAAGAGTCAACAAATAGCCTCACACACATGGTCTTTTTGCTTAAGGGGTTCCTAGAGTTATCAGAGGGGAAGGTACCTGGCTGGCCAAGCTTGAAAATTTTTGATCCCAGGTGATGCCTTGGCTTTCAAGCGTAAACCTAGATTTGCCTAAAGTCATGGGCCAAATTCCCACATCAGAACTGAGGTCATCCACATCAAGACACATATACCATCAATACAAAATAGCTCAGAGGCACTTTCCAGAAGGAAAATGAAAAGAGACATCAAGTTTCACAAGTGCAGCATAATATAAAGTGCTATCTGCAAAAAGACCCCAAAACCGATACTGCCTGATTAATTCACTGCTTAGTATAAACTCCTGTAAGACCACACTTTGGAACTCAGTGATAATTAAGAGGTACCATGAACCTGACTTACATATAGGATGCACGTCTTCTAAAGAATATTTCTTTATGCTCATTTCAACTCAACTTGCTAAATTATGACTATCACTTTCTCATAAAACTCCTTGTGAGATAATGTGCAAGTAATGATTAAAATGAATATGAAGAGATGGAAATGTTTAAAAAGTTGTTGAAATTTTTCTATATTATTATTATTTTTTAATTAGAATTTTGGATAGAAAAACGCCTATAGTCAAGAAATGTTTGGGGCAATAACAAATGCTAACATCTCTAAGACAGAGAGACTCAAATCAATAAATCAGTTTTGTCTGGAGTTTCACAAAAATAAATCTTTTAGTAAGAATGTCCCTAAACGCAATCCTAGAACCTAACTCATTTGAGAAGAGATCCCCTCCTGTTAATCCTTTACTGTGTTAAATAATCAGTTTACCCACCTTACCACAAAAGACAGACTTATCTCAACCCAAAACTTCTCTTCTTCAAATCCACATTATCCAGATATGTACAAGAGCTCAAAAAGATGAAAAGACATTTGCTTCCCGGCTTTCTCTGACAAATACAGCAATTTGCATGAATATTAAACTTCTGTGATTCAGCAACTTTCCTCCTGTCTATTTATCACTGAATGTTAAATGCTGAGGAAGAGTTTGAATCACTTGGCTTTTATTTTAGAAGACCGAGGTATGTTTCCCCCAGCCAAAGAAGAGAATATTTAAAGGTCTTCAAATTACACATGCAGAGTTGCATAACAATTGTCACTAACTCGAAAGGTTGGAACCACACATATGCTAAATGTGGAGTTGCCTATGAATCACAAACTGGAGCTGAGTTTCATATTTGCAGAATATTTATAAGGGTGAGAGGAGAGAGAAGTAGAGTTACCATCTGCGTTGAAACTTTAATCTGAAAAAAAAAAATCATTGCTGAACTACCAAACCCTGATCCGTCTGCGTCCTTAGAGTGACAAAGTCTCCGTCAGTTAAAGTGAATGCTGTGATACCTAACCCGAGAAATTTGCAAGCGCCTACCTGAAAGTGGACCGCGAGGTAGCTGGCACGCAGGGAGAGAGCGCAGAGGAAGCGGTCTTGCCTTCCTCAAGGAGCAACCTCCTCCCCAGGCCGACTGGCGTCTGGAAGAGCGTGCCCTCTTGCTAGGGCTGGGGAAGCAGCCCGGGAAGAAGTCGCTGTCTGCCAATAGCCGTGTTACCGGGTCCCTCGGAAACTGGGCTCCAGGGCTCCTCCAGCAAATCAGCCAGCGCCGCTGGTACCTCAGCCCAGGAAGCTGGGGCTGCAGTTGCTAATGCCGCCTCACTTGAGGGGAAAGCGCTGGTGTGTGCGTGTGCGTGTGTGCGTGTATGCGTGTGTGTGCACTAACTGCCAGCTCCAGGCTCAGCCGATGTGTTCTGCATACTCAAAATGCTCACGCAGGGAGGAGGTTCCTCCACACAGACCCCAGCGTCCCCGCCGAGGAATCAGTCCGCTGACCTTGCTGCTGGGGATTCGGGCTGTGCGGCTCACTCATCAATAGATTTAACAATCAATCAAATAAAGGAAATGGGATCAGCCTTGGATAAAGACAACTGCTTCTCTCATAAGCACAAGGGAAAAAAAGATATCTCTACTCAACATTTTATAACTAGAATGGATTTTTCCCTCCTTTAAGCCCCTATGTCTTGAGCACAAAGTCTAATTGATGAATCCCTAAGTTAAAACTCTTCGGGTTGTTTCCCTGGGCAGGATAGGATCTTACCTAGAAGCCAATTTAAAACATTTATTCCACAGAGATCTACAGACGCAGACTTATAATAATCAAATTATGATGGTTTAAAGTAATAAACTACTTTAAAATCAAGGATTCCATGTTACAGCAGAAATATTTGGGACTAGAGGCAGAATCTGAGTTCAAATGCAACCTCAATTTCCTTTAAACATTAATTTAATTAAAAAGTATGAGGAAAACTCTGGGCTATCAGTGAGACACTTAAAGTGCATATGAATATGCTTTGTAAAGTACAAAGGTTAACCATAACTTACAGGATTCATTTTTTAATTGTTACAAAGAACGTGTAAGGCTCTCTGAGATGCAAAGGAATCTTTTCAGAGTCTATACCCTAAGTGATATTAGAGAATTTCATTACTAACTCTAAGATATGTCTTATGATTTCAGATGACAGAGTAGATCCTTCAGAAAAGCCAGAAGAGAACTTGCCATTAAACATATATGGCTTATCCTAGCCTGTCTCTGCAAAATGCTAAAAGATTAAGATTGAAAGTATCTTCCCTCAAATTTAGGGTCTACCACTAACAATATTAGATCAAACACAAAACAAAAAATGCAATACAGAGGAAGAGAAAAGAAATGAGAATGCAAGATACTTGGTGTCAGTCTGAGATCTGTCATGCAGTCCTGTGATCCCTTGGCATTGTTTATAATAATGATAATAGTAGAGACCACCACCACCAGCAGCAACAGCAGGAGCACATAATGGAAACTAATAGTTACTGAGTGCTTACTGCTTGCCAGGCACTTTCTAGACAATTTGCATTTATTAATATTTTTAATCCTAACAACATCATCATGAAGTAAGTAATAGTATTTTTCCCATTTTGCAGATTAGGGCAGCAAGACACAGAACAGGAAAGTCAGTGGCTAACAATTATTCAGAGTTCATTTTTTTAAGTTTTTTTATTTTATTTATTTGACAGAGAGAGAGAAAGAGAGATCACAAGTAGGTAGAGAGGCAGGAAGGGGGGAGGGGGAAACAGGTTCCCCGCTGAGCAGAGAGCTTGATGTGGGGCTCGAACCCAGAACCCTGAGATCATGACCTGAGCCAAAGGCAGAGGCTTAACCCACCGAGCCACCCAGGCACCCCCAGAGTTCATTTTTATTAAACTAGGCAACTATGACAAGCATTTAGTTTTCAAAATTTTGAGAATAACTTTAAACGTACAGAAAAGTTTCAAGAATTAGAATAATACAAAACACCTGCATGCCCTTTAGATTCTTTTATTATTATTAACATTTAGTGCATGTGCTTTATCACTAGATCTAGCAACAGAGAGATTTGAGCCATCTAAGGATAATATACATATATCATACCTCTTGCTAGTTTCTATCAGTATACATTTTACGAGTGGCGATATTTCTCTATACAATCAAGTACTCTCATCAACTTCAGTAAATCTAACACTAATATAAACGTAATCTAATCTATTGTCCATTTTCCAATTTGTCACTTGAACCAAGAATATCCTTAATAGCATTTTTCCCTCTAGGAGAATAGCCAATCTAGGGTCAGCTATTGTATTTATTTGTCATATCTTTTTGGCCTCCTTTAACCCGGAAATCCCATATCTGTTCTTCTGTTTTTATGACATCTTTGAAGAATGCATTTCCCACTTCTTTTGTCTTAATAGAGCATTTCCAAAATTATATTTGTCTTATGTTTACTAATGATTAGATTCAGGTTATGCATTCTCAGTTGGAATATTGCATAACTGCTGTGCTCTTCTCAGAGTACCACATCTGAAAGCATATGAGGTCCATCTGCCCCTCACTGGTTCTGTAAATTTTGACAAACTAGTCAAAATTTTGACTAGTTTGTCAAAATTTAGTTTTTTCCCTGTTTATACACTCTCTCATTATTATTTGCCCCTCTCATAACCATTAAGCAATCTATGGAAAAACACTTTAAAGTCAAGCACATTTGTTGCATCCATCAAAATTTTCCCTTATATTAACATCCACTGATAATATAATGGCTGCAAAACAATAATTTTCTGATTCCAATACTCTCCATATCCATAACACACTAAGTATTCTACTATTAACAAGAGACTTCCTTCTCTGCCATCTCTCTATTTTTCTCTACTTTATCAGAAAAGATTCGCAGATTCCTATTTTCTCCCAATTAACTGTAATTCATTACTGTACTGATTTCTTTTAATGCTCCTAAAGTTTTCAGCAGGAACCCTTTATAGCTGGTTCCCATGTCATTATGACATGCCACATCATTTTTTTAGCACTTTTTTAAAGATAGTATTTATTTGAGAGAGTGAGAGAGAACAATTGCGGTGGGTGGGGGGGGCAGAGGGAGAGAGAAACAGACTCCTTGTTGAGCAGAGAACCCAATGATGACAAGGGGGCTCCATCGCAGGACCCTGGGATCATGATCTGAGCTGAAGGCAGACACAACAGACTGAGCTACCCAGGTGCCCCCCCCCCCTTTTTTAGCACTTTTTAATTCAAAAAATATTTTAGCTTCCCAGAAAGATAAGATGTTGTAAGATCATCATGAACGTATCTTACTCTAGCCCTGGAATCAGCAATTCCTTTGTGGAGTTTTTATTTTTATTTTTTGTTTTTATGTTTGTGTTTTTTAAAGTGAGGAATGGTGTTAGAAACAACAATCTGTCCACTAAGTGTGTTCATTTCTAGGTGAGGGACAGATGTGACTTGCTTCTTGATGTTTACAGTAGTCAAAGCTGGAAAATATATCCACACATAAACACAGGTGCATGTACATACATACACATAAACAAGGCATGTAATGTACACATATATACATATCATGTACACAGATACATGCATGAACATGATTGTGGCAATATTTAAAAGAAAATAAACATGGGTTTACACCTATACTACCAGTTCTAATCCATCCCTAGAACATTCTTTCATCTCCCCCATTCCATATTTTATATCCCTTTTGCCTCAGTGATAACCCTGGTTCCCCCAAACTAGCAGATTTCCAATTTGTTTCATGTATTATCACCACACAAATAAATAAATATACTTGCTAGACTTCTGCATCCAAGAAGGTGAGATATACACATTTTTCCCAATTCATCCCATTAAAGCATAGCTAAAAACTCTGTGCATTTTATATAAAACATATCTATGAAGATTCTGAAAGAGAGAAGAAGGGAAATTAGCTAGAAACTTTGGGACCTGAGCAACATGGTAGCAAGGTACTAGGTTTTCTTCCACTTCATGTATCTCAGGATAGATACATGCATAACCAGTATAGAATGTCTAGTGCAGAAAGAAGCACACTGTACATTAATGAAACCGTGACAGACAATAGAGGTAGCACTGAGAAGCAGTGGATAAAGGACAATCTCTTCAACAGATAGAAGACAATTAAATATTATAAGGAAAAAGAAAAATAAATTGAATCCCTACGTCACGTCATAAAGAATAATCAGGTGAATTCATTTAATGACTAAATGTGACAAGTAAAATAAAGGTTTTAGAAGATAATATGACAGAAGATCATCATGACCTTGGAAATGTGAAGTTATTCTTAGGCAAAAAAACAGAAACAATGCATTAGAGAGAGAAAAAAAAAAGGACAGAAAAACTCAGACCAGTGTACTAACTGTACTTCTCATAACTGTTGCAGTCTGCTACTTTACCAAACGCAAAAATGTGTATTTTTGCAATTATATATATTTAAATATATATATCTTTGTGTTTAAAGTAGCATCCTGTCAGTGACTATATTTTTTAATGGTATGCAGAGAGAGAAAATAGTAAAATAAATAACATTAAAATTTCCCCAATACCCCAAGATGCCCCAGGAGTAAAAAGATAAGCCACAGAATGGAAGATGTTTGCAGCATATTAATTACCAAGAGAGTTATATGCTAAGAAAGTCTAAGTATTTGTAAAACATCAAATCAACTAGGAAAATGGGCAAAACAAACTTAAAACTGTTTAGGAAGTTTCCTAATGCCCCATTTTGTGTAAGAATTACTCAATACCACAATCATCTAAGAAATTAATATTAAAATCACAACGAAGTTGCAAGACAGCAGATCAGGAAATACTAAAAAGTCTCACACTCATGAATGTCTGTGAAGAAGTGTACCAACAGGGGCACCTGGGTGGCTCAGTGGGTTAAAGCCTCTGCCTTCGGCTCAGGTCATGGTCTCGGGGTCCTGGGATCGGGCCCTGGATCGGGCTCTCTGCTCAGTGGGGAGCCTGCTTCCTCCTCTCTCCCTGCCTGCCTCTCTGAATATTTGCAATCTCTGTCTATTAAATAAATAAATAAAATCTTAAAAAAAAAAAGTGTACCAACAGCAGTTCGGGGCTAACAAGTCTAGTCAACTGCCTTTAGAAAGTGCACAGGCAGCATCTGCCACAGCTAAACATGGGACATAAACAACATTTCCACTCCTGTTCCTGAGAACCAACAGACATTCCCACATGGGTTCCAAATAAAGGGGGGGTGTGGATTCACAGCAGAGTAACTTACGTTGACTGTGTGGTTAAAGACACAAATGCCTACCACCAGCTGGTTGGATAAATAAATGGTGGTGCGTTCGTGCTGTTGAAGAGAAACCACTGCATAAGCACCCACCCAGTGCTTGCAAGCACAGACTTCCCACCCCCATAAACTCAGTGACATCCTTGAGCTGGCCTAGTTTTTGTCCACAAAGCCATCCCTCTCTTGGTACCCAGGCATCATGGGCAAGATGGAGGACTCCAAAGGAGAGCCCTGTGAAGTCAAGAAATAACTGGCAAGAAGTCCAAGGCATAGCTGTCCTGGGAACAGACTGGGGCTGGGCATTCTCCTCAGGCCTGGCCCTGGCTGAGGACGTGGGCTCTGTTGCAGGGAAGTTTCCCAATGAGTTGGACAGAGAGGGGACTGTAGAATCAGGTTTCCTCTTGCCCCTCCCTGTGAAAATGGTTGCTCAGAGACAGGGGCTCCTGGGCATATGGCTGGAGCCCCTTCGGTTCCCCAGACTGCCTCACAGCCCCATCAACCTCTGGAGTTGTTTCTGGGGCTACTGCCTAGAGGATATGGCCGAATAGTTCTTGAACCACACCTAACACTCAAGTCTGGTAGTCAGGCTCTACCGATTCTTGCTGAGTAGGTCCTTGCTCTTTTTGAGGGTTTCTCCAGCTCCTACTCTTGTGTCTGACCTTACTCCAGTTACTACCTCTTGGGGGCAGAGGTGGGGTATGGGGATCCTAGAGGGCCCACGATATAGAGATGTTTACATCCTCAGTCCAGCTCTGTTCCCTGTGCATCCACAAATGATCTTGACAAAAATACAAAAACAATTCAATAGAGGAAAGAGCCTTTTCAAAAATGGTAGACATTTGGATACACGTAGAAAAACTGGACACATATAGCAGTAAAAAAGGAACTTCAACCTACATCTCAAAACTTACATAAAAATTAACTCAAAATAGAACACACTTAAATATGGAATATAAAACTATCAAACTTTTAGGGGAAAAATATGAGAAAATCTTCATGATCTGGGGCTGAGCAAAGATTTCTTAGATTTGATACCAAAAGCATGACTCATAAAAGGAATATTGAGGGGCACCTTGGTGGCTCAGTGGTTTAAGCCTTTGCCTTCGGCTCAGGTCATGGTCTCAGAATACTGGGACTGAGGCCCGCATGTGGCTCTCTACTCAGCAGGGATCCTGCTTCCCTGCTCTCTCTGCCTACTTGTGATCTCTCTCTCTCTCTGTCAAATAAATAAATAAAGTCTTACAAAAATAAAAATAAAAGGAATATTGATAAACAGGATTTCATCGACATTTAATTTAAACTTTTGTTATATGGAAGACCCTGGTAAGAGGATAAAAAGGTATATTACACAAAGGGGGAATATATTGCAGAGCAAAAATTTGGCAAAGCTCTAGCATTTAGAATACACACATAAAAAATACACTCAGAACTCTGTAACAACAATACAATCCAAAAAAGAGAAAATGATATGAACAGTTATTTCTTCAAAGATAATACACAGATGGCAAAAAAAAAGCACACAAAATAATGTTCAACATCATTAGCCATTAGAGAAATGCAAATTAAAACTACAATGAAATATCACTAATCACTTATCAGAAGGGATAAAGTAAAAAAAAGTAGTAACACCAAATGCTGGTGAGAATTCACAGAAACTGGGTCACTCACACATTACTGATAGGAATATAAAATTTTGCAACTACTGAAAAACAGTTAGGCATTTTCTTAAAAAATGAAACTTGCAGCAAAGATATGACACAGTAATCGAACTCTGGGATATTTGTCCCAGAGAAATGAAGACTTATGGACACACTAAAACCTGTATTAGTGTTTGTAATAATGCTTCCTTGCAATAGTCAAAAGTTGGAAATAACTCAGATGCTTTCACAGGAGAATAGTTAACAAACTGTATCCTCTCTCACAGTGTATTATTCAGCAATAAAAATGAATGAACTATTGATACATGTTACACTTTAGGTGAATATCCAGAGGATCATGATTCATTTGGAGCATATACTTGAATATGGTGTACAAAATGAATCTAACTGTATATTCTTCCAAACGGCTATCCAGTTGTCCCAACAATTATTAAAATTATATTCTCTCCTTGGCGACTGAGATATCAGGTTTGTCACATTTCTAAATGTGGTTGTATCTATTTCCGGACTTGGTATTTTATTCCATTAGTCTGTCTATATGATCAAGCACTGATATTACACTACTTTTTAAATTTTTTTTTATTTTTAAGACTTTATATATTTACCAGAGAAAGAGAGAGAGTACAAGCAGAGAGAAGCAAGTTCCCTGCTGAGCAAGATGTCCAATGCAGGACTCGGATCCCAGGACCCTGGGATAACCCGAGCCAAAGGCAGACACTTAACTAAGCCACCCAGGCATCTCTATACTATTTTAATTACAAAGGTATTGGTCTTAAAAACTTACATTTTCCTTTTTCACCACAAAAATTCTTTGTAAAAAGATTTTAATTTCCAGTTGGTTCATTTTTTCCTAACATTTTTATACCCATAGTACCTTATAATTCACTTTGAACTGTATTTAAAATATAAAATTTATAAATTTTTGACGTTGTGGAAATCATCTGCACAATCATGAAAATAAGTTTATCACTCACCCCTCTTTGCAAAGTTTCTTGTGCCCTTTTGTACTCTCTATATCTTGCTCTCCCTAATCCACAGTTCCTTCCCATCACCAGGCAAACATGAGTTTGCATTTTCCAGGATTTTATATAGATGCATTCATACAGCATGTATTCATTTTTCTGACTGCTTTCCCTGACCTGTTTCTGAGACTTAAGCACAGTGCTGCATTTATCAACAGTTCACCTATTTGTATTGCTGAGTCTCATTCTATTGTATGACTAGAGCATAAAATATTTTTCTCTTTACTTGTTGATGGACATTTGGGTTGTTTTAGTCCTCTCTCACCCACTCTATGTAACACCATCCTAGAGGGTAAGGGAAAGAGAGAAAGTAATTAAAAGTATAAAGATAAGAAAGTATATGTTGAAACAACCCCTATCTCAAACATGATTGTTTATACAGAAAATCCTAAGAAATTAATGAAGAGATTCCTAAATTTAATAAGCAAATTTACAAAGTTTCATAAAAAAAGGTTTACTTTTAAAAGATCAGGTATATTTCTACCAGAAACAACAGTTGAAAAATATTTTTTCATTCCATTTTAAGATAACTTCAAAATACATAAAGTACAATGCAATACATTTAATGAAGTATAGGCAAAATTACCACAATGAAAAATCAAAACAAAATATTGTGTAGTTGAATTAGACCTAAGTAAAGGGAAAGATATAACCAGTTCATGGATTAGAAAACTATATTGTTAAATACGAAAATTCTCTCCTTATTAATCTATGGATCTGATGTAATCCCAATAATAATTATTGCTGAATTTTTTAAAAGATTTTATTTATTTATTTGATAGAGAGATAGAGATCACAAGTAGGCAGAGAGGCAGGCAGAGAGAAAGGGGGAAGCAAGCTCCCTGCTGAGCAGAGAACCTGATGCGGGACTCGATCCCAGAACCCTGAGATCATGACCTGAGCTGAAGGCAGAGGCTTAACCCACTGAGCCACCCAGGTGCCCCTACTGCTGGATTTTTAACAGGGATTGATAAACTAAATATAAAATGAACAGAAAAATGCAAATAACTTAGAAGAGACAAACTGATGAGGAAAAAAGGTTGAAGCTGTAGGACATACTTTACTTGCTTTTGGTCCTGTATTTGCATAATAATTAGAAAATAAAAGTGGAACCAAATAGAGAACCCAAAAACATTTATAATTTCCATAAAGTCACCAACCTATTGAAATTGAAAGTAAAATATTTTCAGTAATTGATGCTAAAACAAGTTATCAGAAAAAAAATTTCATGCTTCTCTCATATGTATAAAAATGAATTCAAGATAGATCAATCAGACACAAAAAATGGAAATCATAGAATTATAAAATTCTAGTAGAAAACATAGAAGAATATCTACATGACCAGGTAACAGACAAAGTCGTCCTAGGAGGACCACAGAAAAGTGATAACAAACAGAAAGCAATTGGTATTTTGTTAACTTTAAACACAGGTATTTTTCTTAAAATAGGTTCTTAGAAGTGAAATATGGTTCTGAACATGATGCATATTTTAAATAAGTCTGTTATTTCAGTACCTTGGAAACTCTCCCCATGAATACCCAGGGGATATGAGACTTGAAATTTCCCTTGCCTCATGACCATCACATGAGGGATTTGGAGAAGCACAATTAATGAAGCTTATCCTTTGCCAAAGAGACGGCAGGCCTGACAACACTGAGTAGTGGAAATGATTACAAATACCACATTTTTAATAAAAATACATTGAAAATTTTAGATAAAATAATAAAGTAGCACAGTATGGAAAGCAAGTATTTGCAGCATAAGAAAGAATAAGAGCTCAATTAATGAAATGCAAGACAGTTAATTAAATACAGGTACTTGGAAAGAGAGATACTACAAAAACAATGCCAACAGGAAAGAAGGGAGGGAGGAAGAGAGGAAGGGAAGAAAGGAAAGGAAAGGGAAGGAAGGAAAGGCAGGAGGAAGGAAGGAAAACAGAACTACCCTACAATCCAGCAATTGCACTACGAGGTACCTATCCAAAGGATAAAAAAATGCTGATTCAAAGAGGCAGATGCTCACTGATGTGTAATAGCAACATTATCACTGAAAGCCAAATTACGGAAAGACCCCAAATGTCCATTAAGTGATGAAGAGATAGAAGAAGTGGTAAAGCCACCTGGGGTGGCTCAGTCAGTTAAGTGTCTGCTTTTGTCTCAGGTCATTAACCTGGAGTCCTGCCACTGAGCCCCTCATTAGGCTCCCTGCTCAGCAGGAAGCCTGCTTCTCCCTTTCCCTCTGCCTTTACTCCTCCCTGCCCCCCCAACCCCGCTTGTGCTCTCTCTCTCAAAAAAGAAGTGGTATATATATACCACTTCTTTTATACCACTTCTTTTTTTCAAAACATTTTATTACATATATATATATTTTTCCAAATGGAATATCACTCAGTGAACAAAAAGAATAAAATCCTGCCATTTGCACATAGATGGAACTAGAGTATATTATGCAAATAAGTCAGTTAGCGAAAGACAAGAACCATATGATTACACATATATGTAGAATTTAAGACACAAAAGAGATGAATATAGGGGAAAGTAGGGAAAAATAAAATAAGATTAAAAAACAGAAGGAAACAAGCCATAGGAGACTCCTAAATAGAACAAACTGAGGGCTGCTGGAGGGGAGGTGGGTGGGGTCATGGGCTAAATGAGTGATGGGTATTTAAGAGGGCACTTGTTATGATGAACACTGGGTGTAATATGGAAGCGATGAATCCCTAAATTCTACTCCTGAAACCAATATTACACTATATGTTAACTAACTTGAATTAAAGAAAAACAAATTTGGAAAACCAGTATATATGTATGCACATAAATAAATGGATGTATTTAGAAAATACTGCAGAAAACCATAAATGTAAGTTACCATAGAAAATCACTATAATTTAAAAATGTTTTTTTCTGCCATTTCTCTCTCTCATACACACAGAGATATACACACATATAATTTCTTCCTACAAAATTTGAATTTTGTAGCCATGTAATTTTGTAGCCAGCACTGTCACATAAATTATTATGAATGTCTTTCCATGGCATTAAATACTAATGCATAACATTTTTATTACTAGTATTATATTCCATTATGTGGATATTCCAGTTTATTTAAATAATCTTCTACTTTAACATAATAGGGATATTACCAATTTATTCCTTAATATAAATAACTGCAATGAAAATCTTTACATAGAAATCATTATCCTCCACCTATTATTTCCTTAAGATGTATTGCTGAAATTGGAATTACTAGGTCATTAGTAGGCAAATGTATGAAAGGAGTCCTTCCTTAAAGAGGATATATAGGGGCTACTGAATGGAAAAAGTGTACCACATAATGTTCAAGAAATGCAAATTAGGGGCTCCTGGGTGGCTCAGTCAGTTCAGCATTTGCCTTCGGCTCAGGTCATGATCCCAGGGTCCTGGGATAGAGCCCTGCATTGGGCTCTCTGCTCAGCAGGGAGCCTGCTTCTCCTTCTCTCTCTGCCTGCTACTCTCCTTCCTTGTGCTTTCTCTGTCAAATAAACAAAATCTTTAAAAAAAAAAAATCCTTAAAAAGATGCAAACGTAAACTAACATGACATATGATACATCACTTTTATAATGGCTATAATTAAAAAGACTCACACTATCACGTGAGGGCAAAGATATGAATCAAATGGAACTATCATCCGTTGTATGTACAATGATACAACTATTTGAAACCTATTTCACAGTATTCATTCACACTTAACATGTGCTTACCCTATGATCCTACATTTCTGTTTTTTGAAGATTTATTAGAGAGAGAATGAGAGCAAGGAATGGGGCAGGGGAAGAGAGAATCCCAAGCAGACTCTGCTGAGCCTGGAGCCCAATATGGGGCTCAATCTCATGACAGCAAGATCATGACCTGAGCTGAAACCAAGAGTTAGACGCTCAACCTACTTCTACACCACCCAGGCACCCCATGATCCTACATTTCTAATATTTAGGAATATATTTAAGGGAAATGAAATTTTAAGTTGATCATTCACACACAAAAAATGTTCAGAGAAGATTTATTCACAAAATCCCCCAAGTGGAACCAACATAAATGTCCATACAAAGAAGAAGGGCTAAACAAAGTATAGGATAGTTATGCAATGGAATATTATGCATTAACAAAAAGAGCCACTATTTATTCCTATATTTTTAAAGAGATTTAATTTATTTGAGAGAGAGAGAGAGAGCATGGGTCGGGTGAAGGGCAGAGGGAGAAGCAGACTCCCAGCTGAGCAGAGAGTCTTACCGGGCTCGATCCCAGGACTCCAGGATCATGAGCTGAGTGGATGGCAGATGCTTAACTGACTGAGCCAGCCAGGTAACCCAACTGGTATATTTAATAAAATGGATGGACCTCAAGAATATAATGTTCAATGAAAGAAGCCAGATACAGTGTATTTTATGAATTTATATATATATAACATATATATATTTATATGTAATACATAATTTTATAAATATATTTTTATTAATTTTTTCTTTTATCACTTAAATATTTAAGTTATAATATATAAATATATACTATGTAATTTATAAAAATATATATTCAATATATAGTTTGTTATTTTAAATATATAATATATATAGTCTACATATTCAAGCTAAACGAATCCATTATCAAAAAAGTCAGAACACTGCTTACCTCTCTGCAGACAGAGCATATTGACTGGGAGGAGTCACCTGGGTGTTGTATATGTTCTAAATCTTGTCTTAGGTTGTAGTTAATTGGTGATAGGCATATATAAAAATTCATGTCTTTATACTTAAGACTTATGCACTGCACTGTCTGTACATTATACACCAGTACAAAGGTTGCAAAAAAAGGGCAAATTTGAAATTTGCCAAGGTTATAAAATCATACTAAATTCACACTGCTTATATAGTTGGCAAAGCTTGGCTGCCAAACCACATTGGCCTGTTTCCAAAACTCATGTTTTTTTTATATTCATTCTTCCTCTCATATAAACTCTTCAGGACCCCTGACCTTCTCTTTTTTACTTTCTTTTTCTCCTTTCAAAACTTAACGTAACTTACTTATCTGAGACCTCAAATGGAAAGAGAACCAGTGAAATGATAGTGAATATGATTAATAGTTCTTAATAGCTTCTATTTGAACAGCTATTAACAATTTTCCCTAACGGACTGCATAGCCTTTCACCTGGAAATACCTAATGACACCAATCACACTGAGAATACTAACTTGGTTAAAAAAAGAAGAAAAAAAAGTAGAAGCAGAGATCATTTTGTCCTTATTATTTAATTTGCCATTCCCCTAGAAAAAATGTCAACTTAAATATGTGACAGCCCTGTACAAAATGACCATTCTCAGAAGTACAGTAAGCTTATGCTGCCAAACTTCAAACACAATACATATCTTGATATATAAATGTATGTATCTTGATTCCACAAAGGAGATAGAGATAATAACAAATATATATGAACAGATATGTACATAAAACACACACAAGAGTAGAAGGGCAGGGTCTAATAGAAGTAAGCATCAACATGTGGTCACCACAAGATCAACATAATTTCAGTGACTGACAAAATTTTTTTGTTTTTGTTTTTGAGCTCCTCATAGCCAAAGAAAAATCAGTGAATCAGAGGGTAAATATCTCCATTCACTCAAGAAATAACACCTTTTACATGACTGAATTCCAAAAGATTTTTTTTAATCTATGGCTTTATAGGGAGAATCTGGCTGAGGGACTATCTGTAATATTATGGTTATTGCTCTTGACACAGTGCACGTACATGGCCCATTCTGGTAGTGACTTTCAATAAAATGCAAGGGCATAACTTTAAAATGCAACTCAGTGGAGGTAAACATCTTAGTTTAAAGCATTTAAACATTAGTAGAACATTTGGACAAATCATTATGACCAAGAGTTAGAATTCCTAGAAGAGTCACCAGACACTGGACACAAGAAAAACAGAAGAGTTTCTCTCATCATACATTGCTACTAAGGTAAGATTTTTCATTCAAGTTTATTAAGTTATATAAAATATATTCTTATTTACTTTACTATATTCTAGTACCTGAATTTTCTATTAGAATATATAAGGTAAATTATAAGATGAGGCCATCATATTACTGAGAAAAAATTGCTTATTTTATGTTGAAATTACAGTTGATTTATGGAATGACGTTCATCTGCCACATACGTATATATGAAATGAATGTCCTCCAATGTGACACAGCAATTACATTCAAAAATCATTATTGGTAAAATTTTAATGTTCAATACTAGGGATCATGAGTTTCAGAAAACTGGAGTTCAACATTGGGGGTCAAAAAATTCAGGGTTCAATCCTGGACTATACCATTGAAAGTCTCTACCTAATATCTCAAGCAGTTCAATTCTATTTTATCTGTCTCTCAAGATACTCTTTATTTTACTCCATTTTTGCTGCTAATTTCATTCAGTTTCACAGACTATCTGATCATGTTTTTCCTTCCATTTTTGCCCTTGAATTTGTCTTTTCTTGCCCTTGTCAGATGATCTTAGTTTCCTAAGCAGAGTCTGAATACTTTCTAATCATTTTGGCTTATTCTCAGCTCTCTAAGTCATGCTCGCTTATCTTAGGCAGTGTATTTCCAATCTAAATCTAGCCATCCATATCCTAAGTAATAGTAATAATAATTAATACAAATTAGATATATCAGGTACCTACTATGTGCCAGGAAGGAAATTAAACACATTATGCATATTATTTCTTGTAAAATCTCTGACGTTGGAAGACAGGTATGATTATCTTCACAACTAAACAAGTAATAAAATGAAAATGTAATGATTTTAATAAACAGGATCAAGGCCTTCGACAGTGAATGGTAAGGCTGGGATTTGCAACCAGACACAATGCCAAAACTCTTTAGAGTTCCACTAAAACATGGTAGCTTCTGGCCTATGTATGGCAGCTATATGTAATCATGAATAAGTTTCTTATATTCCCTGCACTTTTACTTGACTTGTATGGAGAGGGTGAAAAAGATTATCCGTGCACCTTACCTTTTGTAACAGTCTATGAAGGTTAGCTCTGGCCTGTTTAAAGCCAAATATTCACCCAACAAAAACCACCTATTTTCAAAATTAAGTGGGTGGAAGAAGATATAATCAAAGGGAAATCTGAGTCCTTTATCAGGAACTATTCTTACTCACTGGGTGATACCACTCACTCAACTGTACAGTTGGGCCATTTCACACAAGTCTAGGTCTTGAGCTTAACAAGTGTGGACTTAAGATGTAGGAGAAGCTGGGAAATCCATACTTTTTTGCCTTGGTACAGAGACACAGTTCCATCAGCTTATGTGAATGAGGTGCTTTCTGTATTTTAATTTTAGGGAATCATGTAATCCCAGTATAATTAAGTGACAAATTATCACAAAACAACATTTTTCTTTCTCAAAAATAAGTATAAATCAAAGTTAAATTAATCCATCATTCATTATATCTTCAGTCTGCAGTAATATGTTTCAATCTTTCAATCAAGTCACTGTCCTAGAAAATAAATTGGATCATGTTTAGTTACCTTACCATTCAACTGATAAAGATATCATCTACAAAGAGGTATGGTCCAAACCAGCTACTCTGATTTGCTTCAATTCCTGCATGATTTTTCTATTTGATCATCTTGTACACAGTGCTGCCCCAGTTAAATCAATTCTCCATATGGAAGTTAAAGAGACTTTTCAAATGTTAAAGTGCTTTACTTAAAATTCTTCAAACAACTTACCACTGTAATTATAGTAAATCTAAACACTTTAATATATCATTTAAAAGCAACTGAGATCTGTCCCCAACTATCTCGGCATTCTCACCTGTCACCAGTTCTCTCCATTTTCTCCACTGCATTCATGTTGAACTGCCACTAAGACAGTATATTAGTAAACATAGTGAGACAAATAACTTTGAGGAAGGTAACCCTTGGTTGGTCTTCCCCATTAGATAACCTTATCTTAGAGAACAATTACTGCTGAAGGCCAACCTGTATATACTGTTCCCTGATGACCCAGGCAAAAAATATCTCTTGGAAGGTTGAAAAACACATTTTCTCAGTACCAATGAACAAGCACAGAGATTGGGAATAAGAAAGAATGTGTGTGTATCCTGTGTGCATAGTATCTACATAATTTAGAATCTCTAATATCATGCATGAGATAATAGTTTATCAACAGTCCACTTAAAATATAAAGGAAAAAATGCCACTGGATAGTACTGGAAACTCCTCACACTTTATGTATAATTTAACTTTTGCTCTTCAAAAATACAGAGCAGGACTTCTAGTTTCAGTTCTAATACGTAAGGAGATCAGAAACTATCCATTTATCCTTTCAAGAAGAAACACAATGAGCAAATTGAACAACACTGTCCTTCCTTGGTCCTATCAGAGAACAAAGAGTACAGAACAAGTGCTACCTCAGAATTTGGAGAGATCAGTGAATCCAGAGAGTGATAATCAAAATTTATTTACCTAGAGCAGAAACCACTGGAGATATAGACACTACTAGGAATGACTAGATGGTAATTGTGATGAATTGCCAGAGGCTAAGTGTGAGAGTGAGAAACTCCTGGGGGTTTCTTTCTTGGAAGGCTTTCATAACTTCATGTTGTTTTAGTTTTATCTCCAGGAGCCATATCAGGCTCTCACAGTAGAAATCTGAGAATGATCCCTTTGTGATTCAGGCAGGGGATAGGAAACAATAATCACTGTAAAACATGCCCAGAATACACTCCATAGCAAATACCTACCCTCCCTACCAAGGGAAAATATTTTATACCAGAGTCATCCCAACTAATAGAAGGAAATTCTTCTTACTCCATTAGCCCTTTAATTTCAATAAAGAGAGGGTAGAGGAATAAAGCTACATTAATGGGGAAATGTCCCAAGTCTCAAGATGACTTAGAGAATGAGAATTAATCCTAAGATTATAAAATTCTCCCTCTCCCCAAATCTTACCACCATTCCAATAGTGCTCTAGTATAAATAATAACAGTAGATTACATCTGGAAGAGCTAAAAAGTGCAAACTCTATTTAAGGAGGAGTACACAGGGAAGTTCAAAGTAACCTAGAGGACAAAATCAGTGAGAGAGGACTTTGAATCCTGTGGAATCTACAGCTACAAACAAAACACCTACAAAACACCTAGCCAGATTAACATAAATAGACAGCGGAGGTCTATTTACTTCAGTTCCTATTATGTGATACAACATGCCTGGCTTTCAACAACAACAACAACAACAACAAAAACAAAAACAATTAATATGCCAAAAGGAAAAAAAAAATTGTAGTCTGAAGAGACAAAGAAGCAAAGAAGCAGCATAACTGGATTCAGACATGATGTATTGGAATGGTCAAGAGATTTGAAATAACTATTATTAATATCTTAAAAGTCTAGATAGAAAAAGGCAAAAAAAAAGCAAGAACAGATGGACAATGTAGGCAGAGTGATGGAAACTCTAAGAAAGAATCAAAATGAAATGGTCAAAATAAAACAGCATCATAACAGAAGGGAAAATGTCTTTATGTGCTCATCAACAGACTTGACACAGCCGAAAACAAGAATTAAGCTTGAATATATGTCAATAGAAACTTTGGAAACAGAAATATAGAGGGAAAAATAATTTTAAAAAAGAACAGAATATTTTAGAAACTGTGGGACAATTTCAAAAAATATAATTTATGTGTGATTAAAATATCACAAACAGAGAAGGAAACAATAAAACAGAAGAAAGATATGAGGTAATAATGGATAAGGGTTTTCCAAAACTAACGTCAGGCAACAAATGACAGATCCAGGAACTTAAAGAGCAAGAAGAACAAATACAAACAAACACACAAATAAAAAACCACACTTAGATATTTTATATTCAAAATGTACAAAATCAAAGACAAATGGAAATCTTGAAAATAGCCAGAGAAGAGCACAGAACAGTAAGAATATAAAATATAGTAGACTTCTCATCAGAAACCATCCAAGGATGAATTAAATGGAGTGAAATTTTAAAGTACAGAAAGAAGTGCCTGGCTAGCTCCTTCAGTAGACCATGAGACTCTTAAAGTACAGAAAGAAAAAACACTAACCTGGAATTCTATATTCAGTAACATCAACCTCTAAAAGTGAAGAAAAAATAAAGACATTATTAGGCAAACAGAATCTGAGAGAACTGATTAATTCATTTATGCCAGACCTGCTCTGCAAGAAATGTCAAGTTTTTCAAGGAGGAAGAAAATAAGTCAAAAGCTTGAATCTACATAAATAAAGGAAGAATAAATAAGTAATTAGTAAAGGTAAAATAAGTTATTTTCTTATTCTAAATTAATATAAAAGGTAAATTTATAAAATAAAAATTATAAATGATACATTAATGATTATAGTTGATAGATATGTGAAGTAAATGAGAAAAGTAATAATGGGTGGAGAGAAAAATTGATACTATTCTGCTCCAAGGTAAATGTACTATACATGAAAGGTGTAGTGTTATTTGAAGGTGGATTAAAATTATTTAAGAATGTTTACTGGAAGGGCTCCTAGTTAAGCATCTGCCTTTGGCTCAGGTCATGAACCCAGATTCCTGGGATCGAGCCTGCCATCAGGCTCCCTGCTCAGCTGAGAGTCTGCTTCTCCCTTTCCCTCTGCCTCTGCCACTCCCATGGCATGTGTGCATGCACTCTCTCTCTCATATAAATAAATAAAATATTTTTTAAAAGTATATATTGGAAATTTTAATGCAACCACTAAAAACACATAGAAGAGAGGATACAATTTTCAATTAAAAAATAAAGATATTTGCAAATGACAGTACAGACAAAAGGCTGATATCCAGGATCTATAAAGAACTTCTCAAACTCAACACACACAAAACAGATAATCATGTCAAAAAATGGGCAGGGGGGCGCCTGTGTGGCTCAGTGGGTTAAAGCCTCTGCCTTCAATTCAGGTCATGATCCTGGGGTCCTGGGATTGCCCCGTGTCGGGCTCTCTGCTCAGCGGGGAGCGTGCTTGCCTTCCTCTCTCTCTCTGCCTGCCTTTCTGCCTACTTGTGATCTCTGTCAAATAAAGAAAATCTTAAAAAAAAAAAAATTTAACAAAAAGGGCAGAAGACATGAACAGACACTTCTCCAATGAAGACATACAAATGTCTATCAGACACATGAAAAAATGTTCATCATCACTAGCTATCAGGGAGATTCAAATTAAAACCACATTGAGATACCAGCTTACACCAGTTAGAATGGCCAAAATCAACAAGACAATAAACAACAAGTGTTGGAGAGAATATGGAAAAAGGGGAACCCTCTTACACTGTTGGTGGGTATGCAAGTTGGTGCAGCCACTTTGGAAAACAGTGTGGAGATTCCTTAAGAAATTAAAAATGGAGCTTCCCTATGACCCTGCAATTGCACTACTGGGTATTGACCCCAAAGATACAGATGTAGTGAAAAGAAGGGCCATCTGTACCCCAATGTTCATAGCAGCAATGGCCATGGTCACCAAACTGTGGAAAGAACCAAGATGCCCTTCGACAGACGAATGGATAAGGAAGATGTGGTCCATATACACTATGAAGTATTATGCCTCCATCAGAAAGGATGAATACCCAACTTTTGTATCAACATGGACGGGACTGGAAGAGATTATGCTGAGTGAAATAAATCAAACAGAGAGAGTCAATTATCATATGGTTTCACTTATTTGCAGAGCATAAGAAATAACACGGAGGACATGGGGAGATGGAGAGGAGAAGGGAGTTGAGGGAAACTGGAGGGGGAGATGAACCATGAGAGACTATGGACTCTGAAAAACAATCTGAGGGTTTTGGAGGGGCAGGGGGTGGGTGGTTGGGTGAGCCTGGTGGTGAGTATTATGGAGGGCATGTATTGCATGGAGTACTGGGTGTGGTGCAAAAACAATGAATTCTGTTACACTGAAAAGAAATCAAATAAAAAAAATAGAGATATCATTGAAAGGGAAGGAGAGGAAAAAAGAACAAGTACAATGAACAGAAAACAGGCATGTGGTAGAAGTTTAACTATATCAGCAGTCACTTTATATGGAAGTAGTTTAAATATACCAATTTAAAGACAGAGCTTGTCATAGGGGTGACTGGCTAGCTCAGTCAGAAGGACATCTGACTCTTGATCTCAAAGACAGGGATTGTCAGAGTGGATAAAGAACAAATCCCAAAACTTTAAATATCCAGATGGGTTAAAGGCAAAGGATTGGAGAAAGATATATCATACTGACATTAATCAAAAGAAATCTTTAATAGCTATATTAATTTCAGAAAAAGCATACTTCAAAAACTTATTAAAGAAAAAGAGGGGGATTATATGATAAAGGGGCCAATTCTCCATGAAAATATAACAACTCTAAATGTGTATATGTCTAGCAACAGAACATCAAACTATATGAAGGAAAACAAATAGAATTAAAGAAGAAATAAATCTACTTTTACAGCTGAAAACTTCAACATCCCTTTTTCAAAGATTAATAAATCAAGCAGGCCTCCAAATCATTAAGGATATAGTTGACCTGAACAGTACTATCAATCAGTTTGATCTAACTGATATTTATAAAGTTTTCTATCTTACAACAGCAGAATACATATTCCTTTCAAATGGATATAGAACATTTACCAAGATGGATCAAATTCTGGGCCATAAAACATAACATTAACTAGTTTAAAAGATGAAAAATCAGACAAAACATGTTCTCAGGCCACGGTGGACTTCAAGTAGGAACCAATAAAAGAGAGACAGATAAGAAATTACCAAATATTTGGAAATGAAACAAGAACATACTTCCAGATAAGATATGGTTCAGCAAAGTCTCAAGAAAAATGTTAAAACATTTTCTTTTAAAATAGAAACATACTTATCAAAATTGTTGGGCCATAGCAAAAGCAGTGCCTGGGAGAGATTTATGGGGAAAAATGTATATATTTAAAAAGAAAACCTAAACCCCTAACTGAATCTTTATTATTAGGAATGAGACAAGAGTAATTTAAACATAAAGCAAGGAGAAAGAAAGAAAGGAAGGAAGAAAGAAAAGAAAAGAAAAAGAAAATCAGAGCAGAAATTCATGACAAAAGAAAAATAGAAAAATTAATATAATCAAAAACTGGTTCTTTGAAAAGGTCATGAAATTAATAAGCTTTTATGCAGTCTAGCCAATAAAAAACTACTAATAATGGAAACGAAAGAACCATCACTTCTGACTAATTAATAAGGGAATATCACAAACAAGTTTATGCCACATATTTGATAATTAGATGAAATGGAGCAATATCTTGAAATACACAATTTACTTAAACTCATGCAAAGAGAAATAAATCATCTAAATTGACCTGTATCTATTAAACTGAGTTGATAACGAAAAAAAATTCCAAAAATATAAGCACTGTCCCAAATGGTAACAATAGTGAATTCCACAAAATATGGAAGCAGAGAAAATATTTTCTACCTAATTCTTTCAGACAAAAAGCTTTAAAATACCAAAACAGATGTAAGAAAAACTGGTTCAACGACCAGTATCTTTCTTAAATAAAAAGGAAATAAAACACTCAACAAAATATTAGCAAATCAAAACTAACAAAGGATAGAACTAATTATACACTACAGTAGCATGGGGCTTATTCCTGATATGCAAGACTGTTTCAACATTTGAAAATCAATTAATAAAATCTAATGGTCTTATCAAGGCAGAAAATCTAATGTCTTATCAATTGATAGAGAAAAAACCATTTGATAAAATGCAGCACTCATTCATGAAAGAATCTTCAAAAATTCAAAACAAGGAACAAAGGGGAAACTCCTGAAATTGATAAAGAACATCTCTATAACACCTACAGTGATTCTCTTACATAATGAAGAGAAAAATGGACATTTTTCTCCCTAAGATCTAAAATAAAACAAGGAAGTCCTCCCTTACCATTCCTAATCAACATCATACTGGAGGTCCAAGCAAGAAGACAAAGTAATAAAAGATATATCGATTGGAAAGAAGAAATAAAACTATCTTTATTTGCAGATGACATAATTATTTATGTAGAAAATGTCAAAGAATTTTTTTTAAACCTGGCTGGAACTAATAAGTAAGTATACCAAAGGCATAGGATGAGATTAATATACAAAAAATATCCCTGCTTTCTTATATATCAGCAATAAACAATTACAATTTGAAATGTAAATATGTATACATATGCCACTTAGAATAGCACTAACAGTTAAGTATAAATCTAACAAAGTCTGAACAAGATCTGTATGTGGAAAACAAATAGATACTCATGAAAAATATCAAAGATAATTTTAACAGATGGAAAGATACGCTGTTCTTGGATTTTAAGACTCAGTAATGTTCAGATGTCAATTCTACCCGCTATATCGGTTCAAAACAATATCTATCAAAATTCTAGTAAGCTATTTTATAGAAATTGAAAAACTGATTCTAAATGTATATGGAAAAGTCAGGCCAGTACTGAAAAGAATAAAGTTGAAGTACTCACAGTACTCAACTGCAAGACTGACTTACAGCAATTAAAACAGTGTGCTATTTGTTAAAGAATCAATACATCAAATGAAAGAAGAGAGATAAAAATTAGTAAGTCTGACACAAACCTTCTATCTTTCATAAAATGTATCATAGACATGAATGCAAATTAAAAATTTTGAAAAGTTTAAGTAGGAAACAGGAGAAAACCTATGTGACCTCGGGTTGATGAAAAATAAATATTTAGATGTAACACTTAAAGCATGATACATGAAAGAAAAAGTAGATAATTTTAACTTTATTAAAATTTGAAACTTCTGCTCTGTGAATGACACTGTAAAAATAATGAAAAGACAAAGAATAAACTAGAGGTAATATCTTCAATACCTATATCTGATAATGGACTTGTATTTAAAGTATACAAAAATAATTTTAAAAAATAATAAGAAAATAAACAACACAATTGAAAATGGGCAAAATATTTGGGAACACACTTCACTATAGAAGATAAACAGATGGTAAATAAACTTATGAAAATATATTCAACATAACTTGTTATTAAGGAAATGAAAATTAAAAACAAAGAGATGGCTATTAGAATTGCTAATTATTCTTTTATTTCTATACAGAACATTCATGTTATAAATGGTATGAGTGGATTAAGGAATCTTGATTTTGTGTTTGGTATCCAGACACTTTACTGTTATTGTTTTCAGTAGCTTTTTCTTTTCTTTACTGATTGATTCTCTTACATTTCTTAATTATGCAATCATATTAGAAATGAAAAGATGACTTAGCTTTCCTAACATTTATCGTTCTAACTCCATTTCCTTGTTGAGTGATTCAAATTGAAAAGTGAATCTGAAATATTATTTAAGATCATGAGTACCATGTCTTACAAATTTACTGGAGGTGCTATTATTTATTTATCATGATTCTGTTATATTATGTGAAATATATATTACAGACACCTATAATTCTAGAAACATATGTATGTATATATATATACTTTTAATATAATTTAACAATTATCCACGTATCCATATTTTAATAAAGTTTTTTTATTCAGAAAGTAAGTGTATTATGATAATACATTCATGGTAACATGCTTTAAAATATTGAATTGTCTTCAATTACTAGACTAAACCCTATTGATTTTAACTATAATTATTTCAGTGTACTATTGCATTATACTTATTATAATTTTACAATTATTTTTGTTTCTTAGTCTTATTTTTTATTCAAATATAATTAACATACAGTGTTATATTAGTTTCAGGTATACAATATAATGACATTATTCACTGATGAAGCTACTCATTATAATTTTGTACTACTATACTCATGATAATTTTGAGGATTTTTGTCTGGTCACTTAGGATCCTTTCATCTGTTCTCTGCTCTCTCCATTACATGGTCCACACCCTCAGTAATGTTTATTTATTCCTGGCCACCACAAACTCCAGAAATTCAGCCATTCCCAGTATAGAAATCTCTTTTATCCAGAGCAACTACAAGGCACAGGTTCTCCCATCATTGACTTTTCAAGGGTGAGACTATAATCCCAGAACTACAGAGACATTTCAAGCTCTCCAGGTGTTACCGTTGAGCCCTTTTGCCTGGTCTTGCAATAAGGGAGAGCTTCTGCATGAACCCACACATGTAGAAACAGGGTGAATTTCATTTGTAGATACATGTAAACTATTCTTATTTATATATGACAGAACAAACAAAATTTTAAAAGACAAGAACCCAATGAAAAATGGATAGCAAACAGAAATAGACACAATACTAATGAAAAGGTTGTGTGACATGTAAAATTGTTCAAACTTACTAGAAACTATACAAATGCAAACTGAAATACTAATTTATAATTTTCCACACAGTGCAGAGAAGTGTCAATGCATGACGAATCAAGCATTCACATACATTGTTGATACATGTGTAAATTAAAGCAACTTCTTGGGAATGCAAATTCTATTATACAGGACCAACATTTAGTTTGATAAATAGTAGCCTTAGTTTACAAATGTTTCTTCACATACTGTTGTTGCATTGATATACCTCTGTCATATCCCTTGACTTGGTGGGTGATCTCTGAGCAAGCATAAAGCTCTGAACGTGCATGTGTGGTTAGGCAAACTCTTGCATTCCTGCCATCCACAGTGAGAACATTCCCCAAGGAAGAACCTCTCTTTCAGCCTAAGTTGCAGAGTAAGAAACATGGAAGCTATGTGAACTCAAAACCAGTGGGTCTATAAACTCCAGAATGAGAAGTAAATGATATAAATTATAAGCCATTAAATATTTCTGTTGTTGTTCTGTAGCTGTTGTGTTCAATGAAAACCAGCACTTGTTTTCATTGGTCAGACAGCCATTCTGATTGGAAAGTAGATGTACTAATAACTTTAATAAAAACCCTGAATAACTATAATAAAATACATCTTAATATCTTTGAAGAAAATACATCTTAATATTGATCTTTTATGTGTTTACGTGATAAATCTCAGGATTTATCTTTAAGTAGTAAGAGAAATGCCTTTGCCTTTATTTATGTGTGAATGTTTATGTATATATACATATATAGGTATGTATCTTCGCAAAGAAAAAATTCCAGAAATTTATATAAGAACACAACTTCTTTTTTAGTGTTTAAATTGAGTACTAGTATTGAAAGATGTGCATTTACTTTTTTGTACTTTTCCAAAAAAATTAAACATTTGCATATATTATTTCTTCAGTAAGATACATAATGTTTTGAAGTTCAAATTAAATATGAAAGGAGTAATAAAGTATTCAGTCTAGCCAAGAACACTGAAAAGTATGTTATAGTTTTAATAAAATAATTAAAAATAATCTTCAATTGTCCTAGCCGTATGTCTGAATTTTGATTTATAAAATTATTTCTTCTGAAATCATGTCCTGATTTCCCTTCATTATAATGTAATCATACTTGACATTTATTGAGTAATTAATATAAGCCAGGAAATTTGCAGAGTACTTAACATGCATTATCTTATTTAATACAATACCATTTGAAGTAGGCGTATGAATAATAATGGTTTACAGATGATTTTTAATATCAAAGCTTTTTTTTTTTCCAGGTATACTCATTAAAACAAAGCAACCACTTGCCTTCTGAATCAGAGCTACTACATCTTGACATAGTGATTGTATTAACTGGCATTGTGTTCTATTTTATTTCTATCTTGAAACAATTCAAAATACAAGGAAAGATACAAAAAAATTGAAAAACACCTGTATGCCATTCACCCTGCAAGCCCATTAATGTTTCTCCTAATGTCCCAAAAACTCCTTTAAAGCCAAAGGATCCAATCTAGTGTTACACATTCCACCAGCTATTTATTATTATTATTATTATTATTATTTATTTATTTATTTATTCCACCAGTATTTATGTTCTGTTGTGATTAGACAGAGGTCATGCATTACAAGTTTGCATATCACAGAACTGATACTGAGTCCTTCATTGGATCCTGCTGAATGGCACCCATGTGGAATTATCCTGTTAAAGATGCTTCTGCCATGTTGATAAAATGTCATCATTTCATCCCTATGATATTTTCCAATGTGTTTACATTTTTTATACCCTTTGAAATTAATGTGTCTTTTGTGAGAGTATACTTTGAGACCATGCAAAATCTTGCTCATTATTCCACATGCACCAGTAGTTTCATTATCATTTACCACTGGGTTGTTACTATGATGATTATCAAACAAGGATTTTAAAAAATTTTAAATTTTTTTAAAAAGAGGGTAAAATTCACATAACATAAAATTATTCATTTTAAAGGGAAAAAATTACTCATAAGGCTGTGAAAGCAACACCTCTATCTAGTTCAAAAGGTTTTCCTCACCCCAATATAAAAGCTCCACTCCCCTTAGTCAGTTACTGTCCATTCTCTCCTCCTCCCAGTCTTTAGCAACCACTAATTTTTCTGTTTCTGTGGATTTGCCTATTCCAGATACTTCACAGAAACAGAATCAAACAATTATGTGTGACCTTCCTTCACTTAGCATGATGTTTTCAAGGTGTATCTATGTTGTAACATTATTCAGTGTTTATTTTCATTGCTTAACAATATTTCATTGACTATTTATTCCACAAATTTTATTCATTTTTCTATTGATGGACTTTTAGGTTGCTTCCTCCCTTTGGCTACTGTGAATAGTCCTGCTATGTACATTCAAGTAAAACTATGTATTTCAGTCTCTATGTTCAATTCTTTTAGGTATGTATCTAGGAATTGAATTACTGGGATATATGTATTCAAATTTTATTTTTTGAGGAACCACTAAATTACTTTCCATAGTAACTCCACCATTTTACAGCAATACATAAGGTCTCCTATTTCTCCACATCAATGTCAAAACTCATTACCATCTGTCTTTTTTTTAAATTTTAGCCATCTTCGTAAGTATATAGTAGCATCTCAGTAAAATTTCAATTTGCATTTCCCTAATGATCAATAATATTGAATATATCTTCATAACACTTGTTAGTAATTTCTCTGTCTTCCTTGAGAAATGTCTATTGAAGTCCTTTACAGTTAAATAATTTCTTAAATTGATTTATTTGTATGTTATTGACTTGTAAGAATTATTTATATATTCTAGAAGCTAGACCCTTAACAGATATATGTTTTACAAATATTGTCTCCTATTCTGTAGGTTGTTTTCTAACTTTCTTGATGATGTCATTTGATAATAGAAGTTTTCAACTTTGATAAAGTCAAATTTATATAGTTCTTTTTTGTTGCTTAGGGAGTCTTACCTAAGGATCCATTGCCAAATCTAAGGTCATGAAGAATTTATTCCTTTTTTTTTCCCAAAGTGCTATGGTTTTAGCTCTTATAAGTAGGTCATTAATCTATTTTGACTTAATTATTATATAATTGTATAATGTATATCATATATTCTGTGAAGTAGGGATCTATTTTTTTAATTTAATTTTTTTCAGTGTTCCATGATTCATTGCATCACACCCAGTGCTCCATGCAATATGTGCCCACTTTAATACTCACCACCAGGTTCATCCAACCCCCCACCCCCCACCCTCCAAAAAACCCTCAGTTTGTTTTTCAGAGTCCACAGTCTCTCACGGTTTGTCTCCCCCTCTGATTTATTTTGTTAATTTTTTATATAGTGTGAAGTATGAGTCCAATTTCCTTATTTTGTGGATATCCAGTTTCTTAAGCACCATATCCAGTTTCTTCAGCACCAATAGTAAAAGACTATTCTTTATCCATTGAATGGACATGGCACCTTTGTTGAAATCTAGTGGCCATTAATATCTGGGTTTACTCCTGGACTCTGAATTCTATATCTTTTGATATGTGTATCTGCATGCTAGGACCACACTGTTTGTCACTGCTTTGGAATAAATTTCAAAATTTATAAATATAAGTCTCCAATTTTAATCTTTTACAATATCATTTCAGCTACACAATGCCTCCTATAAATACAAGAACTTGTAGTTTCTTTTGAAGCTTTTATTTACTTATTTATTTGAGAGAGAGAGCGAGAGATCGAGGCAGGGGGAGGAGCAGAGGAAGAGGGACAAAGAGACTATACTCTGAGCCCTATATGGGGCTCGATCCCACAACAGTAAGAATCATGACCTGAGCTAAAATCAAGTTGGATGCTTAACTGACTGAACCATCCAGGTGCCCTTATAGTTCCTTTTAGTAGAGAGTCAATTTTAGAAAACAAGTGCTGAGTTCTAGATATGTTCATTGCTACTAGAGTGCTGTTGGTCTCAGTCCTTTCAGTGAGCAGTTAGAATATATATAAATTGAACCTCATGGTTCAAGCTAACTTTCTTTTTTTCTGTATTTGTACTGTTCCTCTTCAAGAGTAAGAAGGCTAAGCCCTATTATCCTCAATATTCTTTCTTTCTATCATCTATCTATCTATCAATCATCTATCATCTATTCATAGCTACTCTAACCAACGCCTCCTCTGGATGCCCTGTTCATGCAGGCCTTGAACCTGTAAGGTCTCTTCCCAACCTGGACACTATTAGTTTGCTAGGTGTGCCATTAATAAAATTCCAGACTGAGTAGTTTCAACAACAGAAATTTATTTTCTCACAGCTCTGGAGGCTAAGAGACTCAGATCGAGGTGTCAGCAGGTTTGGTTTCTCCTAAGGGTTCTCTTTGGCTTACAAATGGCTGCCTTCTCTCTGGGTACAAATGGATACCTTCTGGACTTTTCTCTGTGTGTACACATCCTTCTATCTATATGCCTGTACTTAAAAGGACTACAGTCATGTTAGATTAGGACTCACCTTAAAGGTATCAGTTTAACTTACTAATCACTTTAAACATCCCATCTCTATACACCGCCACATTCTCAGGTACAGGGGTTAAAGCTTCAACATATGAATTCTGGAGGAACAAAATCCAGCCCATTCTAGGACATTCTCTGCCCCTTCCAGATTGTCTTCCACCGTGTTCTGATTCATTTATCCATGATATTGGTAGTCCACCTAGAAGGGCAGCCTTGTCTTCTTTATAAATTGAATATTGTCAACTGATTTAAGTTGAGAATGTTTAAAGAAGTTGGAACCTTAGAGAAAAAGAGGGTAGAAAGCCTGTAGATATCTAAAGAAGGAGGCAAGTTAAGTAGATTCATAATGTTGGAAAATTGTTGGTAGAAAATACTGATTCTCTGTTACCTGTCCCTTCCTTCCTTTCTCTTCCATTTTCTATCACCTTCTCTTTCTTTCTTATTAATACTAATTAGCCATCAGGCATCTCGGTTATGATAACAATCCTCCAGTGATTATTGCTGGCATGAGACATTTTTTAATTCTATTTACCAAGAAATAGATAAAAACATTTTGAATCTTATCTAGGTAATGGTGATATTATATCACAGTCCAAATTAGGTTAAATGCAATGGTTTATATAGTCTTTCTTCCTCTGAGGAAATTGTACAGCATAAATACAGAATATAATACTGTGACAGAAGGCTGGTTGTTTATTTGTTTTTATTTGTTCATTTAGTTGGTTGGTTTGGGTTTTATTGTTTTTGTTTCTGTTTTAAGAGATTCATTTATTAATCAAATATCCAGGGAAGATCTAAGTATTAGAAATGCTGCCATTTGTCTTATGGAAGAATAAAAATTCCAGTGTAAAAAACACAAAGGAGCTTGACTTTATCTTTTTTATTTTAATTCCATATAATTTAACTTGTGGTGTTAAGTTAGTTTCAGGTGTACCATAAGGAACCTTACTACACGTAATACCAGTGATGTGATGAAGGACTTGTGCAGCAAAGCACTCAGAGAGGCACTAAACCAACACTATAGAGAAAACGCGGAAGAACTACATTGCTCTTCTAGAAGGTATGTATGAAACCAAAGCTCCAAATACCAGAAAGAGTTAGATGGATGCTGGAGAAAGAACAATCTAGACAGAGAAAGGATAAGAAGAGAGCACCTGGCACACTCAGGGAAATATTAAAAGAGCCTGGCATTTTAAAGTAAAGAGTGTGCGTAGAAGATGAAGGAGCAGGACATACCTGGCGGGTACCAACACTGGAAGACTGTATGACATGCAGAGCAATTTGGGTTTATCTTCAAGGCAGTGGAAAAACACTGAGTGACTTGAAGGAAAAGAGTGAAATCATCCAATTTACATATAGAAGATTGCTCACAGACAGTGTGGAGGATGAATTAGAAGGGCATGAGATTAAAGGCAAGCAGTTAATGCAGTTCCACAGATACAATAGAGTCAATCACAGTAACGTCAGAGTGGCATATTTTTTAACCCCGCACTACATTTTATATGAATTCATGGCATGGGAAAATATAAATTGTGCATATAAAAATGGGACATTTTTAACAAATCATGACTTACACATCCAAATAAATCCTTCTAAGTAGTAATCCATAAAAATATATGCTTATTTTAACAGCACTATCGCCACTCAAAAAATATTTAAATCTCTTCCTTTAAACTTGCTGTTAAAGGTAGTTTATGTTATACTAAAAATGTTTACTGCTTTATAAATTGTTTTAAAGCTGTTACTAGAAGATATTTGAACAAAAATGTCATTGCCTTACTTAATCTGACATTTTGTTTATAAATACCCTCCACCCTTCCCTAAATTGAATGAAAGGAATTTGGGTACTTTCAGAAAACAAAAGATATATATACAAGTTAATGTGTCATAGCCCCTGTAGGTGCTTTATAAATAAATGTTCCCTTTACTTACATATTCTTTCTCTGACTCTACATATTTTCCACCTGCCCTAGTTCTACTACCTGTTGAATCTCAGTTTATCTCTTAGTAAAAGAGTAATTATAGGGACGCCTGGGTGGCTCAGGTGGTTAAGCATCTGACTTTTGATTTCAGCTCAGGTCACGATCTCAGGGTTGTGAGATCCAGCCCTATGGCAGGCTCCGCACTCGGAGGTGGAGGGGTTAAGTCTGCTTGAGATACTCTCCCTCTCTGTCTGCGACCTGCCTTGTTCACGTGCTCAAGCGCACAGGCAGCATCTCTCTCCCTTAAATAAATAAATAAATCTTTAAAATCTCACTCATAGATTTGCTGTGAAGGTTCACATGAGGATTCAAGACAATGTATATAGGGTACTTAGTTTTGTGTCATTTAAAAAATCTCTTTTTAAAAAGTCATTATTTAACCCAGTGGGAGACATAAGTTATGTGATTTAATTACTCAGGTTCCTAGATGACCCAGGTTGATAACAGAGAAAAAGAAGGGCACAGAAAATGTATATTATAATATTAGTATTACACTAAGCAAAATTTTATATTTGGGTGGTTCAGTCATAAAATAGTTTGGCAGGACCTTCAGATCTTTATTATGGGCATCATCATTATTTTATTGCAGTTTACTTAGATGAAGTATGCAAATACTAGGATTTGAGACAATGTGCTTTTCCCCTGAAGAATGGTTGATACACAATGCTACATTAGTTTCGGGTTTACAACATCTGGATTCTACAAATCTATACCTTATGCTATGTACACATATGTAGTTACCATGGAGACAATTTATCTTTAAGTCCGTTAGTACGTTCATACTAAAGAAGAGCTCCTTCCAGAGACTATACTAAGATACAGATAAAAATATGTTTTATTATGTCAGCTTATTTAGGACAAACTTTTCTGGTTTTAACTTCTACTTGAGCAAAGTTAGATTTGTCTTCACAGAATGCGTTAGAAATATCTAGTAGGTTACAATGAACAATTGTCTATCCTTATGAACTTTCTTATTACCCCCAGATGTTTTCAACTGAGTCCACTATTTACTCTTATCAGCTATGACTTGCTGAACAGACATTTACCTAATATAATTCTCAGAACAACTATAATCCAAGTATATTTTATTACAGATACTTCCTAAACTCAATATATCAAATTCAGTCAATATATTCTGTTCATGGAACTAGGGAAACTTCAAATTAGAAGAGGTTATGAGATAGACATGAAATTCAATCATTAACTTAGAAATATCAAGAGGTGGAGGCTTCTACATTTTAAAAGAATGTCCCTTCAATTTTTGTATAGCTTCAATCTTAGAAATATTATTTATATTTAACATAAACTTTCCTTCTTTGACTTCCAACTAATAATTCATGCCTTAGGTTGTATGTTACTAGGCTCTGAAGATACTAAAATATATTTAGTCCTGATCTCCAAAGATTATACAAACTTGAAGAAAAGAAAATGAACCAATTTATAAGGATAGTGGGTGTCACAAAGGAAAAGTAACAGTGCTATTGGAAATAAAATTAACAGACTTCATTTAGTCTGAGTTAACTGAAATTAATTGCTGAATATTATGCCCCCATCATTGGTTCCAAGTTTATTTAAGAAGAGTGACTGTCTTATTCACCACTGTAATTCTAGGATGAGGACAAAATCTGATTTATAGCTATAGAGATTTTTTTTTAGTTTTTTCATTGTTTTATTCTGTCTTGACCTTTCAACAACTTTCATCAGTAACGTCATTCAGTTTTGTATTATCTACAAATATATTAATTATTTTTTAAACAAAAAATGAATGTTATCAATTTAACTCAACGTACGTTTAATACTTAATATAACTAAATTGCTAAGCCATATGTTATAAAATACTGAAGGCTCTATAAAACTTTTTTATCATATAATATTAGGTATTCTATATACATAATACTATGCTTACTAAAAAGTAGAATTTAACAGGCTGTAGGCTATGGCTGGTAACAGAAGTTTAATATCTTGTTGCTAAGAGATAGTTTCTTATGAAGCATTTATTTGTCCTCAGAGAAGGATATCAGTCACTTCAGGTTTGATTTCCCTTACCTTATCAAAATCTAATTGGGTTTGCTAAATGAGCTAAATAACGTGAAAATTCTGTACATAAAATAAAGACACTTTAACGTGTTACAATTATGAAGACAACTCTAAACCTGGGCATCCTTTCAGTACATATTTGAAGTACACACTGCAGATACAGCCATTGTGCTAGACCCCAGAAATAAAAAGATTGAGACAGGACTCCCATACTTATTACACACAGTCTTCAAAGGTATCAGAACCACAAGTTAAAAAAAAAAAAAAAGTCAAACAAACTAAGTGTTATAACGTAGTTACAAAATGTTATGCAAGTACAAAAGTAAGACTGATTTTCCTTGGTTTAACTGAATTATTTCGACAACTTGGCTCATTTCTTTGATCTCAAATTCTTAAATAAAGTATCTATCATACATATAGACAGGTAAAAAAATAATTTTAAGTGTAGAGCTTAATATTTGACCAACAGTACATGCTCATGTAAATACTCCCATATCTGTATGATATTTTTACAATCTCCAAATAACTAATCACCCTTTCTCCCTAAAGAAAATAGGTAAGAACAGATTAATTATCCTTATTTTTAAACTTTGAATAAACTGAAACATATACTAAGTACCTTTTTTGTTTATTTTTTGCTTTTAACCACTTAAAGTGAAAGTCATCCATATCTTTGCATTTACTGGTGGTTTAATTTCTTTTCTACATAGGATTCCATTTATTTATTCAGTTTATTACTCATTTTACTCTTCAAGGCTATATGGATTATTTTTAATTTGAGGCTAATTAATATTCTGTATGAGCATGTTATGAGCTAAATGTTTTTGTACCTCCAAAATTCATATATTAAAACCCTACCAACAGTAAAATAGTTTTAGGAGATGGGGTCTTTAGGATGTAATTAAAATTAAATGAAGTCATGGACTAGAGCCCATCTGAATGGGAACAGTGGCCTTATAAAGGTCAATACAGTTGCTTCCTCTCTCTGCCTTTTCTGCCATGTGACTATACAATGAGAAGTCTGGAACCAAGAAGAGCACCTTCACCAAGAACCAACCATGCTGGCATCCTGACCTCAGACTTCTTCTTCCATAATTATAAGAAATTAATTTATGTTATTTATAAATAACCCAGTCTAAGGCTCTTTGTTAAAACAGCTCGAACCAAGATGATCTAGTTAAGATTTCTATCTTGTTCATGACTTCCAGGGAAGATGGCAGAGTATAAGGACCCTGAGCCCACCTTGTCCCAGGGATATAACTGGCTAATACTCACATAAGTGTAAATAACCCAGAAAATGACCCAAAGACTGGAAGAGTGTATTCTGCACAACTACATGCAGAGAATAAGCCAAATTGAAGATGACAGGAAGAGTGCAGACCTGGTCAGCAGCCAACTGGACTTGAGGGGTTGTTTCTGGGAGGGAGGAATCTCACAATCCAGTGAGAGGAAAGAAACAGACTTTCAACCAGAAAGTATACAGGGGAAAGATGAATCCCTATAACATTTACCTTTGAAAAGCTGAAGGGTCAAATTCTGAGAATTCCTACAATCAGTGGGATTTAAAACCTGGAACTGTAAAAATCAATAGGCTTGGCAATGGGAGGTCTAGTAAGATGAGAGGAAACTGAGTTTCTCTAAGTGGATGCTGCATAGAAGTAGCAATTTGAAAAACAGCTGGGGTATATGCAAGGGAAATTTATTTACAATCTCAGAACATGTGCTGGAGAAATAGGGATCACTGGGGGATTTTACCGAGACAAAGAAGCTGACTGGTGCCTTCCTCTCCCCTGGCCCTAGCCTAAACACATGACCACAAGCAAGAACCAGGTGGTGTCAACACTCAGCATATAAATGAATGAAACCATGCCCCACATACATGTATCCTGTGGACACACCCCCTCCAGCAAGACCTCTATTCCAGGTCTTTTCCCACAGGAGCCCAGTGCCGGGCTCCATGCTCAGTGGGAAGTCTGCTTGAGATTCTTTCCCTCTCCCTCTCTGTCTTTTCCTTCCCACATTCGTTCACTCTCTCTAAAAACAGAATAATAATAATAATAAATCTAACAAACAAACAAAAAAAACACAAAAGGACCACATGGAAGGCTCAGTTGGTTAAGCATCTGCTTTCAGCTCAGGTCATGATCCCGGGAACCTGGGATCAAACCCCACATCTGGCTCCCTGCCCAGTGGTGAGTCTGCTTCTCCGTCTGTTCCCACCTCATGCTCTTTCTCTTGTACATGCTCTCTCTCTCAAATAAATAAAATCTTAAAAAAAAAACAAAAGCAAATAACAGTCCTAGATATGCAAACTAAAGAGAAAAGAATGCAAATATATCACTAAGGAAAACCAACTATGAGAGAAGAGAACAAGAGAAGAAAGGAACAGATAGCCATAAAAACAACCATAAAACTAGCAAAATGACAAAAATTATAAATAAATTATAAAGTTATAATTAAATGCCTATTAATAATGAATTTGAATGCAAAAAAACTAATGTTCCAGACAATAGATATAAGGTGACAGAACAGATGAAATCACAAGACCCATTTATACACTGCCTACTAGAGACTCATTTTAGATCTAAAGACACATGCAGATTGAAAGTGAAAGGATGGAGAAGTATTTATGCAAATGGAATAAAAAAAAAGTCAGGGTAGTAATACATATATCAGACAAAATACACTTTAAAACAAAGACTGTAACAAGAGACAAAGAAGGATGCTATATAATCAGAATGGAATAATCCAACAAGATATAACATTTGTAAATATTTATACACCCAACATGGGAGCACCCAATACATAAAACAATTGATAACAAAAATAAAAGAATCAATCAATAATAATACAATAATATAGGGGACTTTAACACCTCATTTATATTAGTGTGTCGACACATCATCTAAACAAAATCAACAAGGAAACAGTGGCTTTGAATGATACATTGGACCAGACAGGTTTAACAGACATATTCAGGATATTCCATCCTGAAACAGAATACACATTTTCTTCGAATGCACATTGAACATTATCCGGAATAGATCACATATAAGGCCACAAAACAAGTCTCAACAAATTCAAAAAGATTGAGGTCCTACCATGCATCTTTTCTGACCACAATGCTATGAAACTAGAAATTAACTACAAGAAAAAAATCTGGAAAGAGCACAAATACATGGAAGTTAAATAACATGCTACTAAAGAATGAATGGGTCAACTGAGAAACCAAAGAAAAAATTTTAAAAATTACATGGAAAGAAATGAAAATAAAAACACAATGGTCCAAAATCTTTGGGATGCAGCAATACCAAACTGCAGGAATCATAATCCCAGATTTCAAGTTATGCTACAAAGCTATACTAATCACTATGGTACTGGCACAAAAATGGACAATAAATAAATGGCAAGAATAGAGAGACCAAAAATAAACCCGCAACTATATGGTCAACTAGCATTTGACAAAGAAGGCAAGAATATGCAATGGGAAAAAGTCTCTTCAGCAAATGGCACTGGGGAAACTGGACAACTACATGTAAAAGAATGAAACTGGACCACTTTCTTACACTATACACACAAAAAACCTCAAAATGGATTAAGGGCCTAAATGTGAAACCTGAAACCACAAAAAACCTTGAAGAGAGCAGAGAAAGTAATTTCTCTGACATTGGCTAAAGCAAAATTTTTCAAGATATGTCTCTTGAGGCAAGGGAAACAAAAGCAAAATTGAACGACTAGGACTACATTACAATAAAAAGCTTCTGTACAGCAAAAGAAATAATCAACAAAACTAAAGACAATCTACTACATGGGAGAAGATATTTGCAAATGACATCTCTGATAAAGGTTTAGAATCCAAAATACATAAAGAACTCACACAACACCAAAAAACAAATAATCTGATTAAAAACAGGCAGAAGATACAGACACTTCTCCAAAGAGATACAGGTGGTGAACAGGCACATGAAAAGTTGCTCAACATCATCAGGAAGATGCAAATAAGAACTACAGTGAGATACCACCTCACACCTGTTAGGATTGCTAAAATCAGTAACTCAAGAAATATCCTTGGCAAGGGCAAGGATGTGGAGAAAAGAACCCTCAATGCACTGTTAGAGGGAATGCAAGCTGGTGCAGCCACTGTGGAAGACAGTATGGAGGTTCCTAAAAAAATAAAAAATAGAATTACCATATGATCCAACAATTCCTGTAGTGAGTGTTTACCCACAGAATACAAAAACACTAAATTGAAAGGATATGCACCTCTGTGTTTACTGCAGCATTATTTATATTATTTAGTAGCCCAATTATGGAAGAAGCCCAAGTATCCATCAACAAATGAATGGATGAGAAAAAATGGTATATATACATGTGTATATACACACATACATCTATATGGTATACACCACACACACACATACACACATAAAATGGAATATTAGTCGTAAAAAGAAAATCTTGCCATTTGCAACAACGAAGATGGAGCCAGATGGCATAATGCTAAGCAAAATAAGCCAGTCAGAGAAAGACAAATACTGTGTGATTTCACTTATGTGTGTTATTTAAGAAACAAAACAAATGGGGCATTTGGGTGCCTCAGTCTATTAGGCGTCTGTTTGCCTTTGGCTCAGGTCATGATCTCAGGGTCTTGGTATGGAGCCTGACATAGGGCTCCCTGCTCAGAGGGAGACTGCTTCTCCCTCTCCCTCTGCCACCAACCCCCTGTTTGTGCCTGCTCTCTCTAATAAAAAAAATAATCTTAAAAAACAAAGCAAAACCAAACAAATGAACGAAGAAAAAAAAGACAAATCAAAAAGATATACTCTTAACTATAGAAAACAAACTGATGGTTACCCTAAGGGTGGTTGGTAGGGTTGGATCAAAAAGGTGATGGGTATTAGGAGTACAACTATCTTTATGAGCACTCAGTAATGTACAGAATTGTTGAATCACTATTTTGTATACTTAAACTAATATAACACTGTATGTTCACTATCTTGGAATTAAAATTAAAAAAAAGATTTATCTTTTTTAGTAAATGTTTTAAGTGTGTGATGTATATGTGTCTACTTTTTGAACACATTTTATTATGTATTTATTGTGTATTCTAATATGTTTGATGTTTTCTTAAACTATATTGGAATGTCATTTTGCATAATTATAAAATTTATTAACTTTATGTATTATATTTATATTAACTACAGTTGATTTTTTTTAAAGATTTTTATTTATTTATTTGACAGAGAGAGATCACAAGTAGGCAGAGAAGCAGACAGAGAAAGAGAGAGGGAAGCAGGCTCTCTGCGATGTGGGACTCAGTCCCAGGACCCTGAGATCATGACCTGAGCCGAAGGCAGCAGCTTAACCCACTGAGCCACCCAGGCGCCCTACAGTTGATTTTTTTAAAAAGCCCTTACCTACTTGAAAGAGAGAGAGAAAGTGTGTGTGTGTGTGCGCGCGCGCACGTGCGCACATGTGCACGAAGTGGGGAGGAGCAGATGGAGAGGGAGAGTGAATCCCAAGCAGACTCTGTGTTGCATGTAGAGTCTGAAATGGGGCTCCATCTCACAACTCTGAGATCACAACCTGAGCTGAAACTAAGAGTTGGATGTTCAACTGACGTGTGAAGGCACTCTGTTACAGCTGATAATATTGAGCTTTCATCATGTTACATTCATCTCATAATGCCTTCTCTATGCATTATTTTGAATTCTGAAATACACAAATACATGGTATATAAAAAATGATAGTTCTATCACTGTTTTCCATCCTGACACTGCTTATTTCTTCCTCATGACTTAATTCACTTGCTAGAATCATCAATTACAAGTTGAATAGAAGTAACAATAGTTACTACTTTGTCACTTTCTAGACTTCAAAGTATCAACAAACTACTATATGCATGACTGAAGATTATGTGTAGAGGCCCTATTATAAATTAAATATTGTGCCTCCTACTCCAATTTTGTGTAAAGATTTCATACTTAATGGGTATTGAATTTTATCTGCATATATTGAAATGAATTTGTTTTTTTCCTGTTAATAAACATCAACTTTATTTTTGATATTAAAGCAAATTTGCATTCTTAAATAATTATAAAAAGAGATTAACAGAGCTGCATTTCATGGTTTGGTAATATTTTATGATTTTAGTTTCCATGCTTATGAGAGATAATTGTCTCCCATTTTTATTTCTCATAATGCTCTCATCAGGTTTTTATTTCAAATTTATTTGGGCTTTTTGAAATATATCTCCTCTTTCTCTGTTCCAAAATAGTTTAATATTGGTGTTAATCTCTTTCTCAAATGTTTGGTAGAATCCACTAATAAAGCAATTTGAATGTGGGGGTCTTTGGGAGGAAGATTAAAAATTCCAGATTTTACAGCTTTCATAGATTCAGAATAAGTCAGACTTTCTATTTCTTCATACATTTATTTAGTAAATTGTGATTTTCTTAAAATTTTATTATCTTATGTAAATTTTTAAATTTGTTATTCATAATATCTTTCTATTATATATTTAATACCTATAGGACATATTATGATAGTCCTTTTTTCTTCCTGATAATGGCAATTTATATTTAATCTCTCTTTCATTTTGTCATTATATCCAGGTTATATCTAATTTACTAATCTTTTCAAGTAATCAATTTTGGCTTTACTGATCATCATTATTTTACATTTATTATTCCATTAATTTCTGTTCTACTCTTTGTTATTTTATTCTCCTACTTAGCTTCAGTTTAATTTTCTGGTTGTTTTAAAATTTGATGTGAATACTTAGAAGGTAGGTAGTTTTCTGTTCTAATATGTTCATTAAAGACACACTTTTCTAAGCCCAGGTCTAGTTTCCTCAACAAGTTCAAATTTCCCTTTGCAAATTTTTCTTTAACCAATGAGTTATTTAAAAGTGCATTTCCAAACAATTTGACATTTTCTAGTAAACTTCGACTATTGATGTCTAGTTTATTTTCAGTTTGGACAAAAAACATTTTACTTGATTTCAATCTTCTGAAATTAAGATTTTCTTTGTGGCATGGCATAGAGCCAGTTTTGGTAACTAAGTCATTTAACTCAAACAGGATGTACATTCTTCAGCTTATTCGATGTGGTGTTTTATAAGTGCAATCTACTGAATTTAGAAAATTATATTGTTCAGGCCTTACTCTTCCTGACATTTTGTTTGTTTGTCTTATCCATTGATTTCAGAACAGTGTTAAAATCCCCCATTTTGATTATGCATTTATCCCTTTCTCTTTTATGTTATGCCATTTTGCCTTGAATATATTGTAACTATGTATTTAATTATTTGCCATATATTTTTTTTTATTTTTAAGAAAATCTTTTATTGTGAAAACTCTTATCTCTAGTAAAGCTTATTGTTTAAAAGTTTATTTTTCTGATACTACTATAACACATGCAGCAATTTTTTGAAAACTTCTCTGTGTATCTATTCCCATATTTTTTTTCTTCAATCTTTTTCTAACCTTATATTAAAACTGTATCATGTGAGGGGCACCTGGGTGGCTCAGTGGGTTAAGCTTCTGCTTTCAGCTCAGGTCATGATCTCAGGGTCCAGGAATCAGGCCCTGGGTAGGGCTCTCTGCTCAGCAGGGAGCCTGCTTCCCCCTCTCCCCCACCACTGCCTGCCTCTCTGCCTACTTGTGATTTTTCTCTCTGTCAAATAAATAAAATCTTAAAAAAACACAAAACTGTATCATGTGTATGATGAATATGCTTTGTTGGTTTAAAACTTAGTCTTTTAAGGGGCACCTGAGTGGCTCAGTGGGTTAAGCCTCTGCCTTTGGCTCAGGTCATGATCCTAGGGTCCTGGGACTAAGCCCCACATAGGGCTCTCTGTTCAGCAGGGAGCTTGCTTCCCCCTCTCTCTCTGCCTCCCTCTCTGCCTACTTATGAGCTGTCAAATAAATAAATAAATAAATAAATCTTAAAAAAACAAAAAACAAAAAACAACTTAGTCTTTTAAGATTTATTTATTTGAGGGCGCCTGGGTGGCTCAGTGGGTTAAAGCCTCTGCCTTCGGCTCAGGTCATGATCCCAGGGTCCTGGGATTGAGCCCCACATCGGGCTCTCTGCTCTGCAGGGAGCCTGCTTCCTCCTCTCTGTCTGTGCCTGCCTCTCTGCCTACTTGTGATCTCTGTCTGTCAAATAAGTAAATAAAATCTTTAAAAAAAATGTATTTATTTGAGAGAGAGAGCATGAACAGGGAGAGGGAAGGATAAAATCCTCAAGCAGACTCCCCACCAGGCACAGAGTCCTACAGGTGCCTCTATCCCAGAACACCAAGATCAGAAGCTGAGCCAAAATCAAGAGTTGGACACTCAACTATTCTCAGTTTCTGACTCTTGGTTGCAGTTAATGTCATAATCTCATGGGTGGTGAGGTGGAGCTCTGCCCTGGGCTCCATGCAGCAAGAGTCTGCTTGGATATTCTTTTCCTCTGCCTCTTCCCCTGCTCACACCCTCTCCCTCCCTTTCTAAAATAAATACATAAATCTTAAAAAAAAAACAAAAAAAAAAAAACAAAAAAAACCTTAGTCTTATAATCTTGTCTTTTAATTATAACTCTTACTTTATTTACATTTAATATAATATCTGATATATATGGATATACTCTGCTACCATCTGTTTTATATTTACTCCATGTCTTTTATGTTGTTTCTTCTCCCTTCTTCTTTTGGCTTTATTAAAAGTTTTTAATAATTATTTTTCCTACTAACTTTATTGTTGCATTGTCCAACTATTCTTTTTGATATTACTCTAAGGCTTAGAGCATGTACTCCTGACTTATTAAATTCTAATATAAATTAATAATTTTGTCATTTTCTAGAAACTCCAAGGATTTGAGTACTCAATATTTTAATTAGGAAAATTTTTATGACATATATTTCATCTCAATTTTTTATCTAGCCTTTCTAATTTATTGTTAAATGTATTTATTTACTTCTTAATTTGTTATTTTGATCTTAAATCAGAAAATTGGTATTTAAATCTTTTTATGTTTTTAAGAGTTTAACTGAAATTCCTCATCCTGAAATTTTTCTAAAGCATTTGCTTTTCAGAACACATCTCCCACTATGTATCTACCTCAATTCTTCTATACTATAAATAAACGCTCATTCAGTTTGTCATCACTAAATATGCTTAGAGTTTTCCCGTATCTGGACCAGGACTGCATATATTTTTATACTCTCTTTTACTGAAACCCTGCCTATCTTTCAAGTTGCAGATCAAGCCTAGACTCCTATTAGGAGAAAACTGTTTCTCTACTCATATCACTTGATACCAAATATGTGGGTTTTATACAGCAAGTAATTTTTCTAATTCCCTGTGGACACCAGTGGATGCTCTACAATTTGATTTAATTCTGATACTTACTATTCAGAGTCAGCACAGACCCTACAGGTTAAGGGCTCAATTGCACCAGACTATGTGCCCCTTCAGATGCAAATCACAAGTAATGGGTCCTCAGGGTACCCAGACTTCTGTCTAACTTGGTTATCAATCAGAAACTCCCAAAACCCCAACCTCAGTTTCAATACTTCACTATAATTTTACTTTTGTTTAGGATAACATTTTACTTATATTTACTGATTTTTTATAAAGGATATTACAAAGTATACTGATAAATTACCAGATGAAGAGGTTCACAGTGTGAGACTAGGAAGGCTTCTCAGCACAGGAGCTCTGTCCCGGTGGAGCTGAGGTCCACCATTTTCCCAGCTGTATGCTCACCAACCCCAAAGCTCTCCAGACCCCACTGTTAAGGGATTTTTACAGAAGTTTCACCATGTAGGCATGAACGATTATATTAGTCTCCACAGGATGGGGGAGGGGAGTGGTGAGACCAAGGTTTCAAGTTTCTAATGATGACTTGGCATTTCTGGTGACCAGCATCCATCTAGGAGGCCAACAAAAGCTGCCTCATTAGAGTAAAAGACATTCCTATCAGCCAGGAAATTCCAAACAATTCAGGAGCGCTACATAAGATGCTCCTATCACCATCATCATTCAGGAAATTACAAGGGTTTTAGGAACTTTTTGTCAGAAAGCTAAGGCAGAGACTAAATATATATATATGTATTTCTTATGTCATGCTTAGATACATTTGTCTTGATCTAAATAATTATATCTCATTATGCAAGATTTTTCTTATTATTTATTTATACACATTGTATATCATATTGCATATTGTGTGTGTCTGTGTGTGTGTGTTCTTTTGTACATATCAAGAGCTTTGTGAAGACTGGTCAAGCTCATATTTTTTGGTGCCCCACACAGCATGTAGTACAGGGTCTTAACTATAATCACTTTATGACAAATATAAGCTATAGAGAGATAGCATAGCCTGGTGGAAAGAATTTGAAATTGAAATGGAGCTAAAATGTTGGATTCAAATTTGAATTATTCTACTTACTCACTGTGTGATATAGAATGATTTATCTGAAACTCGGTTTCTCATACACAGTTTTGGAATATTATTAATAGTATACTCTATAGGATAAAGCCTTGGAATTAACTAGGAAAAAGCCTACAAAAATACCCCTGCCTGTACATAAATAAACATTCATAACAGTCTACTTTTTATGGGCCTCTGCTTATGTGGTCAAATGGATAAAAGTTTTTGGGAAAAAAAAACTTCTAGATTATTTTTTGGTGATTCTACTCAAAGTTTAAGCTCCTTCATGGCACATTTGTGAAGCAACCCAAGTAAAATTATTGAAAAAAAAATAAGGGCATTAATAGCTTTTAAAATTTCTTCTTTATTCTCTACATAACAGATAAAATTGATCTTGTATGAAAGGATAACAGCAGGATGCACAGCAAAACAGATCTGCAACTTTCAGTAGTTTGACCAGATGATAACTTTTCTGAGGAATGAAGAATAGACCTGAACATATCCTACAGGGATATGTTCCAACCAAATGTCTTTCCTGAAATGGTGCAAAATATTTCATGTAGAAAACAAAAAGGTACAAAAGTGCTCATTTGACAATTCCTCTCTTGATTGAAATATTTCTGACATTTCAATATTTTCTCACTCTCCATAATTTGACAAAAATAATTTTATATTGATTTTCTTTTTGGCTGGCATTTTTTTTCTGCTAAAGATTTTTGAAAAACAATAATAATCATGGACAACTGCTGGCCCATGACTCTATAAGTTCATCGGGAATATCTTATAAGATTCTTTGTAAAGCCTCTGCTCTGACTCTTAGTGTCCTGAACTTTGTCAGTGGGCTCCTGGTCTTTCCTTGAGAACAGGTGTTGTGTCTGAGCACAAAGTCGGCCCTGAAAAATAGATCAGAATGAATGTTGTGGATACTAAACAAAAAAGATAAGTAAATGAGTGAACAAATGCTTGGAAAGTCCCTACTTAGAAAAAAGTCACTACGTAGTAAGTAAGTCTTGGATTTTTTTTTTTTTCTGGAAGTATGTATTCATTTAAGAGAAAAGCACATTAAATTAATAATGTATATACAATGTCTTATATGCTACAAAAGGCACCTCTGTCACTTATATAATATAAGCCTCTGAGTGACTCTGTGAAATAGATATTGCTATTATTTAGACCAACATACAGATGACAAAAATGTGGCAAAGAGAGACTTATCAAGCTTGTGTGTAGTAAAAGCGTTGGTCTATAAACTAGGTCCCTTGTAATACTTACCTGCACCAGCCATTATAACATTACCTGAATGAAATCTTCCTCCCCATACTACTTCCATGCTGACTCAGTGAAACTATCTCCCATATCATCTCTGATTTCTCCCTTTTTGATCTCAGAGACTTTGGAGAGCTACACCATTTAAATTAATGCCTGACTATGTTTCATTATACATGGTCTTCTATTACCATGTTACATGTCTTTTCCCAAAAAGACACTAATTTCTTCACAATAAAAACATCATTTCTTTATTGCAAAGAAGAAGAAAGCAATTAATATGTACATGCAAACATTTAATGAAGTGAAATTCAACATCAAGAGTATAGAAACACCATTCCATCAAGTTAGTGAAGATGAATTGACAGTGCTCTGAGCGGCATTCACTGGCATCCTAAATAAAACCGATTCCAATATATATATTTATTTGCCAGAAATGTTGCTGGATAAGTGTAACTGCTCATTTCTGAGGTCCCTATCTTTACAACATTTAATATAATGTAGTGCCAAAGAATTTTGGGCTTTCATTCTGCATTTTTAAATTTTTATTACCCTTGATATTCTGACTACCAAAGAAGAACTTAACCATAAAACTAAATGGAAAATATGTAAATATATCTCTAAAGCTGTGCATTGTTCCCAAATAAATATTTCATCTTCTCAAATAAGCAAAGGAAAGAAAAGAATAAAGAAAGAAACAGTAATTAAAAATATAAAAAGTTAATGTTGAGTAGATTTTCTCAGTGCTTATGGATTAGAGATTTATCATCTGATAGAGGAAATAATTTTCAGGGCTTTCAGGTACCTCATACTAATCAGTAATTCTATTCTACCGACAGTGTTTTCCATTTTTCACCTTTTTTTTTTTTCATTTCTGACTTTCTAAAAAAAATTTTAATTTCTCCTTTCTTCTCAAGTTTACCTTTTTTCATTTAGCTAATAATATTGCTTAATACTTAACTGAAGTATGTATGAATCAACTTCAGTCAACTGTTCACCATTAGTATCTGCAGACTATCCATACTCCTTGCTTTTCTTCTTGTCATCAGAGATTCAGTCTCTATATGTCACCCGGGCTCCATAATGGAATCCAAAATTTCTACTTCTCACCAATGCCATTATGAGCACCTCAGAACAAGCCACCTCCTTCTTGGACTACTGAAAATAATCTGATCTCTTGCCCCCCTAAAATCCATTTCCTTACAGAATCCAAAATTGGTTTATTTAATTCATCAATCCATTCATTCATCTGCTCTGCAAACATGTATTGACTGCTTACTGTATGTCAGGCACTATTTGATATACTGAGGATACAATGATAAAACAGACAAAAACCCATACCACGATTGAGGTTATATTTTTGAGGATAAGAAATACAATCACTAAGTTAAATTATTTTATATATAACATGCATGCTATATAGATAGACATGAGATCTATCTATATCTACATATCTATCATACAAGAAAAAACAAAGAAAAGAAGGAGATATTATATACTGGTTCATTAAAAATCTAGAGTGATCAGGAAAATCTCCACAGAAAATGTCACTTCTAAGTAAAGATCTGAGGAAGTGAGGCATTTATCTGGGAGAAGCTTATTCTCTGAACACTATGGTTGCTGGGTTGAAACTGCAGAGGCAAAGGCAGGAAGACCAGTTATGGGGGGAGAACAAAAATTATACCGACAATGGTCCAGAGTGTTGCTGATGAAGGTGGCATGAAGGTGACTCAGGAAGATGAATATGTAGATTTGGAATTTAAGGGAGAAACTAGGACTTGTTAGGGACTAAATATTTGTAAACCTGCCCCAAATTCATAGATTAATCTAAAGAAAAGTGTACAAATGACTGTGTTAAGATAAATTGTAGAAAGAAATCTAAATAAAACAAATTGAATAAAGAACAACACTTCCCCACCGAGTTGCCTTTCAAGAGTAACTGTGACCCTTACTTCTGAGATTTGTTCAACACTTACTAGAATTTTTAAGAATGACCTCAAAGAGAAATCACGAAGATTAAGTATATTAATGATCTTGTATTTTACTTTATCTAGTATTTAACAGACTATATTTATGTCTACCACTTTTAAATTGTGGTGTCTTTCTCCTAAGGGCATGAAATATGTGCCCACTAATACTTCCTAATTTTTAGAACCTCCTTACACAACAATATTCTTGTATCTTTCATTGACTGTTTAGGAATTTTCACCATTGAGTTCTGGAAGATAGCACTTACCTAGAATCATTTTATACATTTTGAAAACAAAGAAAAAAAATGAAAATTTAGTGCAAAGTCAGATAAATAAGTGTGATTTCTAGAAATATTTCTTTAGAAATAGCCAAATCAAAAAATAAAAATAAAAACTCTCTTAATTGCACAAGTTTTATTATCTATTTTCCAATACTTAAATATTTGAGAAAATAGAATTTTTTTTCATATTGTCCTTTTTATCTAATAATTTATCATTTTGTAAATATAAGGCAAAACTAACCTTCCTTTGTTTCAGCTTTTTTTCTTTAGAAAACTACAGCCCTCATTCTAGTTGACAGCTTGTCTCTTTTCTAGATTGATGTTCAGCAGCATATTATCTGAGAGGTTGGTTAAGGAGGGAGCACAAAATTTCACCTATCTAGACCAGTGATAACTTCTCTGTCACCAAAAAAAGGCCATCACATACCAAAATGAATACCTAGCAATGGGAATTTTTGGTCACAAAAACAGAGCACCATGTAAATACTAGTGTGTGAGAAAATGTGGAAAGCTGACAAAGTTAGATTTTTTCTCCACTACAACTGGAATGAACATTTGGTTTTATAATAAATACTAATAAAAACTAACAATGTGGCCCATTTTGGTACATCATTTTTTAATGAAGTGTTTCTTGATAATGACACAAAAACTTACTTGAAATACAAGTTCTTTGTACATGCTTGGAAATATCTGGTGTCTTAAGATGGCATTATTTCCATGAAATAATATGGTAACTATTGTTTTACCTTGGGCAGAAAACATACTATGTCTGGGTGCAAGTGTCCTCTATAAAACTGTTTTGAGAATTAATAGAAAAAAGTTAATACATACACATGTGGATATGCATGTGTATGTGTATCTGACGATACGTTCCGTAATGAACACAGTGTCTAGCATAACATACAAGGTTAATGAACGCCAATTCTTATACAGACTCTCTTTAGAAGTTGGTAAAGATAGAATTCATTTCCAAAAATTTCTGTTTGAACACAGACATTATCATATTTTGTAACATTTGAACTGTGTGATACTAAAGGCACTTTATATTCCTTAGAGTAAATCTTCAAAATCAATTTAAAATTTACTATCAGAGTCTTGCTGAAACTCATAAAATGAGATACTAAGTATTTCATGCTTATAATTCAGACTAATTGACTGAAGATTACGCTTTTTATAAGAGAATTCTGGTCAGTGCTGACTCCTGGATTCTTTTGTTCTACCTTTCAGTATAATTTATGCTGCTGAAGTACAGAGGCAGTTACTAAGCTGGAGTACAACCTTCCCATGCAACTCATTAAAGATATCTGATGCTCAGCTTAAACACGTGATGAGATCAAATGTGCTGAAAGATGACCGCACATTCTCTAAATTGTTTCAGGAAATTGCTTAACAGAAATTTTTCCAAAAATTCAACCACAAACATGCTAATACTGACCTACTAGATTTAGGTTGAGCCAATGGAAAGATTAGTAAAATATGCCTAGATGTAAGTATTAAGCAAGAGAAATCAGACCACACTAAAAAGAACATTCATGATGATTTCAGGTATAAAACTGAATCCTGTGTCCATAAATTTCATTCTGTTGAGATACTATATGTGTGTACCTTTAACATACACATTCCCTGCACAAATAATTTATTCTCACTTGCATGAGGACTTTATACCATATCATAGTAGGGATTGTTGAAACAAAGTGCTTATTAGCCTAGGGAAAAGAAAAAGAAAAAAAACAAAAACAGAAACAAAAAAACATCAGAACACCCAACATGGCAACATTAATACTGACCTGTGGAAATGAGGCTTTAAGAGATCAGAAGAAAATCTGGAAAGTACTATTTGTTAACAATAAGTTCCACTCAAAGGCAGCATGAGTAGCTTAGTTACCACTACTCTACTATTAGAGGGATTCAGAAATAAGTTACACAGCCTGGGCTAGACTCAATCAGTCTAGCAGTCTGTGATTTCATGTGCAAATCACCAGAGAATGGTAGATCAACAATAGCAATATTATAGAGACAGCCATATATTATGCCAAATATAATGTTATTGTGAAAGAATCTCTTTTTTTTTTTTTTTTTTTAAAGAGAGAAATCACAAGTAGCCAGAGAGACAGGCAGAGAGAGAGAGGAGAAAGAGAGGAGGAGGCAGGCTCCCCGCAGAGCAGAGAGCCCAATGCGGAGCTCGATCCCAGGACTCCGAGATCATGACCTGAGCGGAAGGCAGAGGCTTAACCCACTGAGCCACCCAGGCGCCCCCTGTGAAAGAAACTCTTGATAGATATTAAGATATTTAACCTGCAGTATGGGCACTGGGGAGATCATGAAGCATTTGGCAGAATGTGTATCCCTTATAAAGAATAACATACCATAGTCACCTTTCCTAAGGATTTAAAAAATGTAGATGTCAAAAGAAAACAATGCAAAGTTCCGAAGCCTTAGAAGAATTGAAGATGTTGCCTAACTCTTCATAAGAAACTATATATATGATGATTTTCTAGACAAAATTAACATAAGGCAATCCTGTAGAATATACTATTATAACCTATTTACTAAATACTCCAAGCTGAAAGGAAATAAAGTATTTCCTTTAGAAAAGGAAATTTCTTAGCAACGAAAACACCATTTTTCTACAGTGATGTCTTTATCATGAGGTTGCATTTAAACAAGACTCACTTGAGTGAAGTTAGATTCAATTACATTTAAGAAACTGAGTCTCTGAAATGGTCTTTCCAGGAACCCAGGAGGGGTTACCATATTAAGGTCAGCATCTAACTAACTCTTGCCATGGTACTGACAAGCACTTAATATCACATAAAAATATGCCATTTAGAGCCAAACAGTATCACATTATAATAACAGTATTATACCAAAAACTATGGCTCATTTAACAAAGAATCTGATTCATTATACTTTTCCAATTTTCCTAGTGGTCTGCCTTGCTTTATTTCTTCCAACTAAATCTCACTACATATTTTAATTTTGGAACCTTGGTTTTCCAACTCAATTTTGATTCCCAATGATATTCAACTAGTGACCCCTACACAGTATCTTACCACTATTTTTGGTAACTTACATCTTGCTAAAAGTCCTTAACTTCCGTGGCTAAATCCAGTTTCCACTAGTCCAAGAGTGAAATAAGGAAAATAATGGGTAATATATACAGCCTTAGGAGAAATAATTATGCACATTTTTCAAAGAAGCAATTTAAAAATAATAATACTTGACTTTGATATGGAAGCACCCCACTATGTGAATCTTATTTAAAAAAAAAAAGAGCAAAGAGATCACGCAGAAAGAAAATTAAAAATAGATTTATAAGTGGCCAAACTGGTATCAGAATCAATTCATCAAACTTCATGCACTTAAGAGCTCATTTAAAGCCTATTTACTCTTGTCATACATATAATTCTAATCAACTTTGATATTTCATTGCCTCCAAAGGGGTGAAAAAGACAAAGAGCATGGTAAGCACTGACAACTATAAAAAATATGAAACATAATGAGTGTTTTTTTTTTTTTTAAAAGGTACAACAGCCCAAAATGTACTGGTTTGGAGCTACTTCATATACCCACTTAAAATTCTTAAAAAGTTACCTATTGCACTCAAGAATGAAATTCAGATATTACTTTCATACTTTAACAAGACATACCTTCGGCTCACATCTTTGAGCTCATTCATATTTCTCTTCTTCTCTCCACCTGTACCTTCCTCACCTCCCTCCAGGTTTCCTTCTCCCTCCCAGGTCTCTGTCTCTCCCAGTTTTCTCCAACCACAGTATACTTCTTACTCTTTTTCAAACAATAGAAGCTCATGCTCACCCTAGGATTCATTTAGTATCTCTTCCTGTTGCCTGAAATTACTCCTTATGGTAATTTTTGCATGGCTGGCTTTTTTCTTTTTTTTTAACCTTTCTGAAAGCAGTTCAGTGTCCCAGAGAACTTTGGCGATCACTCTATCAAAACAGACATCTAGAGGTTCTGGTTGAAAATGGCAACATAGGAAGATCCGTAACGCACCTCCTCCCACACAGATACACTGAATCTACAGCCACATACGGAATAATTTCCTCTTAGAAACCCCTAAAGTCTGGCTGAGCAACAACTACACCTCCACAAAAGAGAACAACTCCACTGAAGGAAATCGGAGAACCTGGGACACAATCTCATCCTAAACCACACTCCTAGCAGCACCCCACAACCAAGAGAAAATTTAAAAGCTGGAACCTCTCCCTGAGGTGTGAAGGGTTAGATCTCTACATCAGGGAGCTCAACTTTTAGGACCTGCCCCTGAAAGACAGGCCCTCAAACATCTAACTTAGAAAACCAAAGTTCCTGTGTCTCAAGCCCCATAAGCTGTAGCCATCCGGGAGACAACTCCAAAACGGCGCTCAAGCCAGCACTCACTGCTCCAGGATCCCGCTCAGAGGCAGCTGATGACACCCAGACTTGAAGCGAAGGAGGCTCCTCGGTTTTTGTGAAAGCCGTGGCCTGAGAGGCCCGGCAACGAATTTAACACCACAGGTAGGAGCTTCCGGGATCACCCTGCAGGGATGGAGGCTGGCAGGTGCCATTTCCACGCTCTCCCTCAGCCTTGCCCCAGAACACCAGTATCTTCCAGAAGGAAGCTTTGTGTGTGTGCCTGAGGCCCCGACCTTTACGGCTACTGCCCTGACTTTTGCAGCCGCCCAGCGACCTTTGCGGCTGCGGCCCTGACCTTTGTGGCTGCTGCTCAGGAGACTCTTCTTGACGACCTGGCTCTGAAGGCCAGGGAAGCCTGGGGTCCTGGTTCCATGGAACTGCATAATCATTGTGAACAAGAAAGGAGATCACATACCTGTCTGGTGCCCCAATATTTGCAGCTGCCACCTGGTGGGGCTTATGCTGGTGGTTCTCATAGGATGTAACCAAACGACAAAGAGCTTAGAAACAGCTACCACTCTCAGGGCACATCAGGAGGCAAGAGGGCCAGGAACTCAATCTTTCTGTGATGGTTGCCTAGTAGTTAACCATGATCCCTGCAGCATGAGAGGCAGGCTTCTAATTAAATACACACGCAGGGGCCGATGATACCCTTTCCACAGGACTGGAAGGAGGAATGGTATCTTCTGCTTTCTTTCTGCAGTATTCCAGAATCCACAGTGTCTCCTGGAGGGGAGATTTACATACAGCCGGGGCCCTGGTTTTTACATCTGGCAGTCTAGATTTTGCAACTGCCAAACAGGGGACATGACTTGATTGCCTGACTCTGGTGACCAGGAGGGCTGCATTCCTGGGTCCCACAGGACTGTGCTAAACTGAGCAATGGTTCTTGACAAATTGCCAACTCCAGGGCACTTTGCAGACAGTACATTGAGGCATTCCCCCAGTCTCTCTGTGAAGGGGGCCTCTTGGCTTGTCTTAGATCCTTCTTCTGAGGGGCAGGCTTCATGCTGGGCACATATTAATAGACTATGGAGCTGCCGTCAAGGAACGTAGGCTGTGAACACCATCTCCCTCTGCCTCGCTCTCCCTCTGCCTTACTCCAGCTCACTGGTAGCTCCCAGAGGAGCACTTGAATACTCATCTAGAGCCTCTGAGTTTTGTGACTGCCACCCAATGGACACTACCAGATCTCCAGGCCAATGGGTCTTACACTTGCAGTCCCATAGGACTTAGGAATTTGCATGTTTTTTTTTTCTTTAAGATTTTATTTATTTGACATAGAGAGAGAACAAGCAGGGGGATCAGCAGAGGCAGAGGGAGAAGCAGACTCCCTGCTGAGCAGGGAGCCTGACATGGGGCTGGATCCTAGGATGCTGGGATCATGACCTGAGTCTAAGGCAGACACTCCACCACTGAGCCACCCAGACACCCCTGACTTTGCATAGCTTTAAAAGTTGCTGCCTGAGGGTCTGGTTTCCAAACAGCCTAAATCTACATGCTGAGATCCTCCCCTTGGGAACACAGACAGGTTTCAGCACACCCTCAAGTACTGGGAGCTATTAAAAATAAAATAGTCTGCTCAAACAAGCACAGAGTTTTGAGAGATAACAAAATTTGTCTTTTAGAAGATATTTAAGAAATGATTTAGGCCAATAGTCCTCAAACTTTTTGAACTCTAGTCCCCTACATTTTCTTTATTTTTTTTTTTTTGCATGTGTGATTCAAATTATAGTTTATGGAGTAGCATTTATTGATTGATTTAAATTTGAGTATTCACATTAGTTTCAGGTGTACAACACAGAGACTCATGGATGGACCTAGAAGGTATTGTAAGTGAAAAAATTCTAAAACAAATGCCATATGATTTCAATCATATATGCATTAGAGGCCCTTAGACTCTTAAAATTTGGCACTACGTTTGCTGCCATTACCAAAGAAACACAAAAATAATACAGTATAGAAAAGCTAAATATATTTGGATTTGTTAATTAACATAAGAAATAGTACTCTGAGGAAATGGCATGTATCTATTTAAAAAAAAAAGGGGGGGATGCCTGGGTGGCTCAGTGGGTTAAAGCCTCTGCCTTCAGGTCAGGTCATGATCCCAGGATCCTGGGATGGAGCCCCACATCTGGCTCTCTGCTCAGCAGGGAGCCTCCTTCCTCCTCTCTCTCTGTCTTCCTCTCTGCCTACTTGTGATCTCTGTCTGTCATATAAATAAATAAAATCTTTAAAAAAAAAAAAGGATACTCAGTCTTACTGTATTGTCTAACTGAATTTTAGCTGCAACATAGTTTTTACATTTATATGAAGTATTTGTCTGAGTATGTGTTACCATTATTAACATATTTTCTACTTGATCCCCTCTCCTCACTATCTTCCACTATATAAAATGTTTCATGGGTATATCAACTTCTTTCATCTTCTTTTTCTCTTCAGAGCTGAGAATAATTTCTTTGCAAATTACTTAAACAAACAAAAATCTTAAAGGAATAAAACTCCTAACAACCTTATGAATAGACTGTAGAATGTTTCAGATTATGATAATCTTTAAATTGATTGGCTTTTTAAAGTGAACTTCCAATTTTAGAAAAGTTCTAGATTTACAAAAAAAGAGTCATCCATGAGAACAGAATTTCCATGCAGCCACACCCAGTTTTCCTAATTGTTAATATCTTAATGTGGTATATTTGTCATACTAAGTAAATAATATCAGTATGTTATTGTTAACTGAAGGCCATAATTTATTCACATTCTCTTAGTTTTTATCTAATGTCTTTTCTCTGTTACAGGATACCATATTAAAATTAGTTGTCATGTCCCCTTTGCCTATCTGTGTTGGCTTTACTTTTTTTGGTTGGTTTTTGATGGTTTTTTTTATGGTTTTTGATGACCTTGACAGTTTTGAAGGTTATTGGTCAGGTATTTTGTAGAACGTCCTTTAAGTGGGATTTTCTGAAATTCTTTTCATGATTAGACTGGGGTATGAGTTTTTTTTGAAGACCACAGAAGTAAAATGCCATTTTCAAAACATCATGTCAAAGGTACGTACTACCAACTTGCCTTACCATTGTTGATGTTAGCTTTGATCATCTGGTCAAGGTAATGTTTTTTAGTGTCTCCACTGTATGGTTACTCTTTTCCCCCATTAGTGTGGTATTCCTTGAATAAAATCATTATTCACAGCTCATACTTGTGAGATGGGACTTATGGTCCACTTCCCTGAGGGGAAAGCACATACATAAAATTATTTGGAACTCCCTATATGGCAGATTTATCTATTCTCCCCATTTATGTATTTATTCAATCATTTATTTATATCAAGCTAGACTCATGGGTATTTTATACTTCATAATATAATCCATACATTATTAATTTTTTGTCTCAAATTGTTCCAGCATTGGCCATTGGGAGTTCTTCCAAGCAGGCATGTGGTCTACTTTTTCTATTAGCATTCCTAACCTACTAAACACTAGTTATTGTAAATATCTGCCTGATAATTCCAAAATCTTCATTATATCTGAGTCAGATCTGATGCTTTTCTTTGGACTTTAAAACTGTTTTTTTTTTTTTCTTTCTTGCCATTGCTTATTTAAATTTATCATTTAAAACTAGACATGATATCTCAGGTAATAGAAATTGAAGTAAATAAAATTTTATTATAAAATTTTATGTTAACCTGGCTAAAGCTGGGCTGTTTTTAGTTTTTTTTTTTTTTTTTTTCTATACCTACATAGATTCTAGAGGCTTCAAATTCCTCTAGAGTCCTTGTTTTTGTTTTTTTCCCACCAGTTATCTTTACACTTTCTTCCTTGAAAACCCTTTAAAATAGAGTCTGCCTCTTAGAGCTCTATCAGCTTAAATCCTCTGTTATTATACTGGAGTTTTGGTGGTGGTGGTAAGGTGTTAGAGAGGCATGTTATTCTATAATGTTACAACTGGATCTCAGTTTTGTAGTGGGTCTTTGTACCTGGGCTGTGACCTAAACCAGGGTAGGTTAACCCATTTTTTTTACATTTTTCCCCCATAGGTAAGGCAGAAAGGCTAAAGGGGCCTTGGAAAAAAGATTGGTAATCCCTCAAGTGGGATAAGGCTCTGGTAGAGTGTTTTTACCTTGAGAGTTGGTCTTTGTTATGGAGAATGCTCTAAGGAGTATTTCACAATGGCTATTTTTCCCCTCCCCAGGCCAGAGCCCCAAAGGTATCATTTTTGGCTTTTCACCTTAAGAACCTGATGAGGTTACTGGAGGTAAAAGCCATGAAAGTGAGGGCTATCCTGAGACTGAAGGCTCCCCCAATTTTTATTCTTAACACCACTCCACAGTCAGCCTCCAGCAATTCAACAAAATCACTATTTAAACGTTCCTACCAGTTTATGATGCCACTGGCCCTACTCTGTGTAAACAGATCTCAGCTGTGATTTTCTGTTAGCCTTTGTATCCAGAATTTAGTGGTGGTTTGCCTTGAACTGGATCATAGGCTTTTTATTTTATTATTTTTTAAAGATATTTATTTATTTATTTGACAGAGAGAGATCACAAGTAGGCGGAGAGGCAGGCAGAGAGAGAGAGAGGAAGGGAAGCAGGCTCCCTGCTGAGCAGAGAGCCCGATGCGGGGCTCGATCCCAGGACCCTGAGATCATGACCTGAGCCGAAGGCAGAGGCTTAACCCACTGAACCGGCACATAGGCTTTTTAGTTTTTTTTTTTTTTTTTTTTTTAGTAAGGTTATGTCTGTTCAGAGTGTTTACTCTTTCCCTCCTTATCCCAAGCCCATGAGGAAATCTTTCTCATATCCTCAGTATGAGGAACTGGTGTTTCTGGATGAAAAAATTATGTTGGTGTAGAGGACCCCAAAATTGTGGCTCTCCCAGGATTTTCTTACTTACTCTCATACAAGCCCACAATCAGTTTCCAGAAATTCATTAAAATTATTGTTTTTTTTTTAAATACAACAAATTTATTTTTTTACTGTATTTTTAAAGTTAACATATAATGTATTATTGGTTTCAGAGGTACAGGTCTTATATGATATCCCATGCTCATTACAGCACATGCCCTCCTTAATATCCTTTACCCAGTTAAAATGATCATTTGTCTGTTCCTCTAGCAGTTTCTGTTCCAGGAGGCCTCAGTTACTTTCTCTGTATGGAAACACTTGTTTTTCCAGATTTCAGGTGTCCATTTGCCTTGTGACCTCAATTCTTTGTTGTATCCAAGAAAAGTCACTGATAGTCAGATTTTGTCTTTTTTGTTGTTGCAAGGTCGGTAGTGAGGACTTCTAACACTTCACATGTTGGACCTAAAGCCAGAATTCTAGGACTGACCTTTCAATTTGGTTGTCACTGACATGAATACACGAGTATTGTAGTGCTTTCCATATGCTTAATTCCATGTTGTTTTTATACTTTTCATGCCATTTTATGGATTTCAACAATGCTTTATGGTCCTCAGCTCTGTTACTCAGCATTTGTTTATTCCATCCTTTCCTACTCTAGAAGAAACTTGAATTTAATTTATAATTGATAATCTGACTTCATCAAAATTTACAGCAAACTTTATAGATGGGAAGATTTTGGACTAGAAATATTTAGATTTTTCCAAGATAAGCTAGGTTAACTTATGACTTAGAACAAACAAGCAAAAAACGACAAAATACAAATACAAAAACAAAACAACTACTCTACCTTGAATTTCTTAAAATCGTACCATGTAAAATATGTGTTTCCGAGAATAGACTATAAATCAATTACCTCTAAATTACTGGAGCCTTTCCCAATGCATTAATTAAGATTTGGATTCCTTAAGGTTTGTAGGTAATAATAGAAAACTTGACCAAAGCAGCTTAAATAAAATGTTATCATCTGGCAAAATGAGAAATTGGGATTGCTCAAAGGTACTATTAGGGACCCAAACTGTCTTCTGCTCTGCCGGTCATTTAAATCTCATTCTCAAGTTGGTGAATTTATAGTCCCTAAATGATGCTGGAGATTTATACCTGAATTTCAAAGGATGGAAGGAAATAATGAAGAGCAAAAAGTAAGACTGCATTTTTTAATGTATGTTATTTTGTCCTCATTGGTCAGAACTAAGTGAAATGGCATCTTGGAATTGCAAGGGAGAGTGAGAGCCAAGTATTTTGATTTCTAGCCTTTATAGGAGTAGAAGCAAAGGGAGAAAGGTGCTGAGTCCACAATTTCCACATCCCATAAAAGCTGTCTTAGAAATATTTCTTGCATACATAAACACATTGTCTCTATTTTAACTTTTCCATCATTCCTTCATGAATCATACGTTTTCTCTTAGCTTCAGACTTACCTCTGTTCTCTTCTTTGTGATGCTAGAGCTGAGATTCTGCAAATCACATTTCCATTTTGCCAGCTCATTCCCTGTTAGGGTTTGCCCTGGGCAGTGCTAGAGGGAGACTGGAAGGCCTAAAGAGATGGGATTTGCTACTTGCTATTTTGTTTCCTATTAGTATCGATCAGGTAGTCCTTTACTCTAGCAACAATAGCTGTATCCATTTTGCAGGTTCCCCGCTCCCTCGCCTCCCCACCCCCCCACCCCCCACCCCCGTCCCTTTTGCAGGACAAGCCACATCATAGTCTTAAGGATACCAGCAGCAGCTGGCTATGGCCCAGCTCAGCAGTGGACCTTGCCCAAGATCCTATGCTCCTGGCTCTGGTAGAGCAAGAATCCTTTATTTTTGAATCCCAACTTTGTAGGAACCATCCTCTATGTTTCTAAATTCTAACAATCCTAGTTTTTTCCCCCCAACTTCCCTGACCTGGAACACAAAAGCTGCTTTCTGAAGTTACTCCTTCTATACTAACTTAGTGTTTTCTCTTTGTTTTTCCACTTCTCCAGTCCTGGAAAGCAGTTATTTATATTAAATTATCTATTTTAAATTAAATCTCTCTCTCCTGACAGAAATCCTGAGTGATATAAAAATTAGTACCAGGAAGGCTCCAGGACCCAGACACTCAAAGATGGGCTTTTTGTGATCGGTTTGATTGTGTCCTTGGGCTTGAACACAAAAGCGAGCTCCCTGAAAATGGGAAATAGGATGCTAAGAATCATGTCATGCAGTGGCATCATAATTAATCAAATTATCATCTATGGTTGATTGTGACAATGTCCTCACTGAAACAAGTTCCTGGAGGGACCAAAAAACCATTATGTTATTAGCTATTGTGGCAGCAACAATGACTACAAGGACAATAAAGTGAGACACTGCTCTTGACTGCACTGAAATCAAATGGAGGAAAATAAAAAGAGTAAGCTTATGTCTTTAAACTCAGAGCTTAAATCTTGGTCAGAAAATTAGACAGCGTCTATCCTGAGAATCTCTTAGTTTTGTAGCTTCCAGGCTGATCTCACTGAAATTGTAATTGTATGTGTTGCAGAATTGTTATATAAGTTGATTTTTGTGGTGGTGGATTTGATGTGCCACCCAAGACCTCCCTTGAGGAATAAAGATTTTATTCTCCCAGGTGCTCCCAGTGCTAGAGGAGGGACATCAGCTGTATCCTTCTCTTTTAAGACTGAAAAAATGCCTCTCCCAAGGTCAGGCCTCATTTTGGAGAAGCGCTTGCATACCCAATGACTGATTGATGCCTGTGTATAAAGACCAGGTCCTCTTACCTTCACTTGGTATAATACTGAAGAGGTGTCATAGGTCCAAAGTTCCCCGTGGGTTGGTTGAGGCCCCATCTGGCTTCTTTCCTCTACCCTCCACACATGGTGATGTGGTGTGTTATTAGGCATTCTCTAATAATTGTACTGCATACTTATAGTCTTCTGAAACTTTGCTTCCTATGGAACCTAACTTGTGACCGATTCACAGCCCTACAAATTCCCTAATGTGAAAAATACTGCAAAATACTTGTTACTAATTACTGACACCATGAGACTTTGAAGAAGATCATCCAGATAAATTAAGATGAAACTGATAATCTGGAATCCACAGGCTTCTCTGAGTCTCCTTTACAAGTAGAAGTATACCCACTTCTTGTCACTCAGTATATTTGGTTTTCTTTCCTTAGATACCCTTCAATAACTTACCCTGGGATGAGTATATTATAAGGGGGTACTTATCCTCTGCAAAACTCAACACAATTAATTCCTGACATTAGACTTTTATATAGAATCAGATTTAAGTATGTTTCAGGGGGAAAAAATTCAAAATCTGACTCTAGAAGTAGCTTATATTAAAAAGTAATTAAATTTTTTTTCTAATTTATATTGTCATAAAATACATGGTACAAAATACATCAACTATATTTGGGAACAGATTCTAAGGCCATTAGACCAAGGAAAATAGAATATTTACATTGAATTGGATGAAATTTACTCATGATAGTATTTACAAGAGATTCTAGATTTTGTGTGCTAGATTATGAGGACATAAGTTTAAAATTTTTGACATTCAGTTGACTAAAGTTATAATTCAACAGGGGTCTTCATTTACTGAAGTTGAGTACCAGAACTCCCTGTCATACTGTAGAGGATAAAATCCCAAACTTTGGAAAATGGGAATATTTGAGTTCATTCATCATAGATAAACTATACAACCCCCCCCCCCCATTACAGCTTCCAAGAGGGTGTAGAGAACATTCCTTTCACTATGGCATTAAAAAATACTTAATGAAAGGAGCACTAATATTCTAGAAAAGCTCTTTGAGAGCTACTTCTGTAGGATGGGTATGACAGGAGTTATCACCATAGAGATGTTCTCCTTGATGTCAGTGGTGCTGATGGGATTGTTGAATAGTAGAGACTGAATGACAGGGAATGCATCAGTGACAATGACAGGGTTGTCACATTTACTACAACAGGCAGCAGTGAAAAAGTACAATGAGAATGTCTTGACCCACTGAGATGTTCTGAAATAGTCAACCAATCACAATGCCCCTAGAAGTGAAAAAATGGACAACTTTTTAAAATATTACTTGAAGTGTGAATTAGTTTCTCTTTGTTACTTTAATAAATGACCACAAACTTAGTGACTTTAAGCAATATATATTTATTATATGACAGTCCTAGAGGTCAAAAGTCCTAAAATCAAGGTTTGGTGGGGCTGTATTTCTCTCAGAGCCTCTGTGGAGAATCTGTTCCTTGCCTTTTCCAATGTTTAAGGTCCACTGTTGTTCCTTGGCTCAGGGACCCATCCTATATCTTCAAGGCCAGCAGAAAAGCATCTTCAAATCCCTCTTACTTTTTCTCTTCCGTGAACTCTGCTTTGATCACCACATCTTATCTCCCTTTGATTCCATAGTGATATGTCCTTCTTTGACTCTGTCCCTCTTCCCTCCCCTATAAGGACCCATGTAATTATAATGAATTTGAGTGGATAATACAGAAGACTATGTCTATCCCAACATTCTTATCTTAATATAACCACATATGCAAGTCCCTTTTTGCCATGTAAGCTAACATATTCACAGGTTTAATGGGTTAGGACATGACCATTTTTTAGAGAGTTTTATTTACCCTATCAGAGTCAATACTCTGACTGGCACAGATTGTTTTACTTCACCACATGCAAAATACACTCACACCATCCCAACATCCTCACAAGTTTCAACATTTAACAGTGTCAATTCAAAGCTTGAAATCTCATCTAAATCTCATTAACTCAAATGTCTCAAATCTCATCAACTAAATCTTCAAAATCAGGTATGGTTGAGATTCTGGGTTTGATCCATCCTTGAACAAAATTCTTCTCTACATGTAGAGCTATAAAATCAGAAAAGTCGTCTGTCTCCCAGCTATAGTAGCAGGACAGCCATAGGATAAATCATTCTTGTTTGAGGGGGAGAAAATGGAAGGCCAAAAGATGACACTAGTCCCAAGTAATTTTGAAATCCAGCTGGGCAAACTTCATTAGCTTTCAAGGTCTGGAGATAATCTTTTGTGGATCAGGGTTCCTCCATCCGAGTCTGTGGCTCCAATCTCAAAGTCGTTTTTCCTATTTAATGAAGGGTAGTACATGTTTGAAGCTGAGTAATTTTATCAGCCTGTTTACTGCCTGTATAATTTTGTGAGTCTGGCATCCTGTTTTCATTTTATTCTTTCTTTATCCTTTCAGTTCAAACTGGCGGTGTTACTGCTGTTAGAAGAGTCTCAAGAACTCTGTCAGTTCTCCCACGTATGTCATGAGATTCATGCCATTAGACATGTGTCTCCTCCACAGATCATTCCTGGATAATTTAATCTCTATTCCTGGATCCTGCTGAGATAGCTTTGGGTATACCCGAATTGCAGCCTAATCTCTTTAAAAAGCCCTGTGATTGAATGCTTTGACTTACTGATTCTTCTGAGGCACTAGCAAAGGATTGTTCAGGCACACACTTGGCTCTCTCTACAGAACAGAATTTACTAACAGTGAATCTCTTAATTTTAGTATGTTTTGCAGTCTGGATAGACTGAGAATTTCCCAAATCATCAAGATCTTTTTGTTTTTGTTTTTTAATTGCTTAACTGTTCTTTGTTCAGTCTCTTATTTTACTACAAGCAGCAATAATAATCCAGACCACTTCCTCAACATTTTACATGAAAATCTTCTTTGCTAAATATCCAAGGTAAACACTGACATATTCGACTTTTCACATAACTGTAGGACAAAATTCTGCTAAGATTTCTGCCACTATGTAACAAGCAATTTCTTTCTTTCAGTTTCCAATAATACAGTCTCCATTTATTTCTGAACGTCTATATTTCAACCAGCATTTTGTTTATGATTTAGGCCTCTCACAATTGTTACATCATTATTTAGATCTATCACATGGTGGCCAACATGGAGATTTCTGGCTTTTAACTCAGTTTGTAGACCAGAATACCTTGTTTGAAAGCTGGGATCCACCGAGAAAGGACCTTACAAAAATGTCATAACCATGTACTTTAAATTTTCTTCTTCTAAGAATTCTCCAAATGGAACACAGCCATTTAATGCAGTTACTCTGCATGGAGAAAAAGAAGAACTTAAACTGGCACTAGATAGACAAACCGTTGCAAACCCAAGATGCCATCATGGTCCATTAGTTAATAGGTGGTCTTCTGGCAGCCAGATAATAAGTGGAGTTTTATGCCTAAACTCAGGTCACAATGGATCCAAAGACCAATCCTGTAGTTACTTTCTTACTTGCTGAATTTGTAACTGAATCACCATATATCCTAGACTTTCCTCCCACTACAGGCTGGAAATCTAATAACAAGTCCTACTTCTAGTTGATATAATGAAGTCATAAAAGTCACAGAGGTATCCAATTGCAAGAATAATGATAAAGAAAAATTGATTTTATTTTCAATGCTATCGGTAACTTAATTTGGATATGAAATGAGATGGCTCTTTAAAGAGCACAATGAAAGCCATAAATGCTGGTCAGGAGAAACACAGCTTCTACATCAAGGACCTTTTCGCTGACCTTCAGTAAAACAAAGAACATCAAAAGAACAAAAGACTATGGAGAATCCTCTGGAAAAACTTTCTTTTCAGCTAAGGCAACAGTTGCTGGGAGAAGGTCAGGAAATTGTCTAGATAAAGTACCCTGTACATGACAAAGAAGGAATTAAATTTATCACATTTTTATCTACCAGTTATAAAGGGTCCATTCTTCATTGTGGTCTCCTCAGCAGTCAATGAATTTGTTGCACAAAGGAGTAAAAAACCTTGAGTCAAGTATGTATATCTCAATTTTCCTCCATCATACTATGTTGTCCTTCATCTTTACAATAGAGTGATTATTCCTGTTCTTTTTAGTTGGTTCACAAACTGCCCCCCTATACACAGTGGACAAAGAGAGAATGAAGAAAGCAGGCCACTCCAGATTGGTAGTGGGCAGGTTTAATAATCAGGGGAACAAACACACAAGGCCTATCGTGGGCAGCTGAAAGATGAGTAAATCTCCACACTAAGCTGCCAGAATCTTAAACGTTTATATAGAGACCTTAACTGGTTTTAATTGCATACCCTGTCCAGATGGTCTCAACAACACATTGTTCTCCCAAGATTATGTCCTTGAAAAAATGGCTCTCACCATGGGAATGGTGGGCAAAACATACATTTTTAAGGGTGGGGAGGGGATAAGGGCCTCCCGTTGCCTGGGTCCAGCTCACAGGTCAGCTGGTGGTTATATTCTCTAGATTACTTCCTCTAACACCTCCCCTTTTCTTAACAATTTGGTGTCCAGACCATTAGGGGGACTAAGGTAGCTGTTTATGCCAGGGTGAGAGCAGGGAGCTATGCTTCTGCAAAGTATTGGATCACAATCAAGTGCAAAGAGTGTCCATAAGGGGAGATGATGTTTATATGATACAAAGTATTGGTGCAAAATGCAGGATGAGGAACATTTTTTTGCAGAAGAAAGATCAGCATAGGGTGTTACAACACAAGTTAAGTGTTTGATAATGCTGGGTCCATTATCAAAGGAAGGAGACTGAGACAAAGTGTAAGTTATGCAAAGCCTTATTCTATGCCAAGCATTGGAAGTTAGACTGACTGGCCAGGGGAACAAGACTAAAACAAAGTGAAAGTTATATAAAGCTTTATTCTATGCCAAGCATTAGAAGTCAGACTGACCGGCCAGGGCCGCTTCCGAAGAAAGCGACGACCCCTTGGTCTTACAGGCTAGTTTTTTAGGGCACAACCACACACCTCTACATATGTGGCTTTGGCTGATTGGATGTTTCCATCTGTCTGGCCTTGTTTTATGTGTGTGTTTTAGTAACAGTTACCTGGAACTGATATCAATAACTGTTGAGGTGTTTATTAAACAAAATGGCCTTGTTTTAGGTGTGTGTTTTAGCAACAGTTACCTAGAACTGATATCAGAAACTGCCGAGGTGCTTATTAAACAACAAAATGTCTACCTAGGCAACATGGAGTCACTAAGGCTAAGTAGGCTCAGGCAGGCCCTAGGGGTTTAACAGGTTTTAATGTGGAATTGGCCCCAACAATAGGAAACAAACTCAGCTACTAAGTCTATCAAAAACCACTTAACTAGGGGCATCTGGGTGGCTCAGTGGGTTAAGCCTCTGCCTTTGGCTCAGGTCATGATCCTAGAGTCCTGGGATTGAGTCCTACATCAGGCTCTTTGCTCAGTGGGGAGCCTGCTTCTCCCTCTCTCTCTCTGCCTGCCACTCTGCCTAGTTGTGATCTCTGTCAAATAAATAAATAAAATCTAAAAAAAAAAAAACCAAAAAACAAAAAAAAGAACACTTAACTAATTATAAAGAGGAAAAGAGTAATCTTAAAATGAAGACCAAAGGATATCCTTTTCATCAAGAGGTTGAAATAAACATCAACTATAATGGGAAAAAAACAAAAGTGTGTGTAATCTTTATGGAATATAATAAGAATACAGAGCAACATTTAAGAGTTCTCTCCTGAAAAGATGCAAAACTAAAACATCAGAGAAAATTAAATTGAGTGACTTTCTATAAAATAAGTCATCTATAATCACTTAAATAAGGAATGAGGAATGAAGAATTAAGGAATAAGAAATAAGGAATGAGGAAGTACTCTGTACTGATAAAAGGGACATGACAACTCAATGCAATGTGTGATTCAGAACTGAATCTATAAAGGATGTAATTTGGACAATTGGCAAAATTTCAGTGGGGGAAGTAATATGTATCATATTGCATAATATTGTGGTAAGGATTAAATGTAGTAAGGTTGTTTAGGACAGGAACTAACCTTACTTTAAGTGTTAAATACAAGCAGTCTAGTTTCATTCATTTATTTTCATGTGGTATATACCAAATATTTTTATCCCTGATAATTTATGTATTTGAACCTCATCCCCAATGTGTTGGTCATGAAATTAGAGTCTTCATGAATTATATTACTGCCCTTATAAAAGAGACCCACAAACTGGGTGGTTTAAATAACAACAAAAATTTATTGTCTCACCAGGCCACAAATCTGAGGTCATCATGTCAATGGTCGGTTTCTTCTGAGAGCTGTGAGGAAGAATCTGATCATTTTCTCTCTCCTCTAGCTTCTAGTTGTTTGCTGACAATCTTGGGCCTTCCTGGACTTGCAGAAGCATTACCTCAATCTCTGACTTCATCTTCCTATGACATTATCCCTATGTGCATATCTGTGCCCAGATATCTTCTTTTTATGTTGGGTTGGGGGCCCACCCTATTCCTGTATGAACTCAGCTTAGCTAACTACATCTGCAATGACCCTATTTCCTAATAAGGTCACATTTTGAGGTACTGGAGCTTAAGGCTTCAACATATGAATTTTGGGGGATATAATTCCACTCCTAACAGTACTATTTAGTCAAGAATTGGAATGCCGGGGCACCTGGGTGGCTCAGTGGGTTAAGCCTCTGCCTTCAGCTCAGGTCATGATCTCAGGGTCCTGGGATCGAGCCCTACATTGGGTTCTCTGCTCGGCGGGGAGCCTGTTTCTCCTCTCTCTCTCCGCCTACCTCTCTGCCTACTTGTGGTCTCTGTCTGTCAAATAAATAAACAAAATCTTAAAAAAAAAAAAAAAAAGAATTGGAATGCCAAGCAACTGCTGATTAGGACTAGGTTTTAGAGTCCAGAATGTAGGTCCACCCCAGAGTGATAGTAGATTTTATTAACGAATATTTTAAAAATAGAGTTTTTTAAACCTTGGGCCTGAAACATTATTTCTAGTAATTGGGCTTGCTCATAGAGTCAGCTAAAGAGGACTCAGACTGGTTTTGTGGAGATATATGTATCTTGAAGCCAGTAAGGAAATAGTAGAGTAAGGGAAATTATAAGAGGGGATGATTTTGGGGGTGTCTTTATTTGTTTACAATTGCTACTATAACAAATTGCCATTAAACTTAGTGGCTTAAACAAATACAAAAATACTGCTTACAGTTCTATAGGAAAGTCTCAGTGGATCTCAGTGGCCTAAACTCAGGGTTTCAAGGAGATGTTTCGTTTTGTTTTGTTTTTCCTGGAAACTCTAGGGAAATCCATCCTGGTCTTTTCCACTTTCTTGAGAACACTCCACATTCCTTGGCTCATGGCCCCTTCCTCCATCTCAAAGCTAGCAACATTGCATCTCTCTGACCATTCTTCCATTGCATCTCCCTCTGTGTTTTTCTGACACCCATTTCCACTTCTAAGGGATCACTTTGTGATTGCAACGGGCCTTCATAAATAATTCAAGATAATCTCCATTGTAAAGTAAATCGATTAGCAACTTTAATTTGTCTTCGTCTTTTAGCCTTATATATTTCTGAGAATTAGAACTTCAACATCTTGAGGAGGGTGGTTATTTTATTAACCACTAGTTTCCTTTGAAGAAAGTTGCAAACACAGAGGGCAGAATAAAATATATGAAAACAGAAATGGAATATACCTGCGCGTAAATCTTTTGAAGACAGAACTAGCAAATAGGATGTTGTGGTTGTTTAAAACAGGTCGTTACTAAATCAGTTGTAACTGAAAACTGAAGATAAAAAAATATCATAATCTGTGGGGACAGAATACAATGACATCCCTAGGAAAACCCTATCAAAATAATTTCTCTAAAACTAATTTTTAAAACTACAAAGGATGTCAATAGCAAGAAAATAGGAAGCCATTCCTTGAAAACTCAGAATTATGATTGTTAAATATGATTTAGAAAATTTAATATGAGGAAGTTAGATACCATTCAAATGTATTTAAAGTATATGTGATGAACACCAAAGAGTCTTATGTTATGGATTATACATGCTAAAGGAAATATCCCTTGAAAATTTTCCTATACAGCAGTACATAGATTTTAGTTCTAATTAAGAACTGGACTGATTTCGGAGTATTTCCACTAGGATATAACCAACTCAAACAGATGAAGTTGATCAAAGTAATGCAAACTGTTAGCAGAATAAAATCCTACTGCCTTCATATTGATCCCAGTAGCAGTCACTAGGAGACAGATGGGTATTATTTTCCAGGAAGACTCCAAAGATATAGTGACTTTGGTTTATGATTTAAAAAGCTTGGAATCAAAGCCTCACAATTCCAGTTTCAGCACCTATATTTAAAGAGTTCATAAGTCATAATGCCCATATCTATAAAAGGAAAAACTAAAAAAAATTTATGACCTTTCTCAGATTCATTTGAGATCTGAATTTTCAGGGCAAAGCACTACCCAGAATCTTGAGAGGGAGGCAAATCCAAAAGGTCTCAGCAGAAATCTGCTTACTTGGAGAGAGCATCTGGAGCCTTAAACTGGTAGGAACATGTAAATGATAATTTTGATGAATAGTTACTGGAGGCTGACTGTGGACAAGCTTGAGAGCTAGAAATTATGAGGGGCCACAATCTTAGATCCTGTGATCCTTTGATTTCATGGGCTTTTCTTCCAGCAATCCCATCAGACTCTTATGGTGGAAATCTGAGACAGATACTTGCAAAGTTGTGGCAGGGAGAGGGTAGAGAGCAATCTTTGTGAGACCCACCATCTTTAAAACAAAGGAGAAGACATTACCAGAGTTTACCAGTCTTCCTTTCCAGGGACAAAGACATTACACAGTCTTATCCCAGAGTCCTAAGGGAAGGATATTCATTTCACTTCAGTTTTCTCTAGACTTCCAGTGTCCAGTAATGGAGGGCCCCTACTAAAATAATGAGATTAAATTAAAGCTTATAGAACACTGTACTTTCTAGTAGAAAAGGTAGACAACAATGAAAGAACAGATAAATAATAGAAGCATACAAATGAAAAAAAGCTAAGAAAGAATGAAAAGAAAAATGCAATGAATTGAAAACAATATTACAGACATAAAAAATGCCTACGATTTTCCTCATCTCTAGATTGGACATGGCTGAGGAAAGACTTGGTGAGATAGAAGATAAGTCAATAGATGGGGCGCCTGAGTGGCTCAGTGGGTCAAGCCTCTGCTTTTGGCTCAGGTCATGATCTCAGGGTCCTGGGATCAAGTCCCACATCAGGCTCTATGCTCAGTAGAGAGCTTCCTCCCCCTCTCTCTCTCTGACTGCCTACTTGTGATCTCTCTTTCTCTGTCAAATAAATAAATAAAATCTTAAAAAAAAAAAGTGTACCTGGTTATGTCATATTAAACTGAAAAAAATCAAAAACAGTTGGAAAATACTGAAATTAACCAGAGAGGAAAAAATGAACAAAACCAAAACTCTTTACTGATAAAGGAACAAAGGTAATAATTAAGTAGTCTTCTTATCAGAAACCCTGAAAATAAAAGAAGAGTAGAATGGAAATGTAAGAGTTGAGATTAAAACAAAAACAACCTAAAAGTAAGAACCCACTGAAATTGGCTTCCAAAAATACATGAGGTATTCAGACATTTTCAGAAAACAAAAATTATTCACCAGAAGACCTGTCCTTCAAGAAATATTAAAAATTTTCTTAGGCAAAAAGAAACTATATAGGTCAGAAACTTGGACCTACATAAAGAAAGAAAGAACACTGGAGAAAAAAGCTAAAACAAAATCTACATTGTCTTATTCTTGGTCAGTATAAAAGATAACTTGAAATAGTAAGAGTAGCAATGTATTGAGTAATAATAGCATATAGATAAGGGAAACTGGTATTAGCAAATCAAATATATCAATGTATAAATAGAATTCTACACCATGACGAAGTACAACTTACTCCAGGTATCCAAGGCCTGGTCAATATTCAAAAACCAATCAATATCATCCGCAATATCAACAGATAAAGAAAAACCATATGATTGTATTAATTGGCACAGAATAATAGAAATTGGGGGAAAAAAATCCGACTTCAATTCATGATACTCTTACCACACCAGGAAAAGAATTCATCTTCCACGAATTGAAAAAGAACACCTACCAAAAAACTATAGCTAACATCATATTTAATTATCAGAAAAAAGAACAATTTCCCCCTTAGACCATGAACAAGACAAGAACATCCTCTCTTTCCACTCCTATTCAACACGATTGCAAAAGACCTAGCTAAGGCAATAGACATGAAAAAAAGTAAAAGTTATACATGGAAAGTGATAAGTACAACTGTGTGCATTTGAAGATGATATAATTGTCAGTGTAAACTTGTTTAGCTTTTCTTTAATGTTCTGTTTCAGATTCAGTATTTCATATGTGACACATTTAGCCCTGTCTCCTTAGGCTCCTCTGCCTGTGACAGTTTCTCAGACTTTTTTTCCTTGAAATTTTTCAGTAGGACTGGTAAAGTATTTTGTAGCATGTTCCTCAGTTGTGATACATCTGATGGTTTTCTGACAGACCAAAGTTAGGAAGAAAGTTCACAGAGGTATAGTGGCATTTTCATCCCATCATATTAGGGGTACATATTATCAACATGACTATCACTGCTGACATTAACTTTGGCCATCTGGCCAAGGTTGTGTTTGTCAGATTTCCTTATTGTAATGCAACTTATATTCCCTCCCTCACCCCCTGATTCCATTCTATACTATTTAGAAGGAGATCACTATTTATGTTATATTTTGGATTATAATCCAACACTACTTTTTAATGGTAAATTGTCTATTTTTCCTTTTAAATCAATCAGTCGCTACACATATTTTGACTCTGTTATGTGCATATGTTTTAGATTGTTACATCTCACTGAAGAATTGACCTCTTTGTCACTATGTAATGCTCTTCTCTGGGCCCATGTTTTTTCTTGTTTTAAAATTTTCTGTTTGAAATTAGCATAGCAACTCTGTGGGGGTGTGTGTGTGTGTGTATCTGTGTCTGTGTTAACATGGTATATTTTCCCTTATCTTTACTTTCAATGGGTCTGTGTTCTTTTTTTTTTTTAAGATTTTTTTTGACAAACAGAGATCACAAATAGGCAGAAAGGCAGGCAGAGAGAGAGAGAGGAGGAAGCAGGCTCCCTGCTGGGCAGAGAGCCCCGATGCTGGGCTCAATCCCAGGACTCTGGGATCATGACCTGGGCCAAAGGCAGAGGCTTTAACCCACTGAGCCACCCAGGCGCCCCTGAGTCTGCTTTCTTTACTCTTAAAATTTCTTTGTAGATTTCTTATAAACAACATATAATTAAATATTTTAAATTCAGTAGCCGTATCTGTGTTTTAATTGCCAAATTCAGATAATTCACACTTAGAGTGATTATTGATATAATTAAATAGTAGAAGTTATGTGTATAAATGCTTTCTATGCATTTCACTCGGTCTTGGGTACTTTGATTTCTTCCTCTCTTTTTCTACCTTCTCTGGTTTTGATTGTATATTTTATATGATTTTCTTTTCTACCTTTCTTGGTATATTAATTTTACCTCATTTTAAAATTTTAATTTTTTTTTAATGATTGTTGCGGAGTTTACAATATACATTTTCAACTAATCTAAATTGGCTTTTGAATAACCATATTCTGCTTCATGGATAGTTCAGGTGTCATAATTATTATTGAGTATTCTTAACTCCTCTAATCTCTTATAACATCACTATAATTTATTCATGTATCCATATGCTATATATTGTTACTATTATGACTTGGAACAGTTATCTATGAAATCAATTAAGAACAAGAAATTAAAATAAAATATTTTACTTCATCTCTTCTTCAACATTGTTCCTTTTTTAATGTAGATTTTCGTTTCTGACCTAGATGGTTTTCTTTCTACCTAAAGAACTTCTTAAATGTTTCTTGGAAAGAAGTTTTGGTGGTGATGAATTTCTCCAATTTTGTTAGGAGAGCTTTTATTTCTTTATCTTTTTTTTTTCTTTTGTCTTTGTGCATTTTATTTTATTTTTTTAAGTACTTATTTTAATCCCAGTCAGCATTATATTAGTTTATTAGTAGTACAATATAATGATTCAACAATTCCTTACATCACCAGGTGCTCCACACAAGTGCAGTCCTTAATCCCCATTCCCTGTTTTACCCGTCCCCTCCCCTCTGGTAACCACCAGTTTGTTCTCAATAGTTAAGAGTCTGTTTCTTGGTTTGCCTCTCACTCTATCTTTCCCTTTGCTTGTTATTTTCTTTCTTAAGTTCCACATATGAGTGAAATCATATGACATTTGTCTTTCTCTGACTGGCTTATTTTGCATAACATTATACTCTATTAGCTCCATCCATGTCATTGTAAATTGCAAAATTTCATTCTTTTTTATGGTTGAATAATATATATATGTATATATGTATATATATATATTTATATATATATTCCTTTTTCTCTATATCCTCACCAATACCTCCTTCACTTTTGATGGGTAATTTTCTATGTATAGGATCCTTGGTTTCCAGTTTCTTTTTTTTTTCTCTCAACATTTAAAGTATTTTGATTTACTCTTTTACTGTGTACATGGCTACTGATGAGAAACATGCTACCAAAAAAAAAAAGAGAGAGAGAGAGAAAGAAAAGAAAGAAAGAAAGAAATACGCTGTAAATCTAAGTTAAATTTTTTTTGTAATTTTTTTAAAGGTTTTTCTCTTGGTTTAGGGTTTTCTAAGTTTGAACATGGTATGCTTAGGTGATTTATTCATTTATTTATTTAGAAGAGTCAGGTGCAGTTTTTTTTTTTTTAATTAACATATAATGTATTATTTGTTTCAGGGGTATAAGTCTGTGATTCATCAGTCTCAACCAATTCACAGCATTCACCATAGTTCATATCCTCCCCAATGTCCATCACTCAGCCACCCCATCCCTCCACTCTCCTCCACTCCAGCAACCCTCATTTGTTTCCTGAGATTAAGAGTTTCTTATGGTTTTTCTCCCTCTCTGGTTTCATCTTATTTCATTTTTCCCTCCCTTCCCCTATGATCCTCTGCCTTATTTCTCAAATTTTAGTATTTATCTTCCTTGGTGTTCCTGGATCTTTGTGGTTTGTTATCTCTCATTAATTCTAGAAAATTCTAGGCCATTATTATAATATTCTACTGCATTGTCTATTGGTTCCTATCAACTAAGGAACCTATCAATAATATTCTTCATTTATGTTACAATATTTCATTTTGAATCTTTCTAAAAACTTCTTTTTTTTTTCTTATGTTACCTATTACTCTGTGTTATTTACTTTTTCCATTAGCTCCCTTAACATATTTATCACAATTATTTTAAGTTCCCTGTCTGTAATTCAGAAATATGTGCCATGCCTGAGACTGGCTCTGATGTTCACTTTGTCTCCTTAGGCTGTATTTTCATTTTGTCCTTAAGCATGCCTTCTAATTCTTTGTCAAAAACTGGACATGATGTAATGGATTGTAGGAATGCAGGTAAACTGACCTTTAGAGTGAGGTTTTATTACTCTGGCTAAGAGTTGGGCTTGGTTTTATGTTTGCTGTAACTATAGGGGCCAGAAGCTTTAAGTTTTTCTGTGTCTTCATTTTTTGGCAATTCTCTTCTTTAGATATTAACAAATACTCTTATTTAAGCTTTTTTACAACTCTTTCAACTATAAGCACAGTTAAGCACAGTTATTTCACTGAAGCCCTGTTGGTGTGTTGGTAAAATATTGGGAATGGGAAAAATTCTATAATCCCGTGACCAAACGTCAGTCTTTTAGTGGTCTGTGTCTTTGGGCTGTGACCTTCACAAATATTTCTTTGTTTTTGATTTTGTTTTTTTTCCCACTAAGAGGAGACAGGAAGGCTAAAGGGGACAAGAATTGGGTAAGTAAGTTTTTGTTTAGGGGAGGTAATTCTCTGGCAAAGTCTTTCCAAAGGAGAGTAAGCCTTTGTTATGGTAAATACTTTGGGAGTAATTCAGTAAGTTTACTTTTCTCAGATCTCTATGTGAGGAGCTTTTCTTTAGTCCTGTCCCATGAGAACCTGGTGGGGTTCTTGGATATAAACTCCAAGAAATCGTGAAAACTTTTCTAAGACAGCAGCCCTCAGTAGTTTCTTACTCATGAGCTAGTGCAGTTCACACTCAGCCTCCAACAATTCATAAAATAACCACTTAACTCTTTTATGAGCTTTGGCTCCAATGGTTTGTGCCCCAGGTAAGTTCTAAACTGTGGTTCTCTACATTCACTTGTCTCTCCAGATTTTAAGGTGATGATTACCTTAAATTTTACCTTTAAATTCTTTAAAAAAGAAAAAAAAAAAGACAAGACAAGACATTGATTTTCAGTTTGTTCTGCTCTTTCCTTAATGTAAGGACCTGAATGACGGCTTCTAAGCTCTTAATTTGTCAGAGCTGATACTGAAAGTAGTAATACATTGTTTATCAAACATGGCTTACTACCACTGTGGGATCCTTTCTCAAGATGGTTAGCCAGAGGGAGGAGTCAAGATGGCGGAGGAGTAGCAGGCTGAGATGACATCAGGTTGCAAGAGTTCAGTTAGATAGTTATCAAACCATTTTGAATACCTACAAATCCAACAGGAGATTGAAGAGAAGAAGAGCAGCAATTCTAGAAACAGAAAATCGACCACTTTCTGCAAGGTAGGATATGTGGAGAATGAATGCGAAGGGACAAGAAGATAGACTGTGGCAGGAGGGGCTGGCTCCTGGTAAGTGGTGGAGCAATGGAGCAGAAAATCAGAACTTTTTTTTTTTTTAATTTTTTAAAAGATTTTATTTATTTATTTGAACAGAGAGAGAGAGACAGCGAGAGAGGGGATGCAAACACAGGGAGTGAGAGAGGGAGAAGCAGGCTTCCCACAGAGCAGAGAGCCCTATGTGGGGCTCGATCCCAGGACCTTGAGATCATGACCTGAGCTGAAGGCAGATGCTTAACCGACTGAGCCACCCAGGCACCCCTAAAATCAGAACTTTTAAAAATCTATTCCACTGAAGGGCATGGCTCCAGAGGCTAAGCAGGGGTGGAGCCCTTGCGAAGACAGCGTGGTCTCAGGTCCAGCGGGGTCACAGAAGGATCAGGGGTGTCTGAATGTAGCAGAGCTCCCAGGTATTAGAGTGGGGAAGCAGGCTAAAGAGACAGTGAGTTCTCAGCTCGGGGTTACCTTAAACTGTGATCTGTGGCACAGTCAGACCACTATTCTTAGAGCAGGGACCCCACAAGTGGCAGATCTGGGGAGACCCCGCTGGAAAAGCAGAGTGGCAAGAATCTGCTGGGTTTGGAGACTCCAAATGGGGCTGTGTGCCAGAGACAGGAATGCTCAGTCACAAGCCAGGTGAGCTCAGAACGTGGCCAGAGAACAGGGAGATGGGAGTGATTGAGCACTTTTCTCCGAGGGTACACTGAGGAGTGGGGCCCCAAGCTCTCAGCTCCTTCAGGCTAGAAATTGGGAGGCCACCATTTTCATTCCCACCCTCTAGAGCTCTACAGGAAAGCGTTCAGGGAACAAAAGCTCCTGAGAGTGAACCTGAATGGATTACTTAGCCCAGCCCCTGAAAAGAGCGGTGAAATTCCACCTCGGGCAAAGATACTTGAGAATCACTATAACAGGCCCCTCCCTGAGAAGATCACCAAGAACATCCAGCCAAGACCAAGCTCACTGATTAAGGAGAACAGCAGAATTCCAGAGGAGGGGAAAGCAAAGCATGGAATTCATGGCTTTTTCCCCATGATTCTTTAGTCTTGCAAAGTTAATTAAATTTTTTTAATTTTATTTTTTCTTATTCTAATTTTTTTAACTTTTACTCTTTCCTCTTTTAATGTGTTTTAACTAATTTATCTTAACAAGAATTTTCTTTAAAAAAATATTTTTGAACCTTCATTATTATAGCCATATTTTACCCTTCGTTGTATCTAACTTTATTTTTTGTATACATATAGGATATTTTCTTCTAAAAAATTTTGGGATACAACTTCTTCTAATAGATCAAAATGTACCCTAAATCTAGCACAGGGCTAGATATATATATATATATATATATAGAGAGAGAGAGAGAGAGAGAGATGTATATATATATATATAAAATCCCTATATATATCTATATATACATATCTATATCTATATATACATATATATATTAGACTGGCGAATAGAACAGAGCCACCCACTTGATTTTGGGTGTATATTGGTCTCTTAGAAGAAACTACCTCCCATAATTTTAAAGAAATACATATATATATACACACACACACACACACACACAAATAATGGTGTATATATATACACATATACATATACATACATATATATATATATATATATATATATATAATTTTTAAAAAAATTTTTTAAACTTCATTTTACCCCCTTTCTTCTCCCCATGATTTGGGGTCTCTCCTGATTTGGTTGACATACATTTTTCTGGGGTCTTTGCACCCTTTTAGTATTTTATTCTCTTGTTCATATATTCTTAGCTGGATAAAAAGATAAGGCGGAAAAACTCACCACAAAAAAAAAAAAAAAAAAAGAATAAGAGGCAGTACCAAAGGCTGGGGACTTAATCAATACAGACATTGGTAATATATCAGATCTAGAGTTCAGAATTATTCTCAAGGTGCTAGCTGGGCTTGAAAAGGCATCGAAGATATTAGAGAACCTTTTCTGGAGAAATAAAAGCCCTTTCTGTAGAAATAAAAGAATTAAAATCTAACAAAGCTGAAATCAAAAAAGCTATTAATGAGGTGCAATAAAAAATGGAGGCTCTTACTGCTAGGACCAATAAGGCAGAAAGAGAATTAGTGATACAGAAGACCAAATGACAGAGAATAAAGAAGCTGAACAAAAGAGAAACAAACAACTACTGGACCAAGAGGGGAGAATTTGACAGATAAGTGATACCATAAGATGAAACAATATTAGAATAATTGGGATTCCAGAAGAAGAAGAAAGAGAGAGGGGGGCAGAAGGTATATTAGAGTGAATTATTATAGAGAATTTCTCTAATATGACAAAGGGAACAAACATCAAAATTCAGGAGGCACAGAGAATGCCCCTCAAAATCAATAAGAATAGGTCCACAACCCATCATCTAATAGTAAAACTTACAAGTCTTAGTGACAAAGAGAAAATCCTGAAAGCAGCCTGGGGGAAGAAGTTTGTGACATAAAATGTTAAAAATATTAGATTGGCAGCAGACTTAACCTCAGAGACCTGGCAGGCCAGAAAGAACTGGCATGATATATTTAGAGCACTAAATGAGAAAAACATGCAGCCAAGAATACTATATCCAGCTAGGCTACCATTGAAAATAGAAGGAGAGATAAAAAGCTTCCAGGACAAACAAAAACTAAAAGAATTTGTAAACACCAAACCAGCTCCACAGGAAATATTGAAAGGGGTCTTCTAAGCAAATAGAAAGCCTAAAAGTAGTAGATCAGAAAGGGACAGAGACAATATACAGTAACAGCCACCTTACAGGCAATACAATGGCACTAAATTCATATCTCTCAGTAGTTACCCTGAATGTAAATGGGCTAAATGTCCCAATCAAAACACACAGGGCACCAGAATGGATAAAAAACCAAAACCCATCAATATGCTGTCTATAAGAAACTCATTTTAGACCCAAAGACATCTCCAGATTTAAAGTGAGGGGGTAGAAAATGATTTACCATGCTAATGGACATCAAAAGAAAGCTGGGATGGCAATCCTTATATCAGAAAAATTAGATTTTAAGCCAAAGACTATAATAAGTGATGAGGAAGGACACTATATCATACTCAAAGGATCTTTCCAACAAGAAGATCTAACAATTTTAAATATCTATGCCCCTAACATGGGAGCAGCCAACTACATAAACCAATTAATAACAAAATCAAAGAAACACATTGACAATAATACAATAATAGTAGGGGAATTTAACCCCCCCCTCACTGAAATGGACAGATCATCCAAGCAAAAGATCAACAAGGAAATAAAGGCCTTAAATGACACACTGGACCAGATGGACATCACAGATATATTCAGGACATTCCATCCCAAAGCAACAGAAGAAACATTCCTCTCTAGTGCACATGGAACATTCCCCAGAATAGATCACATCGTGGGTCACAAATCAGTTCTCAACCAGTACCAAAAGATTGGGATCATTCCCTTCATATTTTCAGACCACAAAGCTCTGAAGCTAGAACTCAATCACAAGAGGAAATTTGGAAAGAACCCAAATACATGGAAGCTAAAGAGCATCCTACTAAAGAATGAATGGGTCAACCAAGAAATTAAAGAAGAATTGAAAAAATTCATGGGAACGAATGATAATGAAAACACAACAGTTCAAAATCTGTGGGACACAGCAAAGGCAGTCCTGAGAGGGAAAATATATAGTGATACAAGCCTTTCTCAAGAAACAAGAAAGGTCTCATATACACAACCCAACCCTACACCTAAAGGAGCTGGAGAAAGAACAGCAAAGAAAGCCTAAACCCCTCAGAAGAAGAGAAATAATAAAGATTAGAGAAGAAATCAATGAAATAAAAACAAACACTAGAACAAATCAACAAATCTAGGAGCTGGTTCTTTGAAAGAAATAATAAGATTGATAAACTCCTGGCCAGACTTATCAAAAAGAAAAGAGAAAGGACCTAAATAAATAAAATCGTGAATGAAAGAGGAGAGATCACAACCAACATCAAAGAAATACAAATAATTGTAAGAACATATTATGAGAAAATATATACCAGCAAATTTGACAATCTGGAAGAAATGGAAGCATTTTAGAGATGTATAAACTACCAAAACTGAACCTGGAAGAAATAGAAAACCTGAACAGAACCATAATCAGTAAGGAGATTGAAGCGTCATCAAAAATCTCCCAACAAACAAGAGTCCAGGGCCAGATGGTTTGCCAGGCAATTTTACCAAACATTTAAAGAAAAATTAATACCTATTCTCCTGAAACTCTTCCAAAAAATAGAAATGGAAGAAAACTTCCAAGCTCATTTTATGAGGCCAGCATTACCTTGATCCCAAAACCAGACAAAGACCCCATCAAAAAACAGAATTACAGACCAATATCCTTGATGAGCACAGATGCAAAAATTCTCACCAAAATACTAGCCAATAGGATCCAACAGTACATGAGAAGGATTATTCACCACAACCAAGTGGGATTTATTCCTGGGCTGCAAGGTTGGTTCAACATCCGCAATCAATCAGTGTGATATAATACATTAATAAAAGAAAGAATAAGAACCATATGATACTCTCAATAGATGCTGAAAAAGCATTTGACAAAGTACAGCATCCTTTCTTGATCAAAACTCTTCAAAGTGTAGGGATAGAAGGTACATACCTCAATACCATCAAAGCCACCTATGAAAAACCCACAGTGAATATCATTCTCAATGGGGAAAATGGAAGTTTTTCCACTAAGGTCAGGGACATGGCAGAGGTGTCCACTATCAGCACTGTTCTTGAACATATTGCTGAAGTCCTGGCCTAGCAGTCAGACAACAAAAAGAAATAAAAGACATCTGAATCAGCAAAGAAGAAGTCAAACTCTCACTCTTTGCAGATGATACGATATTTTATGTGGAAAACCCAAAAGACTCCACTCCAAAACTGCTAGAACTCATATAGGAATTCAGTAAAGGGTCAAGATATAAAATCAATGCATAGCAATCAGTTGCATTTCTATACACCAACAACAAGACAGAAGAAAGAGAAATTAAGGAGTCAATCCCATTTACAACTGCACCCAAAACCATAAGATACCTAGGAATAAAGCTAACCAAAGAGGCAAAGAATCTGTACTCAGAAATCTATAAAGTACTCATGAAAGAAATAGAGGAAGATAAAAAGAAATGGAAAAAATATTCCATGCCCATGGATTGGAAGAACAAATATTGTGAAAATGTCTATGCTACCTAAAGCAATCTACATGTTTAATGTGATCTCTATCAAAATACCATCAACTTTTTTCAAATAAATGGAACAAATAATCCTAAAATTTATATGGAACCAGAAAAGACCCCGAATAGCCAGAGGAATGTTGAAAAAGAAAGCCAAAGTAGGTGGCATCACAATTCCAGACTTCAAGCTCTATTACAAAGCTGTCATCATCAAGACAGTATGGTACTGGCACAAAAACAGACACACAGATCAATGGAAAAGAATACAGAGCCCATAAATAAACCCTCAACTCTATGGTCAACTAATCTTTGACAAAGCAGGAAAGAATATCCAATGGAAAAAGACAGTCTTTTCAACAAATGGTGTTGGGAAAACTGGACAGCCACATACAGAAAAATGAAACTGGACAATTTCCTTACACCACACACAAAAATAGACTCAAAATGGATGAAAGAGCTCAATATGAGACAGGAATCCATCAAAATCCTTGAGGAGAACAAAGGCAGCAACCTCTTTGACCTCAGCTGCAGCAACTTCTTCCTAGAAACATCGCTAAAGGCAAGGGAAGCAAGAGCAAAAATGGACTATTGGGACTTCATCAGGATCAAAAGCTTTTGCACAGCAAAGGAAACAGTCAACAGAATCAAAAGCAATTGACAGAATGGGAGAAGATATTCATAAATGACATATCAGATAAAGGGCTAGTATCCATAGGAAAGGAATAAATGTAACAAGATGGGACGGGAGGGAGACAAAGGATAAGAGACTCAATCTCACAAAACAAACTGAGGGTTGGTGAGAAGGGAGAGGGTGGTTGGGTTATGGACATTGGGGAGGGTATGTGCTATGATGAGTGCTGTGTAGTGTGTAAACCTGGAGATTCACAGACCTGTACCCCTGGGGCTAATAGAACATTATATATTAATAACAAATTAAAAATTTAATTAAAAAAAGAAAAGATGGTTAGCCAGAGGAGTGTTGTCCCTGAATGTACCCCAGACTTATCTCTCACAGCTCAGAAATGCAAGGCTTAAGTGGGAAAATGGAATTATACTTTGGATTTCCCCTCTCTCAAGCTGAGCAAAACAATTATTAATCAAGCAATCTATTTTAAGAGAATCCATGTGGAAGGGGAGGGGGTTATGAGGAATGGAGTGGCTGGGTGATAGACATTGGGGAGGGTATGTGCTATGGTGAATGCTGTGAATTGTGTAAGCATGATGAATCAGAGGCCTGTAACCCTGAAACAAATCATACATTTTATGTTAATAAAAATAAACAAATTATTTTTATTTTTTATTTTTTATTTTTTATTTTTTTTTTTTTAAGATTTTATTTATTTATTTGACAGAGAGAGAGATCACAAGTAGGCAGAGAGGCAGGCAGAGAGAGAGGCGGAAGCAGATTCCCTGCTGAGCAGAGAGCCCGATGCGGGGCTCGATCCCAGGACCCTGAGACCATGACCTGAGCCGAAGGCAGAGGCTTAACCCACTGAGCCACCCAGGCGCCCCTAAACAAATTATTTTTAAAAAAGAAAATAAATAAATAAAAGGAATCCCGATGAGAAAGCAATACCTTTAGCAAACTATCCATGAACAAAAAGTCTTTTGAGGAACACAGTGCAAAAGATGTGACCAGTCCCTCCTCATTTTATAGAGAAACAGAGCTTCAAAAAAAAATATTTACTGTAAAAATGTATAGTCAAGGTCAGGATAGGGAAAGAAAAAAAAATCCTAACCTAGAAAGCAGGGTGCATATTTCCAAAGAATGCCATGGAGGAAGCAGCAGCTGCAGCTTCTCCACCCAAAAATAGATACCCCTTTGGATTCTGTTGAAAATGGAGAAACAACAATTTTATAAGGGTGAGGCTAGAAAAAATGGGACACATTTTTTCTTTTTTCCTTTGCAGAATGGTTGGTCTCTCAAAAGGGGAAGGAATCTCTATCAATGGACAGAAATACATTCAATCTAGCTCTGACGTTTCCAGATCCCAAGACCCAGAAGGATATGGAAATTGTTGGATAAGGCATATGAAGAGAGAGAATCAACAGAAGGTCTCACTCAACACATTATTCTGGGAATCAAGTTTGATCAGAAGTCGTAGGAGCAATTTGTTTGGAAAATCATAGAAAGTAACTGTGGCTCAGAGATTTATATCAGAAGACGAAAAGTAAGGTTTTAAGTTTGGATAAGAGTGATTGGGAAGAGAATTCCAAATAGATAAGTGAATTTGTTTAATAATTTCAAGACAATTTGAGAATGGCATGATTACTGTGTTCCATGCACTGAGAAGCAAGCTCAGACAATGATGAAGATAAAAGATTCTCAGAAAAAGCACAAGCAATATAATACACTTAATAAGAATACAGGAAGGAAACTCATAGTTCGGATAAAGACTTGAATAAAATGGGAAACTAATTCCCCATGAAGCTTAACATATTTTCATAAAATGGGTGCCCTAGACAACTTGGTAATTTATATTTTCCATTCAGAGTGAGTCCTCCCATATTGGACTATATCATAAAAATAAATACCTGTACTTAAAACAAAAGGGAGATTCTTAGAAGACAGCCTGTGGTCTGGCCAACATAGTTACCCTTCAGATGGTGGAAGATGCAAGAAATCCAACTTAGTGAAGAAGGAATTTACAAATCAAAACTTATCTAGGCCCTACTGAACAAAGCAGGCAAAGAGAAAACCAAGGAAATCTAGAATTATGTCCCTATTGCTCTAGAAAAGAAAGTGACACCAAAGTACATTGACACTACCATTAAATTAGTACAAACCCCTCAAGAACTGTAAAGTTCTAAAAGATGGTTAAGGGCAAGATTTTGAGAATCTTACTATGAAGAGTGCAGCCCTCCTTGTGCTCAATATGACCTCCCTGGGCCCCAAACTCCAGATTCTCTAAATCTCACCCACGTTTTGGAGAACTTCCAACTTGTGATTCTGCTACTGAAATAATTGTGATAACAAGAGTGAAGGCTAGCCTTGGAGGCAGGATGTGGCATCACAACAAATTACAAAGAGAGACAATAGTGACACTCAGAGGGCTATAAATTTCTTGGCTACAAATCCTTTTAGAGGTGCAGAAAACGTCATGAGCGTGGAGTCAAAAACATGCAATATGATGATTTTTTTCTCTTATCTAGAAATCACTATCCAGTGTATACCTAAGGAAATGTGTGGGGTCAGGTATGTCACTCCACAATATGCCATTCCATATAATTTGTTACAGTTGCTTAGTCTTAAAGGGTTTTCATAGGCTATATTACAATCAGGGTATTGAGAAAAGCAGAATTTATAGATGAAGATATTTTTAAACCATAAAACTGTGATTTAAGACTAAGGAGTTTTGCTAGATTTTGAATCAGATTGATTATAAATGCCTTTTTGAGAGTAATATGCTTTTCTGAGATTTCTCCGTCTGTAAAAGTCAACTTGCCTAAGTCAATTTCATCTTTAGATTACCTGGTACAAGTCTCATAAGGCAAATAGCTTAGGACCTATTGATCTATTGACCCATGGATAATAAATAGTTTCCTCTTATTCCATTGTACCTCACATTTTTTTTTTCTTTGTAACAAATAATCACTTCTGTGTGCAAGGAGTCTGGGTAAATTTGGACCTGTGAACTATAAGAATTGCCTGGAAGTCATTAGGAAGAAGATGGTTAATGTGGACTTTAGTCTCTTCTGCTTCTTAATCAGGGGAAAAAGTGGAAAAATAAATATTTGACAAAGTCACACCATGATCACTGAAAAACAGACTGTTGTGAAGATGGCATAAGAATTTATTATAGGGGACACCTGGGTGGTCAGAGGGTTAAGCCTCTGCCTTCAGCTCAGGTAATGATCTCAGGGTCCTGGGATCCAGCCCTACATCTGCCTCCTTGCTCAGTGGGGAACCTGCTTCTCCCTCTCTCTCTGCCTGCCTCTCTGCTTACTTGTGATCTCTCTCTATGTCAAATAAATAAATAAAATCTTTAAAAAAAAAAAAGAATTTATTATAGGAGGATTTTCCACACTTCCTATTTCTGCTCATATAATTTTGTTAAGTGTTTTTAATATAGGTCTCTCTCTACATATAACACATTAAGAAAGATTTAGATGTGATGACTTTAAGTTAATTGGTCAAGAGGACTGGTTCATGAAGTGTATGAGGATCAAAGGCTACTTAGAGATTAAGATGGTGAGTTTCCTGGTAGATAAGTTGGCCAAGGATATGTCCCTTAGAAAACATGAGTCCTGAATATAGCAGGTGATTTCTTATGTAGAAGCAGATGACCAAAGACCTCTTCCTTTAGTGAACACTATTATTATTTCAATCTAATTTCTTAGGGAGTATGATTTTTGTTTTAAAGCAACAGTGTAGGGAATAGAGCTTTAAGGGGGAGACCAAGTATCTTATTTCTAAGCATTCCTCTGGTTTGGATATTTATTTAAATTAACCAGTTAGAGAAAAATGCTCAGGTCTGCCTCTGAGAGATAGTCCTCCTCTCTCTCAAAAGCCCCCTAGCTGATGAAGTAAGAATCAAAGTAGTATTCAGAAAGATAAAGCGTGAACGTGACCACTTAAATCTATGTGTGGTGTATACAGAAAGAACCTAGCCACTCAAGGATTTTTAGCTCAGTAGATAAGAGTCTACATGAAGGTGAGAGACCAAAACCCTAATTGGCAATAAAGTGAATATTTGCATAAATAGTCTCTTGCTTGGTGCAAGAATTAGGGCTTTGACATTCCCGCTAAATGTTCTTTAACTAGAAATACACATTTAACAGAAAGATATAAGGGAATGGCCTAGAAGTCAAGGGGAATATATTTGGCAGAACAAAATGTCAGAGATATATTGCTTTAGAGTCAGGTGTTCTGTGGCATAAGAAAGTGCACATTTGAATCCACTGGATGGGCTATAAAGTTTTAAAATGTCTTCTAATAATATTTGGCACTTTCTGAGAAAAGTAGTCTCTATGGTACCTCTTTATGGTATGTGTAGAGAGGCCATGAGTTGGGTTTTTTTTTTTTTAATATTAATTAACTGAACATTAAAAGGCAAAGGGGATGAACCCTAGTTGCCTAGAAAACCCAGAATGTGTTTGTATAGGACCAGAGTTTGAGTAAATACATGTATTGTAGTTCTCACATGTAAATGGCCCACATATTACCTGCCTTATTTTATCATCTGACCCACTTTTCATAGATAGCAAATGAGTCTTAGAGCATCATTGCAGCTTGTTTAGTGGAACACAGATGCACTACAGGAGGCCAAATTTGAATCCTCAGACTCTATCTAATATTTCAAAGCTCTCTTCAACCCCTCCTAACAGGAGATAGCTGGGAGCAACTAGCTCAGTCTTAGACACTTGGCCCATTTTATTATTCTAGATCATCTAACTTCACAATTCATAGAGAAAACATGAAAAAACTCAACCCAATTCCATGTATGATGCCTCAGCTCAGGGTAATCACTGTATAGAATGTAGCTTAATTCATTACCATATATTAAGAAGTATATTAAATAGCAGAACATGCCAATTTATGCCCCCTAGTTAAAGAATTTCTGGTTCCTTGGTCTTCTCAAATTAGGGCCTTTTACACTTCCAGTCTCTTAGATGGAACATACAGATACCATGGGGCACTGGAACATGACTTCTCCAGACTTTTCTACCAAAAGTCAAAGTTCACTCAAAAAACTAAACTAAAATAAATAACAGAGTTTGGGAAGTGTTGGCCTTAACGGGAACTGTTGTTCAGTTGGGATAACTGACAGCTGGGGTGGATCTTCTTCACAAGAGGACTAGAAGAAGACAGGATGGATCCAGTGATGTGGGGTGACACTGTAGAGATTCTCAACGTTTATAAGATTAGAATTTAAAAATCATGTTCTCCATGAGGATACAGAGCTGTTATTCCTAATCTCTTCCTCATTATCACACTGTCTATATTCAGAGTCTGTGTATGGTGCTACAGCAGGACAGCAGGGAAAAATCCAAAAAGAACATTTTCTGAATTAACATCAATAAAGCAGAGTATGAGCAAGTACCCTTCTCCAGAGTGTATACATGATGTACTCAATCTTGCGAAAATCTTCAAATAATAAAATATGGCTATTTTGGAAGCTTTGTAACCATCAGTTATATAGAAGGAAGGTTAAATTATAGCCCAGAAGCTACATCAGAGAAACCAAGATGAATGTACAATGGCCTCAAGATTAATGTGGTTTTAAAAGCAGCTTGCAAATCAAGAGACTATTGGTACACACTACAGATTCCACTAAAAACAAAAACAAAAAACCCACAGCAGCAATACTACTGAATGAGCCATACCATAATATATAAAGAAAATGGAAGGGATGCCTTGGTGCCTTGGTGGCTCAGCTGGTCAAGTGGGCTGCCTTCAGCTCAGGTCATGATCCCAGGGTCCTGGGATCAAGCCCCACATGGGGCTTCCTTCTCAAGGGAGAAACTGCTTCTCCCTTTACTCCTCCCACTCCTCCTGCTTGTGCTCTCTCTCTCTCAAATAACTACATAAATATAAGATCTTTAAAAAAAATTTGAAAAATAAAGAAAATGGGGATTTATTTATTTATTTTTAGGTTTTAAATTTTTAATTATTTTTATTAATATATAATGTTTATTTCTTTCAGGGGTATAGGTCTGTGATTCTTCAGTCTTACCCAATTCACAGCACTCACATTACACACACCCTCCCCAATCTCCATCACCCAGCCAGCCTACCCCTTCCACACCCTCCCCTCCAACAACTCTCAGTTTGTTTCCTGAGATTAAGAGTCTACAGTTTGTCTCCCTCCCAGGTCCCATCTTGTTTCATTTTTCCCTCCCTTCTTCCCTGGTCAACTCCCCACTCCTGCCTCTCAAATTCCTCATATCAATGAGATCATATGATAATTGTCTTTTTCTAATTGCCTTAGAAAATGGGAAACTTAGATAAAGGGGCATGGGTACTTTTTGCAAAAGGCTCCAAACATTTTGTTATCTGGAGTAAACTATAAGGAAAGAAATCCATCCAAAAGACTATCTTTCCTGTCTTGAATGATCTTATTAACAGATTTAAAATATTTCTCAGTCACTGAATTTATTCACTTAGCAAATTATAGAAGCATTCCTATGTACTGTAAAATTCCTATCACTTTAAGTAAGTAGGCCCTCTAACTACACATGCTTACAGTTTGAGTGTCTACATTTCTTTTTCTTTTTCTTTTTTTTAAAGAAATTTTGCTCTTGTAATGGCTCAGGTGATATGAAAATAGTTTCTTATTTTGACTCTACCAGTACAAATCTTTAGTGTTAGATCAGTCATTTTAGTGATCCTGTGCCACATTTTCTCTGTCACAAAAATGATAGAAAAGGGGAAAATAGATCAAATTGAAGACTGATATATGTGCATTACAAAACAGTGCACAATGGGGGACATACTCTACTAAAAGTTGATCTCTGCTCTCTGATCACTCTTGCTACTGCTCTCTGGAGTTCTACACAAAGGAGAATATAACATCCCCCCAAAGATTAGAGGTGATGATAGTATATAATACCTCATTTTATCTCATACAAACAAATAGCAATATCTGCACACACAGACAAGGTAACTGAATCAATAGCAAGGCTAAAAAGAGAGGGAGCTGAGATTCAAGCCCTCGAGCCTTCTGCGTACCTCACCATCTTCCCCACCGTTCTGATTTGCTGGAATATGAGGTTTATCAGCCCAGCCGACCTGTTGCCTGTTTTTATAAACACAATTTCACTGGGGCACAGACACACCCCTCTGTTGAAATATTGGATAGGACTGCTTTTTCACTGTAGCATCACTGAGTAGCTATGACAGAGATCTCGTGACGGGCAAAGCTTACAATATTTAGTCTTTGGTTCTTTGTGGGGGAAAAAAAATTGCTGACCCTCTGCTCTATTTCGTCAGTAGTGCAGGGAACTTGACCTTTTTATGTTTGTATTCCCAACCCTCTTTTAGGATTAGCTGGTTATTGATAGAAGGATGACAGGAAGGAAGAAGGAGGAATGGAGGATGACAACCGAGCTAACAGGTAGATTTGACCATATCTCATCTCTTCAACACAGGCTCTTTTACCGATAAGCTAAGTCACCACACTTTGATAGAGAGTAAGTAGGTGAAAGAACAAAGGAATGAATAATTGATCTGTCATTCTTTGGTCAATATTCAGAATTTACTTTTTTTTTTTTTAAACCTCAAGGCAAAAGGATTATAACTCCTAGGATGTCCTCCCAGCTTTTCTGTAAAGAAACACCACAGGCTGACACACAGAAGCACCTCAGTTCCTACGGACAACTTTAATTATTAAACTGCACTTCTCTCATTTCTGCTGATTATTGCACAGGCAAACAAAGTCTTATTTTTGGCAAAACCGAGTCACACGCAAACGGTTCTTTAAAAATGCCCAGGCATGTTCAATTTGGATTTCGAACGGTATCAATGAATAATTTCACCAAAGAAGAATTTTGAGGATTTTTAAAAAACTACCTGTATTCAATTCTATACTTCCTTCTCTGATTAGACTTACTTTTCAGCTCAAAATACATGATGTTATTTTTCACATTATGCTGTGTACTCAAAACTGCAACAATTTCCCTGATCACTTTAGTGTTGGCATATTAGCATCTAAATTCAAAGCTGAGACAATGAATGTGTTAAGGAGGCAATTTAACACCTTCCAACTTCTTTTTTCCCTCAGCTGCACATCTTGGAAAATCAGCAGCATTTGTGCGAACATATGTTTCACTTGTCAAGCGTCAGTCCACGGGGTCTTGCTCTGACCTTCGATTAACATTATAAAGCCTCAGTCGCCAAAAACCAGACTTGGAAAGAGAATGTGGGCCAGGGGATCATCAGCACATGTTCAGTTATCTGACCCTTTATATTATTTTTTTTCTTTAAATAAAAAGAGAAGATAAAAATCTAATGTCAATAAATAAAGAGTTTGAAAAATTAGATTGACCGGAAAGTCTGAGAAGTTTATCAAACCAGTGAGGGTAATCAAACAACTCTTGGGTTTTAAACAGATTGAGGAATGATACTCATGGGTATTTCTACAAGACTTGCCTAGAGCTGTGTGACACTGTACCATACTCCTCAGCTAGAGCAGGCACGAGTCACCCCCCCACCCCCCTGTTTTCAGGAGCTCCTTATCCCCTGTGGAATAAAAGCCAAACCAAGAAACAGACTTAGAACTGTGGGGAACAAACGGGGTGCCAGAGGGAAGGTGGGGAGGTGGGAAGAGGGCGAGGAAATGGGTGAAATAGGGGAAGGGGATTAAGAGTACACTTAGTACACCCTAAACTAATACACACTATACGTTAACTACACTACAATTAAAATAAAAAAGTTAACTAAAAACAACAGCTATAGGACAAGGCATTCAAGGGCTTCAGGATGGAGAGCTTGCCTGCCTGCGAATGCACAGTGCATCTCTGCACATTCCAGCTAAATGAAACTGCCTGCTGTCTTCGGTAAGTGCGCCCTTCCTCTCAACTCCATTCCTCCGAACAACCGATCTCGCTTCTGACAATGGGGAAATCAGTTTGAATTATGTATTAATTTTCTTCTAGCTCTGAAATCCTACTGTTCTGATAACCTAAAATCACGTAAGTAAGAGGTGAAATGGACATCTTCTTCTGTTATGAACCTCTATGTCCTTATTTTCCACCATGTCCATTCTAACCAGGCCAGTTTCATTGCCCCAGATCAAGAAACCGGAAAATTGCTTTTCTTTTCTTTTTTTTTTTTTTAAGATTTTATTTATTTATTTGACAGACAGAGATTACAAGTAGGCCGAGAGGCAGGCAGAGAGAGAGAGGGGCGGGGGAAGCAGGCTCCCTGCTGAGCAGAGAGCCCGATGCGGGGCTCGATCCCAGGACCCTGGGATCATGACCTGAGCCGAAGGCAGAGGCTTAACCCACTGAGCCACCCAGGCGCCCTGAAAATTGCTTTTCTTAAAAGTTGGCTCAATCTGTTGAACTTTCCTGTTCTATACTATACCCCCTCTCTATTTATCTAAATCCACTCTTTCCTTCCTCTTCTATCCAGCCATTGGCATACAATGAAGAGCCCAGCCTTTGACAGGGAGCCTTGCTGTGACTTCAATATAGAAACCATTTTATTTATATTTGCATCCTGTCCCTTCCAGAATGTGTCCACACCTTCAATGATAACACTGCTTTGCATTCTAGAGTCACATGACACACCTGAACGTGTCTTTAACTTGGTCTTGCTTGAAATGTGCACCCATCTTCTGTGCAAGTATTAACAGCTGAACAACTCTCGAGACCCGTCATCTTTTACTAGTCTTTTGTCCAACTTCTACACTCTCCTTTTAGAAATAATCTCTCTAATTTCTCCTTCCAAAATGTTCCTAGTACTTTTCAAAATACACATTTCTTTTCTTTTTTTAACATTTATTTATTTATTTTTTTTTAGAAGGAGAGTTGGGGAGGCACAGAGGGAGAGGAAGAGATTCCTCTAGTAGACTCCCTGCTGAGCGTAGAGCCAGCGGCTGGGCTGGATTCCAGGACCCTGAGATCATGACCTGAACCAAAACCCAAGAGTCGGGCACTTAACTGACTGGGTTGCCCAGGTGCCCCTAAAATATACATTTCTATTACTTTGTATACTCTTAGGAGAGGCAATACGGGAATCTTTTTATTAAAATTACTTTTTTGAGGGGATACCTGGGTGGCTCAGTTGGTTGAGCATCTGCCTACAGCTCTGGTCATGATCCCAGGGTTCTGGGATCGAGTCCCCTGGCAGGCTCTTTGCTCAGCGGGGAGTCTGCTTCTCTCTCTGCCTGCTTCTCCCTCTGCTTGTGTTCTCTATCTGACAAATAAATAAATAAAATCTTTTAAAAAAATTACTTTTTTTCTAAAGTCCATTTGCTGACCATAGCTCTCTGTTAGTAAAACTTTACAATACCAGTGAGTAACAACTTTATAACAGCCTGGTAAACAATTCTAGAGTCCTTTATTATCCCTTTCATAGAATGTTAAGAGGTAAAGCAGCTGACAAAAATTTCTTCAGAATTCTATTGACTTAAAACTACTGAACTCAAATTCAAGAACAAAAATTTAACTGGTGTATATGTTCAATCTAACTGACTTTGATCTCCCTTAATTTTCTGCCTGTATTTTCTAAAACTTTGGCCCTTTTCTTTGAAGAAGAAAGTGAAAGGAAAGTCATGAGAGCCTTCTGGAGCTGCTGCCATCTGGAAAAGTCTGCAAGCATCACTCATCTTCATCACTTTACCATCTAAAACGTAATTTCTGCCCTTTAGTCTGGATTTCAACTTTAAAGTTGGAATTCTCTACAATTTAGGACAACACTGCCACCTCAATTCAGTATTTCCACCTGTGATCTGGGTACTTGCTAATGTATTTTTAGCTATGTATGTTTTACATGAGCTATCACATCTAATCATGCTGTATTAAATCCTTGGGCGCCTGGGTGGCTCGGTTGGTTAAGTGACTGCCTTCAGCTCAGGTCATGATCCTGGAGTCCCGGAATTGAGTCCTGCATTGGGCTCCCCACTCCATGGGGAGTCTGCTTCTCCCTCTGACCTTCTCCCCTCTCATGCTCTCTCTCTCAAATAAAAAATAAATTTAAAAAAACCTAAATCCTTAAATGCTAAAAATAACCTTGCATAATATATATACACATACACACAAACACACATACACATACTCCTTACACACACACACACACAACCGACCCCCCCCCCCAATAGCAAAGAAAGAAAAGCAAGAATGAAAACTGGAAAAAGGAGAAGATGGGAGCAAGAAAGAGAATAGGAGAAACAAAAGAAAGATTCTCTACAATTTGACACCATAATTATTAAAATACCCATACCTATAGTGATATTGTCTTACTAAAATAAGAAATATAAATAAATAAGCCATCATTTACTGAATCCCTGATATGTTCAAGCTACTAAATTAGACTACAATATTGATTTTTTTTTTCAAATATAGAAGACCTATGTAAATGTAATTATTTGGGTTTTTTTTTTTTTTAAGTTCTATCACACAGACTTGAATTGTCTTTCATATTTTCAACCTCTTTGTACATTCTCAAGAAATCTGGAATCAGTGACAGTGAATTTAAAATGTTCACATTTAGGGGTGCTTTGGTCGCTTAGTCAGTTAAGCATCTGACTCTTGATTTCGGCCCAGGTCATGATCTAAGGGTTGTGAGATGGGGCCCTACTTCTGGCTCCATGCTCAGCAGGGAGTCTGCTTCTCTCCCTCTCTCCCTTGCCCCTTCCCCTGCTCTTTCTCTAAAATAAATAAATAACTAAAAAGCCACAAAATGTTGATGTTTACACCTAGATCAACATCATGTTTGAGAGAATTGATTACACGGAACTTTTTTAAAAAATATTTTTATCTATTTATTTGACAGACAGTGATTGCAAGTAGGCAGAGAGAGAGAGTGGAGGAAGCAGGCTCCCTGCTGAGCAGACATCCCAAAGCGGGGCTCGATTCCAGGACCCTGAGATCATGACCTGAGCTGAAGGCAGAGACTTAACCCACTGAGCCACCCAGGCGCCCCTGATACATTGAACTTTATCTGTATTTCCAAAGCAGACTGTGAGTTAACAGTAGTTGGAAGAAGAGCAAAACTACACCCACAGTGTCATCTATAATATAAAGATGAGAAGACAGCTTTACTACATGAAATGCATGGAGGTTGGGTTGATTTTAAAAACCATACTTTCAAAACAATGCACGGAATAAACAATTGTAGTGTAAGTAGTCTGGACGAGAGTAACCAGGGAGCTATCTTACCCATTTGGGGGAGCAGTTGGAAACTCTGGGTTTATTTTACTGGAAGAAAAAACTTGGGGTCCATGGGCATTCTTTTTGTTTTTTCATTTTTTGAATCCCAGAGGGAGCAGGAAAAGCAGAAACAAAGCGGGAAGGCTATCCATATTCTTCTTTTGACTTCGATCCCAAATAAATTTGCCCCAACTTGAATAAATTACCATGGGAGCTATCAATCATTCCTCAAATGATTGCTGTATGGAGGAAGAGTTTGACAAAATAATTTTTGTAATCTTTGTTTATAATCTTTGAGGGACTTCAAAGGTAATGTGATTAGCACCACACTTTTCTTCCCTGTGCATTTTGATTAAAGACCAAATTTATAGTAAGAAATATCTTTCCAGTATTTGAAGGTGGGAAAGAAAAATGGTATAAAAACTCAGGACACTAAAATAAACTGATCAAATCCATCAAACTACAAATTCTTAGAGTCAAGAATCACTGTTTAATGTCTTCTTTATCTAGTGCCCACAACAGGGCCCAGTAAATACTGGCTGAAACAAACGGAACTCCTGGACACATTCCCTTGATTTTTCAGGTTTCTGCTTATATAGGTAACATTTTCCATGAAAATGGAAAATCCCACTCAAAATATTTGCAGTAGATTATTTAAAGTATGCGTTTGTTTGTTTGTTTTACAGTATTGGTCCATTTTCACCCTAGAAATCTTTGGTGCTATTGAGCAAAAAGGATCTTTTCTGGATCTGAATCCAGCAACCTGTACCGGTTTCTTCCTCCTCTTCCTCACTATAATTTTCTCTCATGACAGGTCACCCTCTGCCTAGACAATGACAGCAAATGCCCAGCAGGTTTCCCACTCTCCAATATCTGCAGGTTAACTCCATGAGCTCATGCCATGTCATGTTCCTATTTAAAGATCATTACTGGGGACATTTACGTGGTCCAGTTGTTTGAGCCTCTGAGTCTTGGTTTTGGCTGAGGTCATGATCTCAGGGTCTTGAGATCAATCAGCCTCTGGCTTCATGCTCAGTGGGGAGCCTGCTTGGGATTCTCATTCTCCCTCCTCCCCCCTCTCTCACTCCCACCCAGGCCCACACACAAAAGTCACTCTCGGGCAAATAGACAAATAAATAAATAAATCTTTAAAAAAATATATTACCACTGGTTCTTCCACTACCTATAGGCAAGATTAAATCCCCTTAGCATCACAATAAAGAAAGGAAAAAAGTAAAAAGATTTCTCAGACCTCTGAACTTGTTAGGATATTTTTCTTCAACTGACCTTTCTGTGAACTGCTCCTACTTTAAGGCACAGATTTTATGTCCTGTTCTGTACAAACTATTCTACCTTTCTTCCCAAAGGTAGAATTCATATCTTCCTTTATGGTTTTCCCATAGAATTTTGTAACACTTTGTTTCTTTAAATGTTGACTCTTCGGTTTGCCTTTGTGTTTCTCAAAGCTTGGCACATAGAGATTACCAATTAGTATTTACTGAAAGAATGACTGTTTGAAAGTTTGAAATAAACTAACATGGTTACCAAAGACGAAAGCTAGGAATAATGTTAATCTCTCTCATTCCCCTCCAAAAATATGCACCCAGACCAAGAAACACTTCAATGTTACAGTGATTTTTAGTGCTGCATGGTGATCCATTTAAACGTTTTTTTAAAAAAGCCCACACTTTTTCCCATTTCATATTTTGCATGAGAATGAAGCACAAAATAGATTTTTCAGAGCTATTATTATGCTGACACTGAAGCTAAACAACACATACAAAAACACTAGTTGGAAATCGTGGAGATTTTGTAGTTATTTTATGTTTTAATTTTCAAATCTCTGTGTATCCAAGTTGATCTATAGTGAATTTATGAATACTGCTGCTGACTGTATTACTACGGATTATTTAATATTTTTGGCTAGTATACAAACTAATCATAAGACATGGTGAGCCATCACAGAGAATACAACAAATATAATTAAGGCTCTTTCCAAGCAGTTCCCCAAATCTGGTTCATCCTTTCTAATTTCTAAATGTTCATCCTTTCAGTATTGGTGTAGGTAGAGTAGATGACCACATGTTTACCACTTCCAAACTCTTTCTCTGTTCAAATTGTGACAATAAAATGTGTTTTCTTCACATTCTTAGTTGCTGTTTCATAACCCTGAGTTTTATTTTTCTTTAATCCTATAGATGACTGGTTTAGCTCCCATCCTGCCATTGCCCTTAGTGACAACATCCTCCAGCCCTCAGTCAGTTATCACCACATTCATTAACCTAAAGGTACAGTAGGGAAGAAGATAAGGGGGAAACTAACACAACTGAAGCCTTAATTGAGAGAAGGAGTAGAGATCATGTTGCTACCAAATAAGTAGAAGTATGAATTCTGGCTCTCACCTCCTCCTTTAATACTGCTAAAAGTAATTATCAGATAACACCATTATTGGACATACGCCTTCTTTGCAGAAATTCCAGGGGAGTCAATCACTTTCACTCTCCTCTCAAGGTGGCTTCTAGCAAGTTCAAAAGTTCTCTTTCCTTTGAATCAGAGTGTAATGGGCTGAATTCTGACATCTTAAAATTCATGTGTTGAAGTTCTAACCCCTAGTACTTTCTAACATGGATTTACTTGGAGAGAAGATCTTTAGAGACGCAATTAAGATTCAGTGAGGTCACTGGGTTGGAACCTAAACCAGTATGACTGATGTCCTTTTTTTTTTTTTTTTAATTTGTTTTCTGTATTCTTCACTCTGCCCTCTTGTCATTCTCAGTCATTAGAAAATGTTCTTTCAACCTGCTTCTTGCCCATAAAAAAAATTGAGGGCCTAAAGAGCTCTTCTCATTTTGAACTGCCTCTGCTCCTTATAGTTAAAGTTGGTGGTACTTCAGCAAGTATTTGTCTTAAAAATGTAACTAGTGTCTTCCTAAGAAGAGATGAGGACACAGATACACCGAGGAATAACCACATGAAGACAGAGGGAGAAGATGGCCATGTACAAGCCAAGGAAAGGTCCTCAGAAGAAACTACCCCTGATCTCAGACTTCTAGCCTCCTGAACTATGTGAAAATAGCTTTCTGTTGTTTAAGCCACCAACTCTGTGATACTTCATTACAGTAACCCTAGCAAACTTACATGGAGATAAATAGGTTGCTAATTGATAAAACACTACTTAAAATTGTTTTTGCAATGGGTTTTGGCTAATTTGATCTGGTTCCTCCTCAGTATAATTGACATGACTTTGCAACTCCTCTCCTACCCCTTTTAAAATTTCAACCAATCACAAATTTGTTGCTGATAAGCTGTTGGGTGCGATGTAGGAACAAAAACAAGTCCTTCAATCAGCAAATGTCAAGTGCCTGCTTTGATCAGGAAAAGTATGAAGCAAAGAGATGCTATAAGTACTTCCTGTCAGGTCAAACTCCAGAAGAGGAGTGGGTGAGGGGGGCTGGGAATGGGAGGGGTGTGTGTGGGGAGGATAATAGCAATATATTGTAAGGTTAAAATTGTGACATAGTTCCTGCCCTGTTTTTGAGAATGTACCATATTGTGGGTGACAGAAAAGAAGAGAAAATAGTCCACTAAATCCACACAACCAATACTCTCCCAAATTCATTATTGTACAGCACAGGGTTGTGCTTCAAAAACAGATTCGGATGTTGCTTTAAAATAAGAAAAAAAGGGAAAAAATAAGGAAGGGGGGAATTAAGAGAGAAAGAGAGAGAGAGAGAGAGAGAGAATATGTCTTCATATTGCATATAAGGAAATTATAAAATTAGTAGGAAATACAAAAGATCTGCAGTATCCCCAGGCTGCTTTCCCTTAATGACATTTTGATGTGGGCTCCTGAATAAAATGGATTTCCCATAAGTTTTCATTTGTCAAAATTCTTCTTATTCAACAACTAGGTACTACTGTCCACATGGCCTCTCCTCTATGGGGCTTCCATAAATTTATCAGGATTTCTTGTCTCATCATCTTTTCCACAGTACTTTGGACATACCTATACCAGTATCTGCTAAACTGCATTCCAACTGCTGCTCTCCGTTTGACTGTCAGCCTAAGGGTACAACTTTAAGTCTGAAGTAATAATTCAGCAAATAAATGACTAGAATGACAAGTAAGGAATATAGAATGTGGATATTTTTAGAGCTCAGCCAAGAGGGAAAGATAATTTTTTGACTACTTCATGATGAAAGTGCATTTGTACTGAATTTTGAAAAACTGTGGACCCTTGAACAACGTGGGATTATGGATGCTGACTCCATGCACAGTTGAAATCCAAGTATAACTGTGGACCCCCCAGAACTTAACTATTAATAGCTTACTGTTGACAAGGAGCTCTACCGCTAACATAAACAGTCGATTAGCACATCTTTTGCATGTATATGCATAATACTCTATATTCTTATAAAGGCTATTAAGAAAATCATAAGGAAGAGAAAATACATTTACAGTATTGTATGGTATATTTATTATATGAAATCAGCCTTCAGGCAGCCTCTGGGACAAGGGCAGCATCATAGGGCCTGGACCTGGGGTAGCAATATTCTGTAGCAGGTGGCCTCAGTTCTGCACTGGCAGCTGCAGGACATGCCCTCTGGCAGTGACAGTGGCCTGCAGGGGCATACAGATGCTCATTTGCCTGAAGTTGTACCACCGGTCCATGGCTTTTGGCAGCTGTGGCCCCACATGAGTATACCAGCCCCTGGGGGGGCTGAGGCCAGGGCACCACTGCAAGGAGGGCCCACAGCCACCCAGGAGCCTGGCTAGGTGTATGAAGAACCCACGAGGTGGGGGTTACCTGGGGCACCACACCCCCTGTGCTGTGCCATCCCTGCCCACTGGGTGCCTTCTTCCACTTCAGCCCAGCTTCTTCACCACTAGCCCCCCAGTGCTCCATTCACTAAACCACCCATTGGCACACTGGGGACCCTGAAGCCCTGCCCAGTCCCAGGGCCCTGGGGGCTGCCAATAGTATCGGAGGGCCTTCCCAGATACTCAGAGGGCAGTAGGAACAACCTCTCCATCAGTTGCCTTGGATTCAGTCCTATGGAGACTGAGTTAGGCAATTGTAAATAAATGCCTTATGGCTTCTGCTGTCACTTCTTAAAACAAAACAAAGCAAAGCAAAGCAAAACAAAACAAAATGCCCATGTGTAAGTGGACCTGGGCAGTTCAAACCTCTGTAGTTCAAGGGTCAACTGTTTTATGATTAGACTGAGTAACACTTAGGGTCATTCATTCATTCATAAATATTCAGTGGGAACCATGTGCATGGGGAATGGTTTGGAAGTAAAATTATATAAGTTGAGTAAGATTTTTTTTAATCAGGAAAAAATGATAGGAGAAAAATATATAAAAAATGAACTTAAAGGGAAATTCTATTATCATCATGACCTTCAGTATATATTTACTACCTCATTGTTTTCATTCTACACTTTCAAAACAAGCAAGTATTAAATCAGTGCAAACCTAACACTCAAATAAATTCAGTAGAATCTGTACAACTCCTCAATCTTATTTAAGATCCTCAATATTACTAAATTAATGTCCTTTAATTTCTTTTGTTTTAAATTTAAGATATGCATGTACGCATTAAAATTTCATGGTATACGCATGTCCATCCATAAATGTTTCATGACTTATTAGAAAGCATGATTATAATTCTCCTGGATTAAAAAGGAAATGTCATATTATCATTGTGTTCTTGTTTTTACATCAAGTACCACGTTATATTAAAATAAAAGAAATGCTGGGTTTAGGTGCAGAGCATTAAATATGTATCATTTTGGGGAGAATGTTACATCTTCAAAGCACGGACCTAAGCTGACCCTTGCATTGTCCCTCTCCAGTAAATACTATTATGACTTAGTTTGGAAAAAATAAGACAGAAGTTTGGTGACTTTAATAAATTCACAGAGCTCATTACCATTGCACCTGTCAGGATAAAATGTCCTGACCTTGGCATCCATTCAATGACCTTAAAATCATTCATTTTGGATCCTCTATGTCTCCACCTGTAAAACAAGTGAGTTATGCTAAAATAAGTGAGTTATCCTAAAATCTAGTAAAAAATAATCACTAAAATCTTCCTAAAGCTGATACTATGGTATATTTATGCATTTAGTTATATAGACCCAACTTTGTACTCTTAAGTACTTTTAGGTGTCTAAATTTATGATGTGAGAATTATATTATCTTTTCTTTTCAATTAAAAATAGGTCTTTATCTTAGAGCTCTGAAAAAAGAAAAATTAAGACTAATTAATGGCTAATTTTGTTTTTGAAAAATATAAAAAGCATTTATAAATAGTTGGGTTCTTCTGGTAGTAAATATATACATATAGATATATATATTTAAGTCTTTTCTTTATAATAAGCAAAAATGAAAACTATCTTTATTTCATTTTTTATTAGTCATTACTTATAGTAAAAATAATGATAACTTGTGGTATCTACATAAAACATTATAGTTCTAAAATTGCTTTCACATACGTTTTTCTTGATCCTAACATCTTGATTCCTGTGAAGTAGGAATCACCTTTTTGTTTTATGCCTGATTTACAACTAGACAAAATACAGCCCAGTGAGCATTAATAAATGCTGAATCATCTGAATTCAAACTTCTGCCTCAATGACCTATCCTCTGTAATAAAAACAATATAATAATATCAACATCCACAATGAATTAAAGTAGCAACTAACCCTTATATGGTGTTTATTACATGCCAGCTATTCATTTCCCAAATGAGGTTTGTGTGTGTGTGGGGGGGGATATATGTGTGCGTGGTGTAACCTGTTCCTCCTGATATTGTATGTACTGTAAGTACTCTGTTTTATAGACGAGGTAATTCAGGAATAGAAGGATAAATTGATGCTCCAAGTGGCATAGCTGATAAGTAATGGAGCAGAGATTTAAATTAAAAACTCAGGCCATCTGGCTTCGGTTTATTTGCCCTTCTATATTAGCATAAATAACTATTATTTATTCATTTAGCATATGGTAATTTTAAAATTTTAAAATTTTTAAAAAAAAATTTAAAAAGATTTTGTTTATTTATTTGTGAGAGAAAGAGAGAGCACAAGCAGGAAAGAGGAGCAATGGGAGAGGAAGAACTGCCTGTCCGCTGAGCACGGAGCCCAACCTAGGGCTTTGATCCTGAATCATGACCTGAGCCAAGGCAGGTATTTAACTAACTAAGCCACCCAGGTGTCTCAACACTTTTTCTTTTTTTTCAAGAGAGAGAGAGAGAGGGAGGGAGGGAGAAAGATTGCGAGTGCACTTGCAAGTGGTGGGGCAAGGGGCAAAAGGAGAGGGAGAGAGAGAATCTTAAGCAGGTTCCAAGTCCAGTGCGAGCCTGATGTGGTTTCAATCTAATGACCTGAGATCATGACCTGAGCTGAAATCAAGAGTCATTGGCTTAACTGGCTGAGCCACCCAGGCGCTACAAGTATTCAGTAATTTTTAAATATGTCAGGCATTGTTCTAGACTCCATAATTAGGTAATTCCAGGTTCTTCTGGAGGTACAAAGACATAATCCTGCCTTCAAAGATTTATAGCCTGGTGTCAGGTGATTACCACAAACTACTTTCAAATGAAATATGATCACAGGTTAGAATATATAAATTAGAAATGTATATAAATACATTAAATTAAGTGACAATGATTATTTGGATACATAGTCAATCCAAAAGAAACATATTTCTTTTGGCTCCAGTGATCTGCAGGAAAAGACAATGGACCGGGGAGAAAGGAGATACGCTGAACAATGGCTAGATATTGATCCGTTTCTCCTCTCTTCATAAAGAAAAGTTACCAATAGTTTATTCAGACTAAAAGATTCATTAAAACTAATGTGACAACAATATATAATGTAAAATATTCACATTGGCTGAGAAAATTAAGTTTACATAGGTGATGGGGATTGAGGAGTGCACTTATCGTGATGGACACTGGCTGATGTATGGAACTGTTGAATAACTGTATCGTACACTGTATGTTAACTACATTGGAATTAAAATTAAAAAAAAAGAAAAGTTCACTATTTAGTTCAAGAAGGATTGTATAAGTATAGAATATTCATACATTCAAAAATATTTAATTGACCATCGCTATATGTCCAGCTGAGGTTATAGATATCTCTGTATGGGAAGTTTTCAGTGCAGTCAAAGGACTCAGACAATAAACAAAAATAAGTAAAATATATTGTATGAGATATGGAGAAAAAATAAGGTGGAAAGATTAAAAGCAAAGTGTGTTTGTTGAGGTGACAATTTTAAATAGGAAGGCCTGGGCTATAAAAGAATGTGTATCCATTATTGAAAATTTGGTTAATACAGAAATAAAATAAAATAAAATTATATATAATCTTACTAACAAGATGGGCACCATGAACATTCTAGTATGTATCTTTTTTGATTTTTAAAAATATAAACAGGAAGATGTTTTGTCTATTACTTTTATAAAAATGAAACACCATCTTAAGAACGACTTTTTCATCTTCCTACTGTTTTACCAATATCTTTCTATGTCATTAACATGTTCATCTAGAACAGTGGTTCTTTAAGAGTAAGAAATGAAAAGCACTTCCCAGAATAACCTGGAGCTACGTTCTTGGGAACAACCAGTATGCAGGGAGTATGTTCTTGCTGGACAACTCTGGAAGGACGTGTGTTTTGAAAAATCTCAGCAGGAGATTCTAATGCCATCCATCATATCCCCAGATTTCTCATCACCATTAGAAAAACAAATGTTCTGTAATATAGTTAGTTATTGCAATTCATTAAATGGATATGTAATCATCATTCTTCTATTATACATTCCGTTCCCCCCAGTTGTTTACTATAAGAGCAAAATAAATATCTTTTAAAACTATATTGTACAGATATTCGTAATTATTAGTATTATTAGAATGAGAATCTGAGAAAAGGTATGAAGAATTCTATGCTTCTAATGCATATTTCCTAATGGGTTCTTCCATTAATAATTCTTTGCTCTTTGGATTATTATTTTTTTATGTTTTCCATACCCTTGCATTAGTTTTACTTTTAACCCTTTTGAAACTTTTTAAAAAAGAATTCATGTCTTGGCATCTGATTTGAATTTCTTTGGCTACTGAATATTTTTTAAGTTTATTGACTCTATATTTCTTTAAGTGACTTACTCACATATGTGCTTTTTATATTTTTAAAATTTTCATATATTAAAGGCACCAATCTTCTCTCCTGTATATTATCTGAAAGATTTTCTTAAGAGAAAAATAGTAATCTTATCCATGAGACCTTTGGGTAATGTATAAAAGCAAATTCATCCTAATACTCTGCCTTTTTAAATAACATTTAAGTATGTTTTTGTAAGAGGCATTACTAAAATTCAGAGACATGGAAATCAATATAGCATGATGGAATATGCTATTGAATAATATTAGTTCTTTTGTGCTTTTCATTTAAAAAATGAAATAAAAACCATACAAAATGTAATTATTTAGTATTTTTAATCCACACTTTCTCATCTTGTTGTTCCTTATTTTGCCAGGAATTCCACATTTTGAAAAATCTCTATTATAAATTCTTTTCTTTACAGTTCTTAAAACTCAAGCACATCTTTTGGGCTGACCTATTCCTCTCTAGGCTTGCCAGTAGATTCCCCAAAGTCTTCACTTAGTGTAGTGAAAAATAACGGCAACACTAGAGGTAGTGTTAAACAGAGAAAATGCAAAGGTTTTCTTATGACTTTGTCCTAAGAACTCTGTATGTTGTATATTATTTATTCATTCATTCATTCATTTATTCAGCAAATATGTATTAAGTACTCTAGAGCATACAACTCACTTATTCTTTACCTCATAAATGAGGGTAAAACAGGCTTGCTATGAGAAGTATATGATTTAATATAAAGTAAGAACAAGGAAGCTCTTAAGATGGGATGCTTGGCTTTTGGTAGGCTTTTTCACCAATTAGCTGAATCCCTCCTGTATCTTGTCTTAGAAGCTCACAGTATATTTTCCTGGCCAGAATTACAAATGAGCTTTCTTTAAATGCATTTAGAAAAAACTGAATACTGTGTCATTGCATGCCAAGATTCAACAGTATTCTAATTCACAAAAATGAATGAAAATATGCATACATTCTAACAAAAAATACTTAAGTTCTAAAGTAAAATAAAATAATGGAATTGGTCCCTTAGTATATGCCATGGCAGTTCTTCCCCAAGCTCATACAAATTCTATCACGCAAAACAGGGTTCTGCAGGGTTTTTTTAGATTTTGCTGTTACTCACAAAATACAAACCTGTCTTTAAATATGGAAATCAAAACTACCTTTAGCCACATGAAATTGTTCATTAATTGCTGAAATTTAGTATGTGGCTTTGTCTTGTTAAGGATTTAATACTTTCAGAAAAGGCATTTTTGGTTTTTTTGCTTTTTAACAGTACCATCTCACCCTGGCTTCCATGTTTAAAAGTCTATTAAAGCTACACTGATATGAGGAATTTGAGAAACAAGACAGAGGATCATAGGGGAAAGGAGGGAAAAATGAAACCAGATGAAACCAGAGAGGGAGACAAACCAAAAGAGCCTCTTAATCTCAGGAAACCAGCTGAGGGTTGCTGGAGTGGAGGAGGGTAGGAGGGATGGAGTGGCAGGGTGATGGACATTGGAGAGGGTATGAGCTATAGTGAGTGTTGTGAATTGTGTAAGACCTGTGCCCCTGAAACAAATAATACATTACATGTTAATAAAAAAAAAAATTTAAAAACTGGAAAAAATAAAATTTACCTGGTGGGAGGAGCTAAATAGCTTTAGCTTACAGGTTGAAATTACACGGCTCTACATAATAATACTTCATATGCAAAAATGACTCTACAGATACAGAAAGCCATCACTATGATTGTTAAATTAGGGACAGTGCAGGTATTAGTTCCAAGTCTTTCCTTGGTACCCTCAGTTTTCTTGGGCATAGCACGAACCACATAAACCAGCACCATGACTACAGTATAGACCCATATTACCAGATCACGGGTAAACCCTTGTGCTGGTCCTGATACTTTTTATCTCCTCTGGTTGCTTTCATTTACCATTCACAGAGCCTTAGCTTCTGTGGACATTTTCGTATTTCACAAGTCCTAACCCCACCCTTTTCTTCCTTGCATATCAGATCATTTTGATTTTTCCTTCAGGAAACAGAATTCTTGCAACATATTATTGAGAGATAAAATGTAGTAGTTACTATTCTAGAGAAGCCAAGATGAATAAGACACTGCTCTGCCCTGAAGACGTCCTGTGTAGAAAAGAAGGGAAATACCTTATACGTAGAATATGCATGCATTACACACTAGACATGATCAGTGTTTGTGGAGCAATTTTATTATCCAAGAGTATCTGTTAAGTTGAGCTGAAGACCAAATCTTCTGATCTACCATTTCCCAATCCAGCTGTTTATGAAATTAAACCTCTTGGTCACCCATGTGACCAAGACATTTCTTCCCTGACCTGCTGTAACCTCTTTTCACACATTTGCTTATGATTTAAACAACAACAACAATGGGAAGGAAGGAAGGAAAAAAGGAAAGAAGGGAGGGAGGAATGAAGGAAGGAAGAAAGATGGAGAGAGGGGGGAAGGAGGGGGAAAAGAAAAAAAGAAAGACAATGCTGCTAGAAGTAGACAAGAAGGCTGAGAATGTGGGCCAGTTATCAGAGTGACTTACCCTGATTTTTAGCATGGTCTCGGGGAATTACATATTTATTAAATGGCTATGTGCCAATTAATATTATGCACATTATATACATCTCACAAAAACTTTATCATCAACTTCAGACCCAGTTAGTATTATTCTTATTTTACAGAGGAGAAGACAAAGAACTATAGAATAACAGTCGGGTTTCTTGTCCACCGACACACACCTAGTAAGTGTGGGATGCCTACCAACTCCAAAACAAGATTCTTTATATCTTTTTCTAATTGGAGCATTTGTAAATCCTAAGGACTTAAGAGGTTCCCAGATACCAAAGGGTAGATAGTTGAAGCTGGAGGGAACTGATAAACCGCAAGAAGAACCTCACAGTATTTGAAGATGTAATTTAGAGCATAAACCTGGAGACCCACACCTCTGTAGGTTTTTCTTCCACTAATGTGTTGGGCAACTTTGTGGCTTAAACAGTTATATAAATATTAATATTATAAATATTACATTACATTATTCTTTGTCTTTCTCTTCCTCTTTTTTCCTTCTGAGAAGGTGTTGTCTAGGTTTGGAATTTGAGGTAACTTCTCTAATCCTATAGCTTTGAGATCATCAGTAATTAGATCCATAGGAACAGTAATAATTAGCATGCCCTCTAAGCTAAAGAGCTCAAAATACATCATCTCTGGGTGGAGATCCCAGTGTATTCCATTTTACTTCATCACTTAGAATCTTTAGATAAAGGAGCCTAAAAAATGGATGGTGAGTCATACAATAGTGGCCGTCTTTTTACAAAAAAGTTCTTTCAAAATCTTAGCATTATCTCCTCTAAAATCTGGTAGCTCCAGGCTGTTTGAATTTTCTGATATACTTGATCACATAAGCCTACAATTTTCTCTTTGTTTTTGTCAATGCAAAGCTTTTTCCAAGCTGTGAAACAAAGACAGAGTAAAACTTCTAAGGGGAACAAAATTACGTTTGTTTTTTTTTAAGGCATTAAAAATCCAAACCATAAATATTGGAGACTAAGAAACCTCTAGGGTCATTGATTCTGCAATCTTCCAAAGGTGGCACAATAACTAAACCAACAGAATCAGTTGCTCTAGAATAGAATGCCTATTAATATCAATTTAATATCTTCACCCCGAGAATACAATTTGCTTTTGAGTGGATGTTGTGGTTGTTTCCACTGAAAGGTAAATAATCTTCCCTCTTTGGAAACATGCGTTTAATAAAGAAGAATCCCTCCTATGGCTGAACTAATGTGCCTCCCCACACATTCATAGTTCTATTGCTAATAAAAAGGATTATCAGGCAAATAGAAATGTAGTTTACAGTCGCAATAGCTCACACCATTACTTTTTACCTCAATAAGTAAATCAAGCTTTTATGCCTGAAAACTACTTAAAAGCCAACTTTTCAGAATCTGTATTCCTCTGACAGCATATAATGAATATTTTGTCATAGCAAGGAACAAATTTTATTATAGCCTAATGCTTAAAATTCCATCTGTTTCCGCAAACAGAACATGAATACAGGAAAGCAACCATTAATCTTAAAATGCGCTAAAAAATTCTTCTAATAAAGGGCTTCTAAAAGCATTTAAACATATTCAAGACCTGTTAATGATGGGCTGCTGTGGGTCTGACATCTCAGTTTCTATTCACTTGTTGCTCAGAGCCCAACCATGTTTATCCTACAGACATTTGTAAAAGGCATGAATCTTTTAAAATGGGAAACTGCCTAATTTGGTAAGAGGATGAATCTCTCTTGCTGTTTCATCCACAGTCTTTTTTTTTTTTTTTTTAAGATTTTATTTATTTATTTGACACAGAGAGATGGCGAGAGAGGGAACACAGCAGAGGGAGTGGGAGAGGGAGAAGCAGGTTCCCCACGGAGCAGGGAGCCCGATGTGGGGCTCGATCCCGGGACCCCAGGATCATGACCGGAGCTGAAGGCAGACGCCCAATGACTGAGCCACGCAGGCGCCCCTTATCTACAGTCTTGCAGAGCAGTAAACAAAGGACTTGGGCCTCAGAATCATGGACTATTTTTCATCAAAATATCTGTTCACTTGTATATTCGTCAGACATTTTCTGAACACCTACAGTGTTTGGAAATGAAAATTCAGAAATGAAAGGCAAGCCTCTGTCCTCAAGTAGCTTATAGTTAAGTAGACATTACCATGCAGTAACTAGAACACAAAATAGATAGAGGTGTGCACTTCTAGTTCAGAAGGAAATGAAGAAATGTTTTTCCAATCAGGTAGCATATGGGGAGGGTTTTGAAAAATGACTAGGCACTAAGTAGGTGAAAAAAGAAGACAAGAATTATATTCAAGTTTATCTAGCCTAACTCGTATGATCCCCTATCATTTTAAAAATGAGAATACAATATCTCAGAAAAGTTAAGCGACTGAAATAGGGTCATTCTGTGACTCAACCTACAACAGGCAAGAGTGGTCCCACTGATTGCACCTTCTGTATTTTTCACATACATATATAAACACATAGATTTCTAACCAATAATTATTACTAATAATTATACTCTTGTAATTATTTGTTTACAAATTTTATTGATAAATAATTAAATTACTAAAGTCATTGTTCTATATTTGGGGGATTATTTGAGGGGGATTATTTTTTATTTGATTTTTAATTCTCAACCACCATTCATCACAGTTGGCTGAGGTATAACATATGGAAATGTTTCTATTTGTGTGTTTATTTTATAATTAATTAAATACTGTATAGAATCGGAGGGTACGCAGTGTGCATTTGGTTAAATATCAAAAGCATAAAGGGATAAATATGATTGAGGGATAAGGGTTTTCCCAAGTCATGATCATCTCAATTCTCTTGTAGCAGACAAATCCACGAACAGTTTACATGCATTTCTATTAGAGTCCTTTGACACGAGACTGATACGATGTTAGTAGTGAAGATGTAGGATACATTAAAGATAAATAAATAAAAACAAAGTATACAAGGAAATGTTTAACAACCAACTCCCCAGGGGCAAAATGCTCTGATTTGTAGCATCTCTCAATTTTCAGGTATAAGTACTCTCACAATGACTGATTTTAAGCCACTAACATGAGATCACTTAACTTCAGAATTCAAAATTGTGGAAAGATACACACAATTAGCTTTTTAAAGCCAGTATTACTCAAATTTAGTGCACCAATGGAAGCATCCAAAGGATATTATCATAATTAACCAAAGCAAAAGAAACATTAGATTGAACATCAACAAAATCATAAGATATCACCATCCAAAAAGGCTTAATTAAGGTCATTCCTCCATGATAACAATTCTCAGAGTGTGTTCCACCAAACCCTTGGGGGCCCAACTCCCTTTCAGTGGGTTAATGAAACCAACTACTTCAGTAGTCATTTTTGCAATGCTATTTGGTTTTTACTATGTAGATATTTGTAGTAATAGCATAATGGCATCCTTTTGTTCTTTTTGACAGCATCTCTTATTTATTTATTTATTTTTATTTTTTTATTTTTTATTTTCTCTGCCCTGCTGAGCAGAGAGCCTGATGTGGAGCTTGATCCCAGGACCCTGGGATCATGACCTGAGCCAAAGGCAGAGGCTTTAACCCACTGAGCCACCCAGGCGCCCCTATTTTTTTTTTAAGATTTTTTATTTACTTAGTGAGAGAGAGAGTACAAGCTGAGGGAAGCGGCAGGCAGAGGGAGAAGTAGGCTCCTTGCTGAGCAAGGAGCCTGATGCAGGACCTGATCCCAGGGTCCTGGGATCATGAACTAAGCTGAAGGCGGACACTTAAGTGACTGAGCCACCCAGGTGTCCAGAGCATCTTTTAAAATAAGTAACAAATGGAACGCTTGGGTGGCGTGGTCCATTAGGCATTTGCCTTTGGCTCAGGTCATGATCCCAGGGTCTCCGGATCAAGTCCTGCATTGGGCTCCTTGCTCAGCAGGAAGTCTGTTTCTCCCTCTGCCGGACGCTCCCCCTGCTTGTGCGCTTGCTCTCTCTGTCTCTCTCTCTCTGGCTAATAAATAAATAAGATCTTTAAAAAAAATAAGTAACAAACATTATATCATATACATAAAAGAAAATTTCCCATTTAGAAATGGAATTCCACATGGACACAGGAAAGATCATACATCTGAAAGGTATATCTATTTTTTCATGGATTATTTAACTCAACAAACTATCCCTCAAGATATGAATTAGATATGATTTTTTTCAAGGACAAGAATCTTTTTTTTTTTTTAATTTTATTTATTTATTTGTCAGAGAGAGAGTGGGAGAGAGAGTGAGCGAGCATAGGCAGAGGGAGAAGCAGGCTCCCTGCCAAGCAAGGAGCCCGATGCAGGACTCGATCCCAGGACGCCGGGATCACGACCTGAGCTGAAGGCAGCTGCTTAACCAACTGAGCCACCCAGGCGTCCCTCAAGGACAAGAATCTTAATGACACATCCAAAGTATCCAAACAACAGATCTTTCCTATTGAGAGTTAATTTCTAGTCAGATGCACTTGAGGTTGAAGATATTTGCACCACTCCCTGATAAAAGGACTCCACTGAAATGAAATAAACCTAGAGATTCTGGCACAAGGGAAGCACGGCTCATAGTACATCCTCCAGTGAACTTCATAAAGAGCCAAATAGTCCATTGACTTTCTTTGCACATATATTCATAACATGTGGCAGTTTCATTGAGTGCTACCACATTTTTGGGACACCACTTCAGATCACACACAGTAACATTCTTAACTTTTGCTTGAAAAATCTTACATTTTTCTTAATTTGGATTATAATATCCAATAACTTTATGGTTGCCGGAGCATTTACAATGGGCAGATGTTCTAACACAGCTCAAAGCAGTGGCACCACACTGTACTATCATCAATCTTTGTGTTCTTCAATGCCACTAGTTCATAGTAATAGCTACTTTTATTCACAGAAACCCCTTCCCTTGAAAGAACAACTGACAAACTATGGTTGTTCACATCAAAATAACACATCAAAACTATCTCGGAAATGTATGAAGTGCAGTGTCATTTTTTTAAAAAGCAAATAACATCATTTGTCGCCAATGATACAATTTGAGCTCTCACGAAAAATTAAAATATTAGAAATGTTGTGTATATTACCATGAACTTGATAGTTCCGTAATACTTAAGACTTTTCTGATGAGATAGCTAATGAAATTAAGGAATGTAAAATTTTCACATATTATAATAACACTTGTCAGTATTTGGAAGATCAGGGAACCATTGTTTTCCAAATGACAAGTGCTTATTGTTATAAAATAATAAATGGGTAAAAAATCCATTCAAAATGCAAGATAGCTTAATCAACTTTAATGTAACCAATAACTGAAAGTTTACGGATATGGAACTAGATTCTACACTGCCACTAATCTTAAAGAAATTTCTACTGGTTAAGTTTTGGTGTAGTATCTAAAAAAGGTATCCATAATTATTTGAAAGGCTTTTTCTCCCTTTTACAACTACATACATGTGTGAGTTCAGATTTTCTTCATGTTTTTCAAAAAAACAATGTAAACCAGAATTCGAAGGCAAAACAGTCATAGGAATTTAACTGTTTTCTATTAAACTGTACACTAGTACAAAAATGTACATGTTACCAAAATATAAAACAATGCCACTATTGTTAGTATGTTTTTTTGTTTTAGATAATACTGTAATTTTTATTAAAAATGACTTATGTTAACATGCAGTGCATTTACTTTTTCTATTCGTAAATAAAATAATAAATATTTCAAAAATTTCCAAAGTTATTTGTAATTATGTATAATATATACATATATATCACCTATACAACAGCACTTTGTAGTTCCCTATAATTTTTAAGAGTGTAAATGTGTCCTGAGATAAAATGTTGAACCACTGCTCTAAGATAAGAATATATCAAAAGTACTTGTCAAGCTTTGGAATACACACACACATGCATCATAAAGATAATTTTAGAAGACTCAGACATGATTCAAATGACTCAAATCAACACTGTGATGATAAGAATAATTTTTCTAGGGATATGTACAGTTAAAATTATGTGAACATGATTTTAAATCAGAGTTCTAAAGTCTAAAGTACACCCACCTTTACCACTTGGCAATAATTGCCTTCCTATCCTAGGATTAACCATGTCATGTTTGTAATTTAGGCAAGTTATTCACTACTATTTAACCTCAGCTTTCTCATATTTAAAAGCTCCTGAAGAAGCAGATACAAGTGGTATCTTCTCAAATAGTTGGTGTAATGATTAAATGGGGAGAGTGCTTATCATTTAACACATTAGTTGAACTATTTTTATTATTTTATCTTTTTCATTATATTATTATTTGTATTATTGTTATAACTATTCTTTTGGTAAGTGGTCCTTCATCTATTCATTACCCATGACGGAGAACACAATCCTCTCCAAGGCAGTGTATTCCATTACTGTATAAGAAATCCTTTATTATTTTACCAATGTACCAATGTAAAACAATAAAGGACTTATTATAGCCATAGCCACATATAGCTATTGAGTTCTTGAAACAAGTTTTTAATTTACCATAAGACCAAAAATCTTCAAAAAAGGCATTTTGGAGAGTTATATAGGTTTATTGTAAAGAGCCCTGGAATCATACAGACCTATTCTTGAATACTGAATTTATCACTTATAGTTTATGTTGTCAATGGCAAACAACTGAACATCAGTTACTGCATCTATACAATGGGGATGATAAAACTTCTTTTTCAGGGTTATTATGAAATCTAACAGAAACAATATATGTTAACCACACAATGGGGCATGATCATTCATTCAGTTACAATGCCTAGTAAGGGCTTTATTTCGAGAATTTTTCAGGAGCTGAATGTGTAGTTGTGAGAGACATAGGCATGCCTGACACTCATAGAACTTTGAGTCTAGTGGAGTCACATAGCATATTATTATTTGTGGCAAGAATCCTATGTGGTTTTGCTTACAGTTTTCCAACCGAGTGCCATACTGGAAAAAAATCATTCATTCATTTTACATTGCTTCTCTTGCTGCTTCTCATATTATGCTAATGAAGAGTAATAATGTTTCCTTGCTTTGTTGATTGCTTTTACCAACCATTATTCTCCTCCTGATATTCTTGCTATTAAATCACCCGTATTGGGGCGCCTGGGTGGCTCAGTGGGTTAAAGCCTCTGCCTTCAGCTCAGGTCATGATCCCAGGGTCCTGAGATGGAGCCCGGCATCTGGCTCTGTGCTCAGCAGGGAGACTGCTTCCTCCTCTCTCTCTGCCTGCTTCTCTGCCTACTTGTGATCTCTGTCTGTCAAATAAATAAATAAAATCTTTAAAAAAAAGTCACCTGTACTGTCAAAAAGTATGATCAACAGGAAAACTTTCCATTGTATGAGAGAATTTTGTTTCCTGAAAAGCAGATTTTTTTCCATGCTGTATTGTGCAGATCAATGACATTGCAGCTAGAGGTGCCAATCGTCTTCATTAGACATGCAAGCAATCAATCCAAAAACAGATTTTAAACCCTAATCCTATCCCCAAGAGTTTGCTGCTGGCATAAATTGATACACGATGGCTTTAAAGAGGTAATTAACAGATAATTAAATATTTATACCATGTATAAGCAAAGGCCTAAGTGCTTTGGTGGGAGGGTGGATTCAGGACACACTGACTTACTTTGCATAGAGATGACATGGTAAGAGAGAAGAGGGTAACTAAAAGGATCCTGTCTCCAGATGTCGACCATGCGTTCCTAGAGAACTGGAATTATACTTATTTTCTCCTCTCCATTCAAGAAACAAAATGTGTTCTGTGTCTATTTAATGCCAGTTTGTGAGACATAAAGATAAGTTAATAAATCACCTCACTCTCAAGATCTTGCACTCCAGTGAAATAATGGAAACTATTTCTTAACACACACACTATATGAAATTCCAATTAGTGCTCACTAATAATGTTTTATTGAAATATAGCCATATGCATTTGTTTGTGGCTTGTCTATGGCTGTTTTCATATTACAACTGCTGAGTTGAATAGCTGTGATAAAGACTATATGAAATGCAAATCCTAAAATATTTAGTATTTAGTCCTTGGCGGGGGGGGGGGGGGGAAGTCTGCTTTAAAGAGATTATGTAGATATTAATTGTTTCTTTAAACACTGAGATAAAAATTGTGATGCTGATTATGATGAGGAAGAGGAAAAGGAGGACAAGTAGGAACATCATGATCATGATCATGATCATATTAGTTTATTTATTTATTTTTTTTACCTGTCTCCAGGGTTGGAACATTTCTTGGGTGGACCAACAAAGAGTACCTTCAATCAATAATTCCTATTCATTCATTTCCTAGAAACAATACATATCTTTGTATTTTGTGCAACTTTTCATCATTTACTGTCATTTCTGAAATTTTAAGATGCTATCTTTTCACTCATCAATGTTTTGGTTTGTAATATTAAATTATAAGAACTATTTTTAGCATTATTACATCTAAAAATAAATAATGGTATTTACTTGTATCATTGAATATCCAGCAAGTTTTCAAAATCCCAGTGACCTCATAAATATTAAAATGTACTATTTTTAAAAGATTCTCTTGAATTGAGATTCCAGTAAGTCTCGCATAAGTGTTAAGTATGTCATGAATATCTATGAATTTTTTTTTCTCTCTTTCTCTTGCCCTCCCTCACTCTCTCTTGACTCTCTCTTTCTTCACTCTCTCATTGTTGTAGAAACTGATTATTGGTCCTACAGTGTCTTGCACAGTTTAGATCAGTCCTGTTCAAAAGAAGTTTTCTGCAATGATGGAAATGTTCTAGAGCGTTCAATATGGTAGCCACTAGACACATAGAGCTATTGAGTTCTTGAAAGAAATGTGTAGAGTGTGCCCCAGGAACCAAAATAAGTTTTTTTTTTTTCTTTTACTGTTAAGTTTAAATTTAAAAGACTGCATATGGCTGATACCTTATACTTACCACACTGAGCACAGCTCTAGATTTTGTAGACTGCATCACTGTGGTGTGTTCTTTGCATTTCTTCTGAACAAGTGGCTGAATCCAAACTAGAGGCTTAATCAGATTCAATTTTTTTTTCCTTTTTTTCTTTGTTTGCAAGAATTCTTCACAGTTTTTTTTTTTAATTTAAAGATTTTTATTTATTTATTTGAGAGAGAGTGAGAGAGAGAGAGATCACAGAGGGAGAGGGAGAGCCGCTGAGCAGGGAGACTGATGTGAGGCTTGATCCCAGGACCCTGAGATCATGACCTGAACTGAAGGTAGATGCTTAACCAACTGAGCCACCCAGGTGACCTTTCACAGATGCTTTTTTGCTCTTCTTTCCAAAAGCCTAAAAATCTTGGCAGTCTTCCTAATTATGATATTAGCTATCCTGGATGTTCAAAATCTTGGTGTATTATTAGTTCATCAGAGTTTGCAAAATGGGAATATTCAAATTCTGCCACTTCTTTATTTAATACATCTATGTGGAGATTAATGGCAGGATAAATTGTGATTCCTTCTCTTTATTTGCCAATTTGCAAATAGTGATTTAGATCCCTAACATCTTCCATAAACATTATTTTAGCATAATTTAAACTCATGCATTTATTAATACTTAATAGGCTTTCATCCACTGTAGTTATTATTCTTAAAGATGTTTATAATTTCCAATATTTGGTTAGTGGGAGTCTTATTTAGTTGTCTCCTGAGTCCTTTCACGATCACTTTAGTAATCTTTGAGAGCTTATATTTTATTTTAAATCCTTTAGATCATCCCTCCTAATGAAACACAAATAAAGTGAAAAAATGGACTATAACAATATTATTGTGTCTATTTCATTACTAATACAAACATTATTAGCCCCCAAAGACTATCCAGGCATGTGCAACAATAACTGCATTCAGATGTCCCTCACATTGAGTTGGCTTTTGGTTATATGAGGACCATAAGTTTATATATATTTTTATATTTTATTATTTTGAAGTAATATTTGTCAAGAATGCAAATACATGCCATCTAGTAGCTTAGTTACAAACTTAAATATTAGAAATATTAATATTTATACTTTTGTACTCTTGCCCCAAAAGTCAGGAATATTAAAGGTGAGCCTCTTAATGGCTTTATCTATTTATTTACTTTTTTATTTACAAAGATTTATCTATTTATTTATACTTTTTAAAAAAGATTTTATTTATTTATTTGACAGAGATCACAAGTAGGCAGAGAGGCAGGCAGAGAGAGAGAGAGGAGGAAGCAGGCTCCCCACTGAGCAGAGAGCCTGAGGCAGGGATCAATCCCAGGACCCTGGGATCATGACCTGAGCCTAAGACAGAAGCTTTAACCCACTGAGCCACCCAGGCGCCCCTAAAGATTTATTTATTTATTTGAGAGAGAGAGCATGCAAGGTCAGGGAGGGGCAGAAGGAGAGGGAGAGAGAATCTCAAGCAGACTTTATGCTGAGCATGGAGTGGGAGGCAGAGCTTAATCTCGTGACCCTAATATCGTGACCTAAGCTGAAACTGAGGGTCAGCTGTTTAACCAACGGTGCCACCAGGCACCCCTCTTAATGGTATAATTTAAAAGAAACTGCAAATAGGTGTACATTTGCTACAGTGAAGGAAACATTACTATCCTTAATCTTCACCACAACTCTTGATATAAGTAAAATTTCTAAACCTGGTTTTGATAGTAAACTGAATCTCAGACACATTAAAAGGCTTTTGTAAGACAAATTACTAGTAAATGGTCAAGTTAAGACTAGAATTCAGGTTTTCAGTTTAATAATCTTTTCTCTACATCAAGAATAGGGATTAGGGGGCGCCTGGGTGGCTCAGTAGGTTAAAGCCTCTGCCTTCAGCTCAGGTCATGATCTCAGGATCCTGAGATCGAGCCCCACATCGGGCTCTCTGCTCAGCAGGGAGTCTGCCTCCTTCTCTCTCTCTGCCTGCCTCTGCCTACTTGTGATCTCTGTCTGTCAAATAAACAAACAAAAAAAAAGAATAGGGATTTAGTATTTTAAGCCATTGTGCAACAAATTACTTAAGTGAATGTTCATATTTCATTGAAGATACCTTTAATTCCAAATAAACTATTTTAAAAATACAGATGTGAGTATATAACTTTAAGGTAAAATCATTTCCCCAAAACTTAAGTCAATTAATCAATATCTATCATCTTTGAACTATTTTACTATCTCCAAAATTTTGTCATTTGTCTTTGTCTTTTTTCTTTTCTTTCTTTTCCTTTTTTTTTTTTTTTTTTCTTTTTCTTTTCCTTACCCTCTTCTTGACAAATGTGTGGTGCTATATTATCTTTTCAGAGTAAAGGAAGAAAACTTCCTTGGGGGATTGACAGAAACAATAAATACTGATTTCAGATCTGTATGGATTCTGTGAAATCAGTTTTTTGGCTTATCAGTTTTTTGGCTCATCTCTTTGCTAAGTCAGAGATGTCCTTTATCTTCCTGGGTAGAAGTAAAACTGAAGAAGTTGGAAGCACTTCAGAAAGTATATATTTGCCCAAATGCAGTATTTTTATCACTCAGAGGCCCTTATCCTGGGTGACAGTAGAAGTTCAGTTTGGAGACTTACCCCCAGGTATTGCCCCCAAAGTCTGGTACTAATGGACTAATAAGCATTACTCTGGCCTGAGTCATTGCCCATGATCATAATAATGAAGTGATATGAATAATTTTCAATAACTTCTTTGTGTCAGATTTTTTCACATATGGTAGGGCAATTTAATTAAGGAGGTAGTATGTGTACATCTTTGTTGCTATCAAAGACTAAGAAAGAAAGAATGAAAGAAATGCCTTTGTCTGTCTTGTCTTACTAGTCTGACATCCATCTCTCGTTTAGAAAGGTTTAGATTCTGCAATATCAGGTTTGCCTTTCCCCTAGTGCAGAATAAATCCCTACATACTGAAATCCATAACTTCAGAAGAGTAGATGTTTTATTGGAGGGTCGGCTAATGATGGTGCGGGGCTGTGAGAAGCAGTATTTTGGATATTGTGAGTAGAGAGGAAGAAAAGACTGAGTTTCAGAGATATATCTCACATGGAAAAAACAAAATTTTGAGAGAAATCTTAGCAAATAATATTGACATGTATCCTACCTTCACTCTGCATTGTACATGGTGAATAAACTCTTGTCTGCATGGCTTGTGCAGTGTAAGTCCTCTGTTCCTTCCAGGTATGGCCTTGGGAGCTTCAGCAGCTGATTTTCCAAGCTCAACTTTGTCATTTGCTGCAACAGCGACATTGTTTACTTCCATGAAGAGTGATTTTACCCCAAGCACACACCTACTGAAGAGACTTAGCACTCTTGTTCTCCCTTTTGCAGGAGTGAGGTGCCCTTAGAGAAGGTTTTGCCAATGTTCAGAAGATTTCAAAATCCAGGAGTGCAATGACCTAAAGCCAGGTAGTCCCACTTGGTTTCTTTCTAATAATAAAGGTACTACCACAGTTTCATCTTCCATTTTTTTTTTTGCTATTGCTAAAATTGTGCAGGAATCCTGACAGAGAAAAGTGGTTTAATTCGTTAGCCTTTCTGATATCATCGACAGTATTCATTCACCTATCTAAAACTTCTTATTCATTAAGTTACTACTGCGTATAAGAGATTGCTCCAATGGCTAATACTAAAGTTTCAGATATGCATCTTTGAAATATAATTATAATTATAAAATTATAATTTATATTATTATAATTATATTATTATAATTATAAAATTATAATTAAAAATTATAATTTTCCCCCATTCATTAATTTAGTAATTATATATTTTTTTACCATTAATTCAAGAAGGTATTATAATAAATATGTGTTGAATGAACAAATATATTAGTAAGTGTTTGGAGTGGAGTACAAACGTAAGATAGTTGGACTTCTTTAGTAAGAGGAAATTGAGGCCTCTGTGGAGGCAGACAGATAAAATTCAAAGCCTCAACTCTGTCACTTACCAGTAACTGGATCTTCTTCACACAAGTACTTAACCTCTGTGAGGCTCAGTTGCAGGATCTGTAAAATGGGGAAAATAGTATGTAGCTCAAAGCATTATTGTAACTTTTATAAATAATGTGAAGCTCTTGGCACATAGCACCACAGAAATAGAGCTGTTTGACAGAAAGACTGTTTTTAAGTTAAGCTCAGACCAAATGTATTCATTTGGTTCAGTATACATGCCTCCTCTTTGAAACTTCATGCCATGAAGACACAAGGGAAAGAGACAGCAAATGTGATATTTATCAATCACGTCATGGTCGGGGACCAAGCAAAGGAAATACATTCACCACTCAACTGAGAAACATTTTCATCTTGGTTGCTTAAGTATAGAAACTGAAAGGAGGAAGACATCTAAGCCTGAGTCCAATCAGAACTCATTAATTTTGTGACAACAGACCTATTCACTTTGAAGTCAGTGAAAATGAAAATATTAACACAGGGATACAAATAAGTATTCGTGAAAGAATTAATTTACTTCAGAAAAGAATAAGAGTGATTCAGTGATTAGGCCTTCATGAGTGTTCAATAGTCTCATGCAGTGACACCATTACAATGAACTTGGCTTCCATTTTACTTGTAGAGTATGAGAAGTTGCACAAAGTTAACATCCACGGCTAAATAAATAAATAAATAAAATTTTAAAAACAGGGGGTTTGCAGAGTTGGAGAAAAATCCCTCAGTTGGTGATCAAAAGCATCAGAAAACATTTAACTCCCCGCCACTCCGACCCTGACCACATTTCCTTAGTTTCCTGGGATGGCTTCAGCGCTGGATGGGACAGTCAACCTTATTTAAAGACAGGGATCCCAGAAGATTGGTTATCTATATGAGAATGGGAGATAAGATTCTCTACAAGAGGGAGAAAAGTCAGTCAGCAAAGTAAGCAGAAGAGTAGAGGAGACAAAGAGATACAGGATTCACCAAACTGATTACCAGAACAGTTAGGAAATTAGATAAATGAGGCAAAGCTTAAACATGGAGAATCAAAGGGAGACAGAAGTATGGTTTAATGATATTTCAAGACTAATTTCCCTAAGTCATCCAGTATTTTCCTCTGATTTGGATTTTGATACGATTGATCCAACCAGGAACATATCTCTAAAGCAGCAGACTCAGTCCCAGAACATGGACTCTAAGAAGGAGTTGCTATGATTTCAAAAGGGCCTGTGGGGAGTGTGGGTGTCTGGCCTAAATCGCCATCTGCTGTTCGTTTTGTCCCCCCCACCCCCTTTTTTTTTTTTTTTTTTTGGCATTTCCTCTGTGCTTTAAAGACTGACTGACTAATTCCTAGTCAACACCAAGTGTTGTTTGAAATTAAAAAATTTAACGTAAGTTTCTAAACAATATATTGGCTTTAACATTTTGCCATCTAACCTCTTTTTAAATGAAATGTATTTATTTTTTCCACCACAGTTTGTTGCAAATTCCCTATAATCCTAATTCATTCCAACCCATGTTTATTGAATTTACTCAGTATATCATTTTAACATCATACCTGTGCCTCAAGCTATGGATAATATAAGCCTCCAGTTTTCTTACAGTCCAGTGGGAAGAATACTGCGCATATATGTAACTGCTGATTTAACTGTTAGGGGTGGATAAGAGGGGATTAAAGTATCAAATGCACTGGTCTAGACTGATGGTCTCAAACTGGACGTGTATCTTGGTGGTACATGGAGGTATCCCAAGAAACCCACTTTCTAGGTCCTCAGCTGACTCGCCTGAGAACTTACCTGTGGTTCTTTTTTTTTAACCTCTTTTTCCACAATTGCCCTTCTCTCACGCTATAGAAGAGAAGTATATAAAACTGATACATCTAGAGTTACCATATTGCACTGAACAGAAATGGCAAACAAAATAAAACAAACAAAAACTGTGGGATATCATGTACATAAAAAATCTAAAATGTTGGTGCCAGAGATGATTCCTTTAATCAAAGTTCTATAATTCAATCACCATATCAATGCAAGATATATTTCCAATAAAATTTAAATTGTTATGTTAATAATTACCAGAATTTAAGTTGTTTGGCTTAACTGTGTAATACTAATAACTATAGCTATAATGCACAAAAAAACTTTTTAAATTATAAAAATTTGCAGGAAATTAAAAAAAATTGAGTACACACTTATGTTATAGAAGTATGATAGGGTGACCCATAAAAGATAAAAAGATTCAAATATAAAAATATATTACATTTGGGTAAAATTCTCAAAAGGAAATAAACTTATGATATTATCAGGGAGAAAAATAGGTAAAAAAACCTGTTCATGTATTTTTAAAATAGATTGTGATAGTTATCAATTTAACTTTAATATTTCAACTTCATTAGATATATTTAAAACATTCTATGATTATACTTATTCAATGAACCTAATTGTTTCCTTTTCTCTTATCTGCTTTCACCAGTAATGAAAGGGCTAGACTCACGTTCTTTCCATATTTGTTTGGTATATATTTTTCCATCTTTTTTACTTTCAAACCCTATATATATTTTTAAAACATTCGTGGTTTTTTTAGACATATAATTGGCTTGAGAAATCAATTAAGCAATTATCTTTTAATTAAAACATGTAGCTAGGCACTTATGTTTAATATAATTATTAGTATACATAGGTTTAAAACTATATTTTAGTGTATTTTTTTCTATTTATCCTGCCTAGCCTTTGTTCTTTGTTTCTCCCATTTCCTATCTTCTTTCATATTTTTTTCATTATTTCACTATTCCTCTTTGTTTTGAAGATAAAAAATCATTTACTAATCTTTCAGTGGTTATCCTGACAATTTCAGCATGCTGCTTTTCTTATCAAGATAGTTACTTTTACCTTCTTCCTTAGCAATATCGAAGAACTTCTGACAGAAGTGGATGATAATCCACTCACTTGGGATTCATCAAACTCGATTCTGTTCATCACTTTAGTGTTTAGTGTTAACTCTACTTTCTCAGAATAACCTATCCTAACACACTTTTCCCTCAAACTAAACCCCTAATTAAAACAAAACAAAACAAAACGAAAAATTAACCCTGTGCTCATATCCAATTGCACAATATGCTTTTATTCAAATATCTTATTGTAAATTAGTAATATCTTTCATTTGAATGATTTATTTAAAGCCTAGTTCCTCCACTAGAAGGTTAAAAGGTAAATTTCATGAGATTAGGGACATTTTAACCTTGTATGCTGTTGTATCTCTGCACTTGCATCTTTGTGGACAAAAAAATGCTTAGTTACAGCATAGTACAAATGCTCCCACGATGGCGGATTTTGAACTACTAACTGGATATCACTAAATGCAACTTCGGGAAGAGACATATAACTGGCTTCAGCACACAAGTCAAGGAAGGATTTTTGTCACTTGCATTACAAATTGTTAGAAATCTACTAAACCAGGGGTGCATGGATGGCACAGTCAGTTAAGTGACAGACTTTCGGTTTCAGCTCAGGTCCAGTTCTCAGGGTGGTAAGATCAAGCCTGCATTCTGCATAGGGATCTGTGTTCAGCTCTGTGCTCAGCAGGCATCCACTTAAGATTCTCTCTGCCTCTCCTGCCCCTCTCCACCCATGCACTCACACTCTCTTTCTCAAGTAAATAAATAAATCTTAAAAAAAAAAAAAAAGGTGCCTACTAAACTAGATCCAAAAGTCTCCTTTTTTATGGTCTAAATGCATACTTGAAAAGTGAAAAATTTTTGACATGAGGAATATTTAAGAGATTATTTTGCAGTATATTTACTTTGGGTTATTATTGTATACTTATTTTCCTCCTAATCATTAAGTTTTCTGTTACATTAACATCTATGCTTTTGCTAAAACCAGGTATATCAAACAATCAAATTACTAGTTTCATGATCCATTTGGATAAAAGCTGATTTAACTAAAAACCTCAGCATATTTGGGTTCATCAAATGAAATATATAAAAAGGTATATGTATGTATACATATACCTTTATAGGTATATATACCTTTGGATGAGGTATTATATATATAATATGGTATAATATTATTATATGTTATATATAATAATATACTATTAACAATTATATGAATAAATATACATACCTTTGATGAGGAGAGTGGTCTGGCTACATTTAGTTAACCATACGGCATATAACCCATTTCCCTGCCCACCCCCCATCACAAACTCTAGATAAGCACAAGCTTACCTAATGCATTTCTGTAAGTGCAACCCATTGCAAACCTCCCATTTAAAATAAGACAAGGAGAAATGGGAAAGAAACACAGGTCATTGCTATATTACTAAGCTAAAGGATTTCCTGCTAAGAAAGCCAAGGATTGATCTACATTAAAAATGTGATTTACTCCAGAAAGAGGATAATTAAGCATTAGTCAATAGCTACGGCATTTTAATAGTATCTTTCTAACAGCCGAAAGTGCATTAAAAGACTAAAATCTGGACCTGAGAAAAGCTTCATTAATTAAACAAAAATCCTTTTTCTTCACACTGGGAAACTGTCAAAATGTTTTCAGAAATGGATAACAGATTAAACAGATACATAGTTAAACATAGAAATACTCTGAGTTCATATGGGTCCTAGAAGCTGGAAGCATTAGCCATTTGATGAATTCAAACTGGGAGAAGAACTTAGATTATATCAATGTCTTATGCATCATCAGAATGAATTCAGTAAGCATAATATTTGTGGTGGGCTCTTTCTGTACCCATCTAAGCTCAGTGGGGAATATTATGGAGGCTAGAAAAAAAGCTCCCTGACTTTAAGGTGAACTTGGGGAACAGAACAAAGGTGGGTGAAATGATAAAAATGTAAGTGCATCCTCTTTGGAGAATACAATGTAAGTAACATTTAGTGGGAGGATTAGTGAATGTGAGCTACAGAAGTCAGAGAATGTTGCCTGTAAAGAGACTGTGTTTATGTGTGTGTGTGTGTGGTGTTGGAGGGGCAGTGTTGAATAAGTGTAGACACTATTTTTCAATCTTTTAAACATGGGTAGAATTGGGAAGGATGGGAGGGACATAGTTCTTTCGGGGCAAAGTAGCCTAACAAAGGATTAGTGAAAAGAATTATCAGGGGCCTGCCAAGCACATCAGCCTGATTTCCTTGACTCATGTGGGCCAAGACACATCAGTGCCTAATGACCTTGAAATACTAATAGAAAAACAATGGTAATAAAAAATTAATAGGCAATTTAATGTGTAAGATATGCAGATGATTTTAGTTTTGCAACAACTCTCTGTGTATCATTTTACTTTACAGATGGGAAACTGATTCTGGGCAGAATAAATAGTCAGCCCCAAATCATACACTAACACATGAGACACTTGTGCTTTTAATGCTTCTCAAGTGCATGCACAGGCAAAGTTAAAGGAAGGTTACAAAAAGGCCTTAATCCCTGCTCTCTAGGAGGGAAAAAGAAACCGACATTTATTGTACACTTAAGCACACAGAGTAGGAAGTGGATCCTGACCCACGCAATTTCTTACGTGTCCTCCTGTTCTTTCATGTGGATTTTTCTCCCAGACTCAGTAAAATCACAGGTAAGGAGTATGACATGAGAACAAACATGGATTTGGGGATCCGTAGACTCTCTTTCCAGGACTGGTCTCTACTTGATGATCTTGTTGAGAGTCTCGTAGTCCTGAGACTACTCTCCTCTACAGAATGAGGGTATAAAACCCACTTTCCCTAATTGTTGAGAAGGTGAAATGTGATAATGCATGTTATATATGGAGCCCAGGATATATGGCCTTAATTATTGCGATTCCATTGTTTCCCACGGAGAGAAATATCTGGCTACGTTCTATCACTGGCCCTTAGTAAATAGAACCACGACGAGGATTTGTTGTATTCTGCTTTGTGTTATAGACACGCATGTACATGTGCTCTCATCAAGGGAACAGTGTCTCAGAGGACAAAGGCTATGGTTCATTTGCTTGCATACCCCCTCTCCCACATGGGGACACAGAAATTGTCCAGCATGTTTTCAGACATAATCAGGAGGTGCTTTCTTTAAAAACTGAGAAAGGAATGTCTAGGGGAAGGCAGACAGTAAATGCCTAGCAGATGGTTGTTATTATTAATCCTATTTTATAGATATGGAAACTGAAGTCCAAAGAGGCCATTGGCCAACTTGCACAACTCATGGCAGGTGGAGTTGTAATTTAAAACAAATAGTGTAGTTCCATGGTTTGTACTCACTTGTTTTGCTGTAAAAAATATATTGGATTCAAATTTCAACCCACCCTACTTACTGCACAACCCCTCCAAATACACTTATGTACACAAACGCACACACACACACTCTCACACACTTCACTGATACAGTAAAAATAGCAAGTCACTTAATTTAAGATTGATGCTCAAAAAGCAGAAACAAAGATACTTTAAATGTGGCCATAACCAACAATAAATAGAAATACATGTGTCATAAATTGTTATAGAGCCTATAGTCAAATAATATGTTGGTTATAGTGGGAATGCAAAGGAGAGAATTCTTGGCTCTCCTATTAGTGTCAGCAAAATCTTCATAGAGAAGGCAAGGCTCTCAATTTTTTGTTTTGTTTTGTTTATAAGATTTATTGATTCATTAGAGGGAGAGGAAAAAAAAGAGAGAGAGAGAGCACAAATAAGAGTGGCAGAGGGAGAGAATCCCAAGCAGACTCATGCTGAGTGTGGAGCCCAGGGGGGCCAGATCTTACAACCCTGAGATCACGACCTGAGAGGAAACCAAGAGTTGGTCACTCAACTGACTGCACTACCCCGTCAACCCCAAAAGGCTCTCAATTTTGAAAGATGACCAACCAAGCATTGAAAACAGATATTGGAGGGTACCTGGTAAATAATAATTTTATGTGAAATTGGACTATTCACGTGAAGTTTTGCAAAGTGGTTCTCTCAGAACAATTGCTTTGTGTGGTATTTTAAAAAGGCTTTTTCTAGATAGACTAGGCAAATACTTACTTAAATAGGGTAAACAAAGAAACACAATTTGGGATTTTCCTTCTCAGAGTTGTTTCTTCGTTAACAGTACTTGAAATTTTTCAAGCTGGTGACGGAATGTAAAATTTGTTTTGAAAAATATTGTAATATCCTTTTCTTTTTTTTTTCTTTTTTCTTTGGGTGTGTGTGTGTGTGTGTAATATCTAGGTAGCATTTCTTAGGGTAAAACTTTCCAAAACAAAACAAACAAAACAAAAAACTCCTGGATGATGCTGATTCTGGACCCCTGGTCATCTGGCACACGAGAAATGTAAGGTTCCATACATGATCACTTTCACACAGTGGTCACTTCAGAATGTTTGCTGGATTTCATTATAATACAGTTCTTCTCTTGCTAGCTTTCTAACCCAGATGACCACTTTGTTCTGCCCATTTCAGCTCTTCGGAAGTCCTTTAAATCTTGCCTGATTTCAGCTAATTATGCACCTGGGTAACCAGTCACTCTCCAATCTACAAACAAATCCATTTCCAAGAAATCTTGCTCTTGGGAGTCAAGTATGCATCCTTCATTAAGGGAAATGTGATATTAGTTTCAAGTGGGCTTTCTTCTATCCTTTGTTGGAAGATAAATATAAAAAAAAGAAAGGTGTTGGCATCTCCCTTGGTTCTCAAAGTGTTTTGGTTCAATCAACAGCTGTAGCTGTGGGAGAAGGGACTCTGTGGGAAACAATAAAAATAACAAAATGAAAAACACAAAAGGAATAATATTAAAAACAACAACAACAACAATCTCACTGGCTCTTTCCCACTTTGCCATGCAGGATCTCAGCCTTTGCAGAGTCCCAGCTTTTCTAGGAGTTCTCAGAGGATTTCTCACATGAGCTCGTGAACAATCTTCTCTTCAAGATGGTACCATTGCTCTGTTAATAGGTATCGACTGGGGAGCACTTTGCTGAGGGTTCTCTCGTAGTTGGAGTTCTACACCCATACTACTCCACAGCTGTACAGTATGCAGTTGTGCTATGTGGGAAAATACCCCATCCCCTAACCCACAAGATGTGTTCCAAACCAGCAATTATGATGTCCCAGTTTCCTACAGTTCTTGTTGAAAAAAAGATTTTAAATGGAAAAATAAAGTTCTATTAATTTATAATATTCTTGCACATGGATGTTCACACTTTATCCCATAACAACAAGGGGACAAAACAGGTATTATTATTCTCATTTTGAATATGAAGAATCTGAGCCAATGTGAATGTCAGAGAACCAGCCCTTTCTGCTATTCTGAGTGTTCCCTGAAACACTATTTTCCACAGAGGAAAACAGTCCCAAAGTTCAGGATAGATCTTTGCAAAATCCAAAATGCTAACCTCTAAGTTCAGAAAAAGCAGTCACTTGTCAAGCTGTTGGCAAACCAGTAAAGTTATTTATTACTTTATCATGTTAACATAAGGACTCTGCTGACTGATTGTTGGTAGCAGTGTTTATACTGAGGTCCTTGTTCCCTACTTCTGAGGCCAACTGGTCTCTGTAATCTTAAAACCTATTCTTATAGTCTTTATATGTTGCACTTCTAAATGGATCTATATGTGTATGTAGATCTTAAATAAGACTTTTTTTTTTTTAAGATTTTATTTATTTATTTGACAGAGAGAGACACAGCGAGAGAGGGAATCAAGCAGGGGAGTGGGAGGAGAAGCAGGCTTCCCGCAGAGCAGGGATCCTGATGTGGGACTCGATCCCAAGACCCTGGGATCATGACCTGAGCCAAAGGCAGACTCTCAATGACTGAGCCACCCAGGCGCCCCTTAAATAAGACTTTAAATAGAACTTTTTTAAAAAACCCCAGGTACTTGAACTAGCCATACCATAACAAGATTGATACAGTATTAAAGTAGATATATCTACACAAATCATGGAAATTGAGGTATAAAAATATGTTTATATTCAAACATTTAGAAATACATCTATGCACTGACGGATTTCCCATCTACATAGAACTACAGAGTTTTTAAACAATTAGCCACTACTAGTTGACATGGATTTATTTTTATTTTTTGTCTTTACTACCTTTGAATATAAGAATATTGTTTTCATTTTGTAAATGTGAAAAGGGAGGTTCACTTAGAAGAAATGACAGACAGCTGAAGTGGAACTGGGATTATAATCCAAGTGTTTGCACTCCACATGTTAAGGTTATTTTACAGCATCTGAATGATCCCTTAAGTTTTCTAGACCTTCACATCCTATAATTCTATTCCTTTAATTAGCAAATATTTGTTGAGCATCATCTGTGCTCTGGATATTGTAGTGGGTTTGGGGGACAGAATTTCTTGCTCTCACGGGGTTTAACTTGAAGTGGAATTGAGGAAGAATAAAACGGGAGAGAAAGAAACGAGCAATAAAGTGAATAAATAAATAAATTCAAATGATACATTCATAGAGAAATGACACATGTTAAGGTGTATTATTATAAATAATTTTATGGAGAAAAATGACACATTTTAAAGTGTAATCTCATAAAGCATTATGGAGGATCAAGGGTGATAGGGATATAATTTCCTAGAGTTTAGTGAGTAAGAAATGAATAATAAAAGATGAGGTCTGAGCATGGTCTGAGCATAGTCTGGGTCATATCTTTTAGGTCTTGTAGGTCATAGTAAGAAGTCTGGATTTTTTTTTCTAAATGTAATTAGGGAGTTTTAGGGGAACTCTATCATCTAATTTAGATTTTAATAGATTGCTTTGATTATTGTGTACAAATAAATCAGAAGGGGCAGAAGCAATGCAGATACATCATTCAGGAATCTATTATGTCATTCAGACAACCAAAGACAGTGGTTTGCGCTAAGATAATAGCAGTAGCTATAAATTCTTTATAATTCCAGAAGTTTCTGTATTATTCTTTTTTCCTAGAAAATTCAAGTATAGAGAAGTTGGGCTCTTTATGGCTGTGATGAAGTCATTCCATCAAAATCTGTTGCCAACTTCTGATCCTTGAGCTGAGCGTGAAGGGACACACGAGTGCTCCTGGGCTGCCTTTGTTCAGTCTGTTCCCTCCTGACAGCCCTCTTCCACCCCACTCATACATATGGAAGATGGGTTTTTCTCTGCGTCCCCCAAGGAAGTTCTTTTGATTTTTTATATCTTTGCCTGTGCTAATTTTTGAGTTATTTACTTTCAAATTCTGACAGATACAGAGTGGGAAAGAAAGATGAGAGCTGCATGTTGAAATGGTAAAAATGAAAGGGAGTTGGAAATACATAACACAGTCAGATCAGAGTCGAGTCTGGCAGGGTGGGGAAGACTGAAGACTACTCAAGCATCCCTTCTGTCTTTGGTTTGCTGGATTCAAATACAATTTTCTGGCATTCATTTACAGCTGACTAGGACATGGCGGGACAAGCCATACACAGGCGATCTCAACAGGCATGGATGTTTGACCATGGGATCAACAATTGAGAACACAACTCCATAACCTCAGTTAACAGATGAAAACAAAGAAAGGTCAGGACTGGAGGAGCTGGAGGGCCTGAAAGGTTATTGGGACAAAAACTTAACTTGACATGTAACTTGACCCCTATGGTGTACCTGAATGCTCATTAACACACAATTGATCCCTAAATCTGTTGTTTGTGGATATCACCCTGGATTTACCTAGCTTGTTTTAGATCTTTAATTTAATCCTTAATGTTAATCCTTCAACTAAAGTCCTCTTCAAAGACACTGGATTTAAATTATCACTGGGTTTTCCTACCTTGAGGAATTGTAATTCGTATTCCTGCCAGAGCAGACTCTCTCCAGATCAGATTCCTCTTATCTATAATTGATCAGCATTCTTGTTTGCCCCCTAATTCTTATTCAGGGAGAAAATGGGATTCAGATATTAGGATGTAGGCACCAAAGAAAGAAACAGAAAAGGGAAAAGAAAAAAAAAAAAAAAAAACCCACGTAACTTATTTTTTGAATTGGCTTTAGGAAGGGTATTTCTCAAAGAGAACATAGTGAATCTAATCACTAAAGTTGAGGCATAAGATCAGAAAATGAGTATGCTTCAGGCTAAATGAGCTCTGAATGATCTCTTTCATAGACAGAGCAAAGAACTGGTTATAAAATTAGGATAGGGATTAAACTTCTATCTGGTTTACACGGTGGCCTTTGTGGAGAGTTGGACAATTTAGAAGGTGGGAAACAAAACAAGTTAGTTTACCCAGACCTATGTGTAGCTGCCTTAAATTCCTCCACAGGAGGGCATGTGGTCTTGGGAAGACAAATAACACAAACTCTCATCAAAGGTACTGGTTTAGGTAAACTTTTTTTTTTTTTTTGGTATATTTTTTATTATCTATCTATTGCAGTATATTTATTTATAATGCAGGGACAATGCAACAATAAAACACTGATAATTTCAAATAATCATTTAAAATACTCCCAATTTTAGAACTTAAACACATTTTTCCTCTTCAGGTATTTTTCTCTTTTTTAGGTAGTAACAGACTGGTCTGTGTATAGCTTTGTGCATTGTTTTGTTTTGCTTTTCTGTGTGTGCAGGCACATGAAAATGAGAAAGGGAGAGAGTCTATGTATGTGTTAGTATTCTGCTTTTTCATTAAGCATGTTAGCATGAATACTTTATATTTTTCTTTCCCTTAAGCCATATAATCTTCATATGTGTGTTAGTTTTCTATATTTCCATATTAAAGCACTATAAATTTAGGACTTCACATCACATAAATTTATTGTGTCACAGGTCTGTAGCTCACAAATCCAAAGCTGGGTTGATTCCTCAGCTCTAGGTCTCATGCGGGTGAAATCAAGGTGATTGACAAGGGCTGTATTCCTCACTAGAGAGACTGTGGAGGAATCCACATCCAAACTCTTTCAGATTATTGGCTGAACTCAGTACCTTGCAGTTGAAGGACTGAGTCCTGCTGTCCTTGCTGACCGCCACTGGGGGGGCCATCCTTAGTTCCTAGAGACCTCTCTGGTCCTTGGGGGGAGCTCCCTGGATCATAGAAGCAGCAATAGCATATCAATCCTTTTCACACATGCAGTCTCTCTTATTTTCCCCTTTGCTACAAATCTTCTGCTTCTTCTGCTCCCACCATCACTTACTTAGAGGGTGTCCTCTGATTTTAAAGGCTCATATGATTAGGTTTGGTCCACCCAGGTAATGCAAGGTAATCTCCCTATCTTAAACTGTTATTATTTACATATGCAGAATCCATTTTGCCATGTAAGGCAGCATATTCACTAGTTTCACTGACTAGGATATGGACACCTTTGGGGGACTATTATTTATCCAATCACAGTACATATCATCCTTAACAGTTTCATCATTTTGATGTATCATTATGTTAGAGAACATTTTCTGAGGATGTATATTCATATTTATTTTTGTATTTTGCAATTACAAATGATACCTTCTTACCTAGAGCTCTTGGATGATTTCCTTTCATTAAATACAAGGAAGAGTATCAGTGTATCATGGGTAAGTTACTTTTCAGCTTATTGCCTTTTCAGCTTCCTGTTATACAGATCTTCCTCGACTTATGATGGGGCCAGATCCCAATAAATCCACTATAAGTTGAAAATATAATTAAGTTGAAATGCATTTAGTACACCCAACCTACTGAACATCATATCTTAGTCTAGCCTACCTTAAATGGGCTCAGAATACTTACATTAATCCACAGCTGAGCAAAATCCTCTAGCACAAAACCAGTTTAAAACAGAGTTGAATGTTTCCTGTAATTGATTTAAGACTGTACTGAAAGTGGAAAACAGAATGGTTGTATGGGTATGGAATAGTTGCAAGCGTATCAGTTGTTCACCCTCACAATCACGGGAGCTGTGGTTCACTGTTGCTGCCCAGCTACATGAGAGAGTATCATACCACAAATTGCTAGCCCAGGAAAGATCAACATTTAAAATCTGAGGTACAGTTTCTACTGAATGTATATTGCTTTCACACCATTGTAAACTTGAAAAATCATAGGTTGAAACATCGTAAGTCAGGGGTTACCTGCATGAAGTTATAATAGGTTTAATAGCAATTTGTAAAGCTCAGCCTTAAGTGTAAACATTTATAGATACATATTTCAAATCTAAAATTTCCAGATAATATAAACATTTTGTCACACATATATTACAATTACAATGGACCTCCTTTCTATGTGAAGTGGCTCTAATATTATTTTCAAATGTCTTTTGGCATCTTGATGCTTTAAGCAATTTTTTTTTTTTTTTTTTTTTTTTTAGATTTTTTTTAAATTTATTTATTCGACAGACAGAGATCACAAGTAGGCAGAGAGGCATAGAAAGAGAGAGAGAGGGGGGAAGGCAGGCTCCCCGCTGAGCAGAGAGCCCGATGCGGGGCTCGATCCCAGGACCCTGGGATCATGACCTGAGCCGAAGGCAGAGGCTTTAACCCACTGAGCCACCCAGGCGCCCCGGCATCTTGATGCTTTATATAAGAAATGATTATTTCATCTGTCATATGCAGAGAAAATATTTTTCTATACAAGCTGTTACTCTCTTTTAGCTTAATATTGTTCAATGCTGATGATATTTTTTAATATTTAATTTGTCATGTTTTCCTTGGATATTGTTCTTTTTGATTCAAATATGAGAAAGTTATCATTTCTTCACAGATCCTATCAAATTTTTTAGCTTTTCAAATCATCTCAGACTGATATAGATGTAATATTTTGATCTACCTTTCAAGGACTGATTTGTGTCCTGGGCATTTTTCAACAGAGGGCAGCATTTTGCATTTGTTCTGCTTTGTGGATGCACATTTCAACCATAGAACACCAAATGTTCTGAAATCTTGCTCAGCACACACAGTGAATCAAGAGAACAACATGTACAAGTGCATTTCTATGGAAACAAAGATCTATTTTCTTATCACAGCTTTTGAGAGATTCTTAAATATTATTTGAAATGCAAAGAATGTTCTTTAAATCAATAATTGTAGTGAAAACAATAAAGAAACAGTGCATGTTAGGAAAAAAAATGAGTCAGCTTTAGAAGAAGGCAGCAGTGATAGAAGGTTTTATCCAAAGCTGTATTATAATTGAATATGACTGAACAACTAAGGCAATTAGGCTTGAATTTGCTGTAGTCAATGTAACCAATTTTGAGCAAGAATTGCAACTAAAGCTCTTTTCTCTGTATGACTAAATAAAAAAAAGTTGCATTATGTTTTTAATTATCTTTATGGTAAATTTGGAATCCTTTGCATGACCCACAAGGCCTTTTATACTCTAGCCTGAGACCTCCAAATACAAGCAAGTGTTCTCTATTTTCTGGTAGAGTCAGTGTTTCCCACCTTCATGTATCTATACTGTTTTTCTGTCTGTACATTACTTGTTAGCTTTTTCAGGCTCTGTTTTTGTCTTATTATCTTTACACACTGCACTTAGAGAACACCAGAAAGCACAATTATAGGCACTCATTACATAAGGAATAGCGTGACACTGTTTAGCTTGGCATTATTTTTTTCCTAACAGTTCTAGTACTTGCCTAGATATAGATATAGATGATATGGATATAGATATACTATAGATTGATAGATGATAGATAGACAAGTGTGTATATCTAGGCCCTGATTTTTTCTCATTTCAATAAAAATGATTTCAGTAAATAATGTGCCTTTTTTTTTAGGGATTTGTGGAAATTAATCAGATTTTTTTTAAATTGTTGATTGAAATATATCAATGGCATCAGAAATTATGTAATTCCATTAGACACCTAAAGTTTAACATGCCCCATTGCTGACTTCTGAATGCATCAGAGCTTTAGGGCCACTAAGATTGGAAGTCATATAAGAGGTCAGAACTTTATATTTACATGTCACAGTTGCCCAGATTGAGATTGAAAGGAAAGATAATGCTGTGTACTGCATGCTTCTGCAAGATGGCATAAATGAGTGGAAAGTCATAGTCTTTTGAAATGCTCATAGGGGGACAAAAGGTCTGATTTTTGGTCTAGCCTCCATAAAGCACAGGTAAGAAACTTACAGAATCACTCTTGAAGCCCATATACAAGGGCTTTTTTTTTTTTTTTTTTTTTTTTTTGTTCAGTGCTGAAACATTTCAAGAGTGAGCACAAAGCGCTTATACTCAATAAACAGACTATTCATTGAATGCTTCTCATGAGCCAAGGATGCTGTTAGGTACATGGAATACAGTAATAGATAAGCTAAAAATTTGTCCAGTAGGGCCAGGGTTTTGGAATAAAATTGTGTATTATGAAGTTCCTTCTTTTTAGATGACTAGAGATCCTAAGCAAGTTGTGGCTATAATGCTCTTCCTTTATCTTTGCCAAAATTCTTCAAGCCTTATCTCCAAGATTATCTTCTTCACCAAAATTACCTCTAGTAAATTGTATACTTCAAGTATTCCTTCTGGACTCCAGTGAGAACTTGCAATGTGAATTGCCTAGAGGAAACTGTGTAGAAGGGAGAGACTGTCTCTTAACTATCATTTGTTCCTGGCACCAGGCCTGGAACAAAGTGTGGAACTGTAGGATGAATAAATGAGCAGATATAAGAATGAATGAATGAATCAATGAATCAATGAGGGAGTGAATGAAAAGTAATAAAATTTCTAACAGTTTGAGAATGTATTCCCACCCCCAAACTAAAAAATGTAAATGTTTTCTACCATCATTTATAGATTTTTAATAGAAATAAAATATTACATATGGGGCCTTCTTAGTATCTCTCCTGATCTCATTTCCCCTTCTCTGTCCTCAAAAGCAAACATATTCTTGAAGTTGATGTTTAATGTTCTTTCCCACATTTTTATATTTCAACTTCTAATGTAGAGTTCCCTAAACGACATATAATATTATTTTAATTTTATTAAACATCAGTGGTGATATAGTCTATGACATTTTTCCAACCTGAATTTTTTACTCTGCATTATGCTTTAAAAAATTATGCTAATGACTAGATAAACTCTATTATACATGTTATTTAATGTCTATGAATAAAACACATTATTAATTCTACTACTGATGGGTGTTTTAGAAGAATCCAAATGGTTGCTATTATTAAAATGATGATTGGTCTTTTTGTGTGTCTCCTTCTGCATAAGTCCCACAATGTCGTTAGAATTTACACAGAGAACTGGAATTTTTTATGCATTAAATATGTACATCTTCAGCTTTTATAGATTCTTATCTTCATTCCTACCTTACTGAACAAAGTGTAAAAACCTACATTCTCATTAAGTAGTGTATGAGTTTTCCTGTTTATTCAAATTCTCATCAAACCTCAATTCTATTCCATTAATCCTTTGTAATCCTTGGTCCAATTCTATACTCTCTTACTTACTCTAGATTTATACTACATCAATATCATGTTAGTATATCTCTTGCTTCTTAAAAGGTCTTTCAAAATTAGCTGCACTACTCCTGTCCCACATTTTCAATATTAATCTCAGGAGCAATTTATCAAATTCTCTGAGACACTCTATAGGGAGTTGTGTCTAGAATTATATTGGATATTTAGATTAATTTAGGGATAATTTGTATCTTTATAATATTGATCCATAATCCACTGACATGTTTTATAATATTATGTAAATATGTCTACAAAGGCTTGCAAATATTTGATAAATTTATTCCTAGATAGTTTCATTTTTTCTTATAATTTTTTTTTAAAGATTTTATTTAATTATTTGACAGATAGAGGTCACAAGTAGGCAGAGAGGCAGGCAGAGAGAGAAGGGGATGCAGGCTCCCTGCTGAGCAGAGAGCCCGATGCGGGACTCGATTCCAGGACCCTGAGATCATGACCTGAGCCAAAGGCAGAGGCTTTAACCCACTGAGCCATCCAGGCACCCTCTTACCATTATTAATGATATTTCTGGTGTTCATCTTATCTGGTATAGCTATCGAATTTTACTAGCTTCATAAAATCAGAGTAGCAGTTCTGTTTCCTATTTTCTAAAATAATTTTTTTTTTTAAAGATTTTACTTGTCTATTTGACAGAGACAGACACACAGAGAGAGGGAACACGAGCAGGTGGAGCAGGAGAGGGAGAAGCCTGCTTCCAGCTGAGCAGGGAGCCTGATTGGGGTTTGATCCCAGGACTCTGGGATCAGGACCTGAGCCGAAGGTAGCTGCTTAATAATTGAGCCACCTGGGTGCCCCTATTTTTTAAAATAAATTTTTAAATATCGCAGAGATTTTCTTTTGGAAGCAACAGATTCATTACTTCAATTCATTAAAGGGTCATTGGTTCAGCTTTACTTTTATTATATAGCAGTTGTGACATATTTAGATTTCTGTGGAAATTATAAATTCAAGTAAGTCTACAATGTTTTGTTTAATGATTAAAAAATCTCTTAAGTATATTTACTTTTCCTTTTAGTTTTGATATTATTATTGACTTTAACTTTTTTTTTTTTTCCCTTAGACTAGTCTAGCTTTTCCTAAAAATAAGAAATACTAGCTACTAGATTTTGTTGGTCAGTTTTTTTTTTTTTTTAGTTTCTTCATATTATATTTTTTATATATGTATTTTTTTAAGATTTTATTTATTTATTTGTCAGAGAGATAGAGAGAGTACAGGCAGGCAGAGTGGCAGACAGAGGCAGTGGGAGAAGCAGTCTCCCTGTGGAGCAAGGAGCCCGATGTGGGACTCGATCCCAGGATGCTGGGATCACGACCTGAGTCGAAGGCAGCCACTTAACCAACTGAGCCACCCAGGCATCCCCATTTTATATTATATTATTTTCTTTTGTATTTCTGTATTTAATTTTCTTTATTTGTGTGTGTTGTGTTACTAATTTCTTTTTTCCCCCCTCTTTATATGTCCAGAGATATCTGCCCTATGTTTTACTTTTGAAAAAATTTGTCCATTGGAGGGGTCACAGATTCAGTAGAGAATGAGAGAGGGGAAGGATGGGAGAAGCAGCTTCTATATAAAATTTTAGAATGACTTCGGTTGGGGCGCCTGGGTGGCTCAGTGGGTTAAGCATCTGCCTTGGGCTCAGGTAATGATCCTAGGGTCCTGGGATGGAGTCCTACATCAAGTCCTGCATCCAGTCCCCCATTGAGATCCCTGCTCAGTGGGAAGTCCGCGTCCCTCTCTGCCTCTACCCCTGCTCATGCTCCTCCTTGCTCTCTCTCTCTCAAATGAATAAATTAAAAAATCTTTAAAAAAAAAAACAAAACAAAGGCTTTTCTTAAAAAGGACAGATCATGTCATTAAGATATCCTGTTCAAGGAAATCTGAGCCACTCTTGCATGGGAATCCAGAGTACCTGCCATAGCAATTAGACCTCCCACCCCACAGCCAGGACCTTCTGTGGCCTCCACCTTCCCAGGATGGCCTCAAAGTCCACTGCTTGCAAACCTGAGGGCCCTTATTCTGCAAGTCAGTTCCCTTCTTAGTGGACACATGCATCCCTCCTTCAAAGCCAGCCTAGGCTTCCAAAAGACTTTCTTATCTCATCCTTTTATACAATGGGATTGTCTCTCTTCCCAGATGGCTGTCCAGGAAGTCCTTTTCCAAACAGCATATGGGTGTCATTTCCATGAGAGGAACTCATCCTGGAAATGTCAGCACTTATTATTATTGTTATTTAAGATCTTATTTATTTGTTTGTTTAGAGAGAACACACATGAATGGGGGGAGGGGCAGATGGAGAGGGAGAGAGAGAATCTCTAGAGGATCCCTCACTGGGCACAGAGCTGGACAAAGGAATCGATCTCAGCAAACCTAAGATCATGACCTGAGGGGAAAGCAAGAGTCAGCCGCTCAACTGACTGAGCCACCCAGGTGCCCCAATGTCAGCCCTTTTTGTCAAAATGTAAAACATGCCTAGAGGTTTAGGGGGAAATTGACTCCTTCCTAGCCTCTCTTTGAGCCTCAGGGGCATCTCCAGGCTAATGGCTAGGCTGCCTTTTAAGTGAACCGACTCCAGTCTCTGAGAGCCTGCCTCTGGCCTAATTTAGGAAGCTGGAATGTGTCTATCTGTTAACAATGTGTCCTCTGGCAGCAGACTCAGCACCAAAGGGCTCCACACTGACTGGGCAGATCCTGCTAGTGCATCTAGGTTCTTTCTTCTCCCAGAGGGCAGAGTAACCCACAACATACCCAGATTTTAACCTGACTCCCAACTACGTTAACCTTCCTCCTCATTCAACCACAAAACTTGAGAATTAGGGACAAGGAGTCCCAAAGACAACTAAATCTTGTTCTACTGAAACTCTTGGACTTAACAGGTCATCCGCAACCCCTACCTCCCATCACCTTTTTTATTTTTAATTATTTCTATCTTCATTGAGGTGTAATTGACAAATGAAATTGTATATATTTAAAATGTACGACATGATGATTTCATATACATACACATTGTGAAATGATTACCTCAATCAAGTAAATTAACAAGGTAATACCTAACATAGTTACTATCTTTTTGTGTGTGATGGGAACATTTAAGTTCTACACTCTTAGCAAATTTCAAGCATACAATACAATGTTATTTACTTTAGTTACCATGCTGTAGATTAGGTCCTAGAAATTTATTCACCTTATAACTGAAAGTTTGTACCCATTTACTAACATCTCTCCTACCCCTCATTTGCAGCCCCTAGCAACCACCCTTAGAATTTCTCTCTATGAGTTCAACTTTTTTAATTAATTTAGATTCCACCTTTAAAGGAGATCATACAGTATTTTTCTTTCTCAGTTTGCTTATTTGAAATATATTTCATTATATAATTATATAAAGTATATATTTCATTATTTATATAGGATTTTAAATTTTAATTAAAATTACACATTTTAATTCATTCATGTATCAAAAGACAATTAGATTGTCTCCATCTTGACTTCTATAAACAATGCTGAAATGAACAGGAGAGTATAGATATCTTTTTGAGATATTGATTTTATTTCCCCTGGATATATATCCAGAAATGGGATTGATGGATCATATGGTAGTTCTAGTTTTAATTTTTTGAGAAATCTCCTTGAGTTTTTCCATAATGACTATCAACTTAAATTCTTACCAAGAAATCACAGGGTTCTGTTATCTCTACATTCTCACCAACTTTTGTTATCTTGTCTTTTTAATAATAGTCATTCTGCCTGCTGTGGGGTGATGTCTCAGTGTGGTTTTTATTTGCATTTCCCTGATGATCAGCAATGTTGAGCACCTTTTTTGGTAACTGCTGTTTTGCTTTGAGTTGAAGGAGCTGCTTTAAAATAGGCACAAGACCTCATCCCTTATGTAATCTTGGCACCTTGTTGAAGATAGCTGACAGTAAATGTTTAGGTTTATTTGTACGCTCTTTGTTCTGTTCCACGGGTCTCCTTATCTGTCTTTATGTCAGTAGTATACTGTTTTGATTACTATAACTTTGTAACATGGTTTGAAATCAGGATTTTTTTTCTCTAGTTTTTTTTTTTTTTTTTTTTTTCACTAGTCTACTGTTTTGGTTATTTTGGGTCCTCTGCAATTCCATATAATTTTTAGTATTTTTTTTTTTTGTATGCCTGTGAGGGAATTTTGATAGGGATTCCATGAATTGGATAGTATAGACATTTTAATAATAGTGTCTTGCAATCCATGAGCACAGGATACCTTTATATTTATTTGTGACTTCTTTAATTTATTTTATCAATGTGTCACAGTCTTCAGTATACAGGTCTCTCATTTCCTAAATTAAGTTTCTTCATAAGTATTTTATTCTTTTTTTTAATGCTGTGGTAAAAGAAATTGTTTTCATAATTTCCTTTGTGGTTAGTCATTTGTTAATGTATAGAAACACAACTGATTTTTATATGTAGACTTCGCATCCTGCAACTTTACTAAACTTGCTTATCAGTTCTAACAGTGTGTGTGTGTGGGGGGGCGGTCATTAGAGTTTTCCACATATAAGTTTACATCATCTGCAAACAGAGATTACTTAACTTCTTCCTTTCCAATTTGGATGCCTTCTCTTTCTATTACCATGTTTATTTTATTTTTAGTCTTTCCCTAATTTAGCTGTGTTTCTGATATGTAGTAATTTTATTATCTCCTTACTAATAAAAGCATTTTTAATTCAAATGTGACTTTTCTGTCATGAATTACTTAGAAGTGATTTTTTTTCCTGAAAAAAATATTTATTTTTTTTCCATATTATCATTTTAATTTATAATTTGTTTTGAGTCATGGATTTCTGTAATATGTTGATTCTTTGAAGCTATTATCTTACATGGCTTACTGCATGAAATATTAATTAAAATGTCCTAGGTATCCTCGAAGAACATATTTTTGTCTGTTGTTTTGGTTTGACTACGAGGCTAATTTTTCACTCACATTTCTACAGTTATTTTAATTTTTTTAATTAATTCACTTATCAGTTTTGGTTATAGTATGTTAAAATCTCCACTATCACTGTGAATTTGTTATTTTTGCTTATAATTTTCTGATTATTTACCAATATTTATTTTCCAATGACATTATTCCATGCCTATAAGTCCATTATTTTTTGGTTAATTATTCTTTTTAGTGTTATTTATTGCCTACTGAAGAGTTTGGTTTTAAATTGTATTTGCCTGATGAGGCTCTCCCAAAGCCAGATACTAGGTTTCTTTTAATTAGTAGTATTATAACATACTTTTATTATATTTTTGATCTCTCTCTGTCTCTGCCTTTGTCTTTTTCTTTGCTGGTGTTTAAATGTGTCTTTTACGCACCTAATAAAATTGGATTTTCAACATATATTCCTACATACTCTCTCTTTTCAAATTAATTTAAATATATTTTGGTAACTTATATACATTCAGATTTATTTTTAAGCTAGGTTGCTTTGTATGTTTCCCTCTCTCCTTTCTCTTTCTCTTTCTCTCTTTCTCCTTCCCTACCTTTGCATTATATTTTCTTCCCTGAAATTATGAAGATATAAATTGACCTACAAATTTTCTAACAAATTTTATGAAAGTCATTGTTTCTACCACATTCCCAAATATGAGAGTTGTTTACATGTTTTGATTACACATTTAAAACACCCTCTGTTATCATTGATAAATAAAGTTTTAGTTTTAATTTTTCTCATTAAAATAGCTATTATTAAAAAATAGCTACTACTTTTTTCATGAAGCCTCTAGTTGACTTTACTAGCATATTATTAAGTTATGTGGCCATCATTTCCCCCCACACTTATTTCTGCATTTTTCTCTTGTTGTCATTGTATATTCTTTAGTAACTTTTTTAGTGAGGGACTGTGGGTGTTAAAGCCAACTAGTCTTGGTACATAAGAAAACATCTTCTTTTCCTTTCATTTCTATTTGGCAGCTTATAGAATTCTAAGTTGAGTTTTGGATATTGCTCTGTGCTTCTTCTGACTTAGACATTCTCTCATCTACTTTGTTTGTATGTTTACTTCCCTTTATTCTTCTATTATCCCTCAGTTCAATAACAAGCTCCTATCATCTTGTAGGAAGCCACCAGGAATTAAAAAAAAAAAAAAAAAGAAAAAGAAAAAGAAAAAAAGGAAGTGTCCAGAACACATATAAGGTAAACAAGTTGTAGTTGACACTGCAAGTCATCAATTTATAGTGTCAACAGAGAGGACCAGAGAGAGCAGATTGCTTCATACATGGGTGCTTTAAGGATGGTGTGGCAGAAGGACTAGACAATTACTGAGCTAAAGATTCCACTGACAAAGGGTTAGATGACCTGGTTCGGATTCCCAAGGGGTGAAGGAAGTCAGAAAAGGAGTGATTTCACTGGTTGATCTATTTCACTTATAGCATCTTTTGGTTGACCGTACATTGCAAAAATTCAGTGCATAGGAAATTCAAATCCCCTCAATTTGGTTTTTGACCTCAACTCTGGCTCAACACTTGCTTTCCATGGAGACAGTTCACTGAAAGGATGGCCTGACCATTCCATATGGGGTATTTCTGTTCTCCACCAAATTGGTCCAGCTTAGAAACACAGACTTTGACTTATTTCTTCAGTCTTGATGCTGCTTATCCTAGTGTGAAATAAATTTGACTGGATTTAGGGAAATAGTTTTTCTCAACAAAAAAATCTTACCTTTCAATATCAGATATAGCTATCCTTTTATAGAAACAAACATAAAAAACCCTAAAACGAAAGATAGAAAGAAAGAAATTCCTTAACTATTTATTCAGTTCTGGCTCTGATCTTCGGATATTCTCTCTCTCTCTCTCTCCCCATCCATCCATTCATCCATCCACCCACCTCTCACTTCTTTATTTCTTTTTTATTCTTTTCCTATGCTCTGATCCCTGTACCTTAGGAAGAAAGAGACAATTTATCCCATATTCTTTTGCAGTGAAGTTATCTACATGCCCTACTACCAAATCATTAAGGCCCTCTCTAGCTGACCAAGGATATGGCCAAAGCTTCGTCATCACAGATTGTGAGGCATCACTAATTAGAGTGTTCCACTGAGGCCCCTTCCTCCAGATTCTCTTTACTTGTTAAAGCAGAGAGCAACATTTATTGATATACTTGAGTAGTTGTTAATTTGTCTACCAGAATTACATTTTCCTTTACAACATGATTAATAAAAACATAATTAAGAGTTTCCTTATATCTCGGTATAGATAAACAAATACCGTAAAGGAGAGTAGAGCGCTATATAATCAACATTTTTTTAATAGTCAAAGTAATGACTGATAGGTAACTAGAGAAAGAAAAATTGTATATGAGACACAGCTTAAACCATAGAACAAATTTCTACAAATTTTCTGCCCTATGTCAATGAACTTAAAAAATTTAACTTCTTCTTCTTCTTCTTCTTCTTCTTTTTTTTTTACATTATTTATTTATTTGACAGAGAGAGAGATCACAAGTAGGCAGAGAGGCAGGCAGAGAGAGAAGGGGAAGCAGACTCCCCGCCAAGCAGAGAGCCCAATGCGGGGTCTGATCCCAGGACCCTGAGACCATGACCTAAGCCGAAGGCAGAGGCTTAACCCACTGAGCCACCCAGGTGCCCAAAAGTTTAACTTCTTGATGATCTATAATGAGGGCTTGGAGATACCAGTTCATATAAGTTTGCTTTGGGCCAGATGAAGGAATTCAGATTTTATCATTTAATGATTGCATGACCTTATAAATTACCAAACTTTTTCCAAATCTCATATCTATAAAATGGGAATACTAATATTTAATTTCTAAGATAATTAGGAAAATGCAGGAGAAAGGTATTTGTGAGGGTACATCTACAAATATAGAAAAAGTATTTATTCTACTCCTTAAATTCTATCTTTTATAAAAGTAGATCATAAAATTTAATTTGCAAACATGAAAACAAAAAGTTAAAACAAAACTAGAAATTGTGTAAAGAAAATAGTCACAAAGATCAGGACTCATCTACCTGAAGCTGTTTTGCTTTTGTTTTTCCTCCCTAAAATTTTAGCTGTTTTCATACAACGGCTTTTGGCTCTAAACTAACACCTTTCAAATGATGTAAAGTAATGTGATGTGGAAATTACTAGAAAGCAAAAGGAACCAAGCACACAGGAACAGTCTTCATTCCTTTGAGAGAAGCAATTGCATAACTACAGATGGAAATTGCAAGAAGTCTTATTTACCAAGGCATTTTCCCTGTTCTTTCAAAATTGGAAATGAAATCACTGTAAAGAAAGCTGTCAGAACCTATATATTTCAAATGACCCAAGGACTATTGTGCTCTGTGTTCTTGCTCAAATATAATGCATTCTCCTCTGTTTTTAATTCCATTAATGAGGAGAAAGACATGCAAGTAAATGCCTATTGTATGAAATAATAAACTTATTCAGGCCACAAGTAGGCTGGAGATAAAATATGACTCAAAATAAAGCATTTTCAGAGGATTAAAGGACCTCATCTGGAAAGTGGGTTAATAGTAACAATAACTGCTTTGTTCTCTGGTGAGAATGACCTGAAATGAAATATATATATATGTATATGTACATATATATATATATACACACACACTATACACAGCTAGACTGTGTATAGTGCTTCTCATTTGAAGTTATATGGTTTTATAGTCCATATTTAGATAATTCCAAGGCCAGTATGAACTTTAGTTCTTCCTGAGATAATCTGATATTGACCCCCTGTATTAGTCACCAAACAATGTTTTGGGAATGGCTCACATTATCTCCCTTGCTGGTGAGAGTGACAGAGAGAGTAATTCTTGCTGATTAAGAGCTCAGATTCTAAGGGCCAATTTCTTTTATTCAATCCATGGGATCCTGGGCAAGTCATTTACATTTCTGTGCCTCAGTTTCTTCATCTGTTTAATGGAAAATGATCATGTCTCCTATCTTATAGGGTCTTTGTCAGGGTTAAATGAATTACACATATAAATAACTTAGAACAATTTCTGGCACAAACAAACACTTAAAAATAGCTACGGTTATTCCTAGGCCTCATGCACTTGTAACTTAGAATCTCCAGTTTATAGTTTGTACCTGGGTATGTCAGACCAGCGGGTTATTTCATAGATATTCTGGCTATATACAACAGTTGATAATGACCTCGGGGGCAAAAGACTGCCCACTCTCACCCCTAGAAAGGGCCCAGGTTGAACTTCTGGGTCCTTGGGTGGGAACTGACATGAGTTTCCCCCACTCATCTGCCGTTTGCCACTTGTATTCCTCTCTTCATACAATTAAGTTTTGTAACCTTTACAGATAAAAGCGACCTGTATTATTTGTATCTTTTTAAAATCAGTGCAGACAATTTATCACATTTATCACAATCAACCTAGTGACCATTGCACAGGGATATGAGCCTTCGTAGTCATATTCACTTTGGGGAATGGATGCATTAGAACATGGATACAGGATCAATGGTATAAATATCCCAAATATTCCCAGATTCCACTGCTTTTCAGTGGCTAAAATATCTATTCTGACCCTTAGCTTATTAATAAAAACATTTAATCTGACCATAATGCACTTCCTCATAAAACTTCATGATGACTCTCCATCACTCTTAGGATAAAGAAGAACATTTTTAACACATGCCCCTGCCTGGCTCCTGACTTACGGCCTATCAGAGTCTCTTATTCTATCCACATGGCTCTTTTTCAGACCCTTGAATGTGCCATAAGTTTGTGTCAACTCAGTACAAGACAGTAAACACATATCATTTTCTACATCTTTCTTTCAGTTAGGCAGAAACTTAACACAAACTAAAAACAAATGTAAACTCGTTGTCTTTTATAAAAGACACAACTGGGTCAGAGTTCAAATGACATCACCTGGACTCCTGAACTTCCTCTCTGGGCTCTGCTTTGCTCTAGGCTGTCTTCACTTTCAAGTAGGTTCAGGCGGAGGTGGTCAGGAATCGCCCCAGGTTTACATCTTCGCAGCTAGCAAAATCAAAGACTCCCTTTTTCTCCTGCTCACCAGGACAGCCCGAGGCCTGAATAGCCCTGTGGAACAATCAAAAGGAAATGCCTGGGGAAATGGGTTCTCTGATTTACCAAACAAAGATCAACGTGTCCCCCATGGGACAGAGAATGTGGTGGCCCAGCTCCAACCAAATCAGATGGAAACAGGCTGTGTTGCCTCTCCCTAATAGAAAAAGATGTTGAACAGGAAAAAGCAGCTTATCTGTCACATTCCATCTTTCTCTTCTTGCTTCTCTCATGCTTTCCTTCAATTGCACTGGCCCATCTCTGAAGTTTGGTGTAGCATAATTTTTTACTTATTTTTTAAAAATATTTTTTGGGAACGGGAGGTGGATGTGGGGCTGGGGTGACTGGGTGATGGGTAGTAAGGAGGGCCCGTGTTGTGATGAGCAGTGGGTGTTTGGGCAACTAATGAATCATTGAATATTACATTAAAAATATGTATTTTATGTTGGTTAATTGAATCTAAATTAAAAAATTAAAAAAATTTTGGGGGGTACCTTAGGGGCAGTTGGTTAAGCATTGTGCTTTTGGTTTTGTTTAAGATCTCAGAGTCATGGCATTGAGCCCCATGTGGGGCTGCACACTCAGGATAAGAGTCTATTTGGGATTCTCACTCCCTCTCCCCCACCTTCCCCCGCTCTCATGCATGTATGCACATGCACACTCTCTTTTTCTCTCTCTCCCTCAAATAAATAAATCTTAAAAAAGAAGTAAAACAAAAATATTTTTGTCTTCATTTTGTCTTCATTGTTTCCTAGTAGATTCAGTATCTGATTTTTATTCTGTCCCTCATATGCCATTAGGTACCATAATTTCTTTATATTTATTTTCAAATTTCCCGTTTTGAAAATGTCTTATTTTTATTTATTACTATTTATTTATTTAATAAATATTTATGAAACATGTACTTTATGGCGGGCACAGAGATTAGTATTTGCTCTTTTATATGTATATAAAAGATATACCTAAATACTATATATCTCCGTATATTTCTTAGTCCTCACAACAACCTAACAAGAACAAGAAGCAACATGTCTCCAAGTTTATACACTAGGGAGACTGTGAGACTGTTCAGGAAAAGGATCAGAGAAAAAAATCAAGGAAAATAAGGGACATATCCCTGGTGACAGAGAGAGGTTTTCTGATCCAGAAACATGTTTACCTCTGTTAAAAACATTTTCTTGTTAAAAAAAAAAGTTTCCACACATCAATACTAAATGCCACGAATCTCCATCCAGTGTCAATTTCAACCCTAAGTAATGAGCACACAAACATGAACCAAGCACAGAGCCTGCTCTCAGGAGGCTTGTGGTCTCCTAGAACTGTGGGCATTGTGCATGTGCACAACTCCAATACTAAGAAACACATACTGCAGTAATACTGAATAAAGCATCTATAGAATTCTTAGAATTTTACAGGATATGCTATCACTGTTATTATTTACCATTCTTCCATTGGCTTTCGAAGTTTTCTTGACATTGGCAGAATGTAAAGGGTCGCCATAGTTTTTCTAAAGTATATAGTTTATTTAGTAGGACACTTGTACCATGGCATCTAAACTAACACCCAGAGAGCTATAAAATGCCAATGTCAGGAACATTTTGACAAATTTGTTTAATTTTTTAATAGATTACTGTTATCAAAATAAGCACAAAGTTTCATATTAATATAATTTCTATTTTAAAGAATGAGAGTCAAAATAAAACAAAAGAGAAAAAAGTTCCAAAATCTTTTTCTAAGAATTTCTACATGAAGTTTAAGTAAAAGTTCAAAGTTGAAGCTCTTAAGAGAAATGGAAGTCCTATCATTATCACTTTTTCCTGTCACATGTAACTTCAATACCACTACTGTACGTGCCTTATATGCTTTATAAACTTCCTACTGTTCTACAAATACAAAATGCTTTTACATTTGCCTACCTTTACAAAAAAAGTTTTTCGTATTATTCCATGTTACTATCTTTTGTTAACTTCTGAGACTTCTTATCCAGGTTTTGGATTACTGATTTATGTAACTATCTTCCCCCAAATACAATGAGTACCTATGAGAAAGAGACTCTCTTACAGAGCTCTGAATGCTACAGCATGACACTATTAAATAAAACAGAGAATTATGAGAAGAATTAAGAGGAACAAAGCTTGGTCGAGATACAAACCTTAATCATGGTTTTCCAAATTTCCCCACCCCCCATTCTCCCTTTTCTGTCCCAGATTCACCTTTCAGAAATTGAAATATCAAATATCCAAGGTTTAAAAATCTTTATTATGCTCTCACACAGAATTCATTTATTACTGCATATAATCTGTGTATACATATTAGGAAACATATCTCTTTTTTTTTGAAAGATTATTTATTTGAGAGAGTGAGAGTGATTGAGTGGGGAGGAGGGGGAGAAGGGGAGGGGGACAGAGAGAAAGTCACTCAAGCAGACTCTGCATTGATCACAGATTCCAATATGGGGCTTGATTCCATGACCTGAGATTATGATTCTAGTGCAAACCAAGAGTCGGACACCCAACTGCCTGAGCCACCCAGGAATCCTTAGGAAATACATTACTTAACAATTGGCATGCTGTCTTCTTTAGGCAAATTTTACTTTGAAAAATTTTAAATTTGCTGAAAAGTTACAAAGACTGGTATACCGCTTTTTTTTTGTCTTTGTATCTACTACGCTACTTAACACAATGCCTTAGGTGCTCAAAAATTTTTTTGATTCAAACATCAATTTTATATCAAGACTCAGTGATTCTGTTAGTTTGTTTCATTAAGAAAGGATTTAGAACTGTGTTTATATAGTTTCCCTGCTTAATGATATTCTTTTTATTATTATTGTGATCATTATTATTAATTATAATACTAGGAAATACTCATATCCATTCTGCTCTTATAGGAAGAACATAGAAAATAGAAAATAAACAGAATCAGCCCCATAATATTGGCTTTGGTTTGTTATGGATGTCTGGATCAGAAACTCACAGTAGGAAGGAGGATATTATTGGTATTGGGTAGATGGAAGATATTTATCAGAAATAAAAAGATCATCTGAGAAATTAGAATTATACAATAGTCAACTTGGAATGGGCTCTATATATTATTCAGTCCACCTCTCATGCTTTACTTAATAAAGAAATCGATTTAGACATGATCAGTAATTTATAAAAAGGACAATGAAGGCAATAAGTAGCAGTGTTGGAAATAAACCATGACCTCAGATTCTAATTCAGAACTTTTTCTCCTATACTAAAATGAACAGTATATTGCTAACCGTTCTTCTTTACTGACTGTTCTTTTGATGAGAATGTGGACTTCATCTCTTAAATGCACCACTGAATGTCATGAGAATCAGCCACAGAGAGTGGCAACATCATGCCCAACTACGGGTCTAGGTTTTAATGCTTGACATTCCTAGATTTGAATTCTGCCTGTCACTTTTTTTTAGTGATGTGATAATCACAAAACTAATCTAACAAAGTCTTAGTTTTCCAAGGAATATATAGTAGAAATGTAAACTTACTCTGAGGAACAAACCAAGTCTTTGTTTAAAATATCTTCTTTAGAGGTGCCTGGGTGGCTCAGTGGGTTAAGCCTCTGCCTTTGGCTCAGGTCATGATCTCAGGGCCCTGGGATCAAGCCCCACATGGGATTCTCTGCTCAGTGGGGTGCCTGCTTCCCCCCTCCTCTTGCCTGTCTCTCTGCCTACTCGTGATGTCTCTCTGTCAAATAAATCAATAAAATCTTTTAAAAAAATTTAAAAAAAATAAAATATCTTCTTTAGAGCCTGGCTCTAAATGGGTGACCAGTAAGTATTGTTTTGTCTCTCTACCACTCTTGTAGAGAGGGACACTTTTTCTAGGAGACAAGAAAGTGTTAGAAAAGGGCCTGGATGTTGGTGTCTGACTATGTACTAATCCCAACTCTTCCAATGCTGTATATATAGCCAATGCCTCTGACATTTGAGTTCATCATCTGGTAAGCAAGGATGATACCTGTTTCATGTGACATTATGAAAATTGAATGCCTGGCATACAGTAGGCATACACTAATGGCTTTATAATTTTCCTATTTCCTTTATTAGCTACTGAGAATAAAGACAATACAATGGAAAATGTCTGTCTATAGCTTTCTACACTTGTTTCTAAGGAAAAAACTACAATTAAAAAGTCCTAATAAGAATACTCACCAGAAAAATATTTTATAAGCAATGTAGGTAATATCTCTTAGAATGTAACAGAAATGACTATTATTTTCATAATAATTTAAATATAAATAATAACGAGGAGAAGGAGCATAATAATAGCTAATGCTGTAGTAGATGCTTTATATATTATCTTAAATTCTCACAATAACTCTCTGTATTATTATCCTCACATCACAGTGGAGGAAACAAGATTTCTAGAGAAGTTAAATTATAACATGCTCAGGTTGAGACATTTAGTAAAGTATGGACTTCAGATACGGTTGCCATCAAGGACCCTTCTCTTTCCAGAAATTTTATAACTCTTGACTTCTAATTTCTGAAACACTATTTTTCTATAATGAAGATAGATATAATTTTTAAAAATTAGAAGTCTAGGAAAATTAAGAATATGAAAAGAGCAATACCGTACCCAATTATTCCTTCCCAAATTACTGGCTTGCTCTTCAACAGACAATAACATGAACAAATACCTGTACACCCATAGTTGATCATTTTAGTTGACTTCAGTAGAAATTAAAATAAACCATGTGCAACCTCTCCTCTCCTGGACACTAGTCTTGTAATTAATGTCCCTACTTTTTCTACCAGAACTAATTAAATTTTGTTAATCAGAAATTGAAATCAAAGTGGTAATGTGAAAATAATATGTTTATACTATCACAGAATTTATAAACATCAGATCAATGATTACATTCTGCATGAACTAAAAATTGTGGATATTTTCTGCAGGTGGAAGTTTTGCATAGAAAATATTAATTTCCCTTCACAGTTTTTGACAAAATCAAACCTACTTTCATGTCCTCTGCGTCTGAGAAACTGTTCTGCCCTCTATACACATCCCTTCTGTGCAATTTGGAAGCATGGCATGGACACCATGATGGACAGCAATGTGGAGGTTGAGCCTCAAGGCTGAGTTTCAGTCTAAGGTCCAACTCTTATTAATTATGCAAACTTCAGAAAAATACCATTCCCATCCTCATGCTTTTCCTCATCTGTAAAATGAGGATAGTGTTTCAGTCCTACTTTTAGATCCATTGGAAGACCTCAATGAGAAAATGTATTTGGGAATACTTGCTCGAAAATTGCAAAGGCCCTGATATTCGGGGTATGCAAGTTCATTTGGACTAAACTTTACCATTGTTGCAAGTGCTTATGACCTACTCTTTCAAGTCTGCCCTTCCTGACTTTCTTTGTTTGTTTGTTTTCCTTTCAGTGTTGATTGCTCTCCTCTCTGGAGTTCTTGCCTCCCTCCCTGCCTCACTCTCTACCTCTCCTTCCTCCCTTCTTTTGTTTTGTCTTCTACGTAAATAGCCTTTCACATAACCTGTTTTTTTTTTTTTTAATTTTTATTTATTTTTTTAGAGGCTGGGAGGGGCAGAGGGTGAAGGAGAGAGAGAATTTCAAGCAACTCCATGACCAGCATGAAGCCTGCCGCGGGGACTCAATCTCACAACCCTAAGCCAAAATCAAGAGTCAAACCTTAACCCAATTAGCCACCCAGGAGCCTCGTGTCTTTTCTAATTATAATCATAACAACAACAGCAACAACACTGATGGTAAGTGTAATACCTAGTGTTTTCTAAATACTCATTATGTGACAGCCATTGTTCAAAGCACTTTGCATGCCTTATTTCAATCAATATTCACCATATCCTCATAAAGATAGTATTATTACCACACACAGAATCGAGACTCTCCCCTCTATCAATCTTATCCATTGTTTGTGGGTTTTTCTCAGAGTAATTCTCCCCCTCTCCCCCTTTACTCTTCCTTCTATCTCTTTCTTCCATGCCATCTCCTGCTGCACCATCATTAAGTCTGCTCCTCCTAATTACATGTTACTTTCATGCTACTATACAAGTTCCACAGACCACAGTAACCCTGTTGTTCTATAACTGACTTCATTCCTGATTTTTGCTGATTAGAAGCTGTAAAAAACTAATGTTCTTTAGGAAGATCACCATTATGGAAGGAGTGAAATCACTTCCTACAAGATTCCTCTACAAGATCTGCTCTCCCAGGGCGAGAACCCAAGGATGGCAAGTTTTTGATGTAAATTCCTTGTGGCATTTTAATATTTGCTCTAATGGTAGGAAAATGAGATTTGAATCAGACTCATCACTTTGTCTCTACCACCACCATCATGAAACAATAACTGCCATGTACACACCATTTTGTAATTTAAATTGTATTTCTTCATGTAAGCTCATTTTGGTCTGATTTAGCCAATTTGGAAATCCATATAAACAGCTTTTTTTTTTCCCATATAATCATGCATTTATGTGTTTTAATTCATGTCGAATGGGAATGCTAAGGGGAAATGTGATCCTACTTGCGAGGTTGATCTACTACAGCATTTAGTGAGAGGTAGGGGAAAAAAAAAAGGGAAACAAATATTGATTGTGTTTGCTTTGCTCCAGGCAAAGTCCTAGATACTTTACATACAGCTCAATATCAGAAAGCTTACTTTTCATTGTGGTTCTTGAGTCAGGGTTAGTGTGGTTTACTAACTTGCTCATGGGCCAAGGGTACAGCCAGAATTAGAGCACATGCCTTTGATTTTTCAAGGCCAACATGCTTTTTGCTATACTTCGCAGCTTCACTTCCTTCTGGGAATGAATTATGTTGTAGACATACAAAGTCATGTTCTTATCATTCGCAGACAATTCCTTGGTTTTCTTGGGCCATTTTGAACATAGTTGAGACTCTTGGGACCTTAGTTCCTTGTGATTTAGGAAACCAGAAAGATAATTTCTTAAATTGTATCTTAGCTATTCCAAAGTTAATATAATTTAAATTTTTTTTGAGTTTTAATCAGAGAATGATTTTAGCCCCTGAGAAAATCTGATTCAATAATAAGTCAAAATGGTAATAAAATGTAATTTTACCATCTTAGATATGAAAGACATTAATGGGACTTTTTGATCGATCCAGGCCTTTTCTCAAAATTTGGGTACTGTGAAAACATTCCTTAAATCAATTGAGCCATTTATTTCCTGGTGTTCTCATCTTTCTCTTGCACTTGATGATTCTGCCTGTCTTGAATAACTGCAGATTGCAAATCATTTTAATGTTTATTTCTCCAATTGACTTTCCTCTCAGATGTGAATAATTTATCTATATTTCTTTCTGTGAGTCTTAAGTGCCAAATTCTATTGTACGAAATGCTAATGTAATCTAGATGATTTTTGTGCAAAAAGAAGGGAGAATAGAGTCAACTGTCTTTAAAAAAATATACTGCCTTCATTGAATTTTATATGGAAAAGAGAAAGACAATTTAGTTAATTGGTCCACAGGTAATATAACTTTAAATTTTTTTCGAGTTCCCATCAGAGAATGATTTTAGGGTTTTTTGTTTATATTTGTTTATTAAATACTACCTATTAAACTTTTATAGCTGGAGGGCTCAGTTGGTTAAGAATCTTCCTTTTGGCTCAGGTCATGATCCTGGGGTCCTGGGATCCAGCCCAGCATTGGATTCCCTGCTCTATGTGGAGCCTGCTTCTCCCTCTCTCTCTGCCTGCAACTCCCCCAGCTTGTACTTTCTCCCTCTAATACATGAATAAAATCTTAAAAACAACAACAGTGACAACAACAAAAACAACAAAACTTCTACAGCAAAATGTTTATATTTATGTTATGTTATGGACCATAAATAAAAACAAAAATTACTTTTACATTATAGACAAAATGACACCTTTCCAAAATATCAGAATGATGATATCATGAAATAAAATAGTTGAGTTAGAAAATATTTGAAGACATAAAGATAATAATGAAATGTAGCTTGGCTTAATAAAAGTTTATAGACAATCAATATGTTATTCGTTTTTTCTTTGAAATTGTTCTCAAAATTCTGGTGTTTCTGCATATTTTGAAAGGAATCTTACTTGTAGACATCAAGATTTGGGGACTGTCAGAAAGAAAGAATACCTACCAGTATTAGAGGGAAATGATGTATTTCTAAATGGTTGCATTCTGTATCTTACAAAGGGATCTTCCCAAGGCCTAATGATTCTTTCTTGACAACTGGTGAAGCAGAGGCATTTGGGAGGGAGGGGGAGCCTAGAGTAACTGGACATTAGCAAGGCCATTGAAGTAGCCTCTTTTGACCACCCTGTAGAAGAGGCAAAGAAATGCATGGAGCAGAATCTAAAACGATGTCTGATTAGGAACAGATTGAATAATTAAAACAATTTTTTATTAGCTAATCAGCGTCCTCTAAAGTAAGTTTTCTAGTGATGTAGCCCAAAACTTTGCCAATGGACCTCATTTCCTCATTTAAAAGTCTTATCTATGGCTTAATAATTATACCAAAGGAAAACATAACAAACTGGTTGGTTGTTAGGAAGCTAGATTAAGCCAAGAATATGTAGGACAGTTATACTAAAAAGAGCTAACAGGTATTGAGCAATGTGCTTTGACCTTTTATCATCTTTCTTAATATTTACAATAACCCTATAAAATAGATGACATTATTAACTTTATTTTACATCCAGGGAAACTGAATCTAGAATACAGACATACTCTCCAACATCTAATTCAAAAAGAAATAGGATTCAAGTCATGGGCTTCCATTCTTCACAGCATATTATTTTAGTGCCTGAACCTCAGTATTCCTTCTACTTTTAACATCATGGTATGGTGAAAACAAGAAAAGAGACTACAGGTTGAATCTAGCAAGTTTCAATTATTAAAAATAAATATCTTCCAGACATGTCTAAAATTATTCTCTATCTGTAATGACCTTCCTTTCTATGATCTACCTTTTAAATTTCCATTGATCTTCCTAGACCTGACTGAAAAGTCACCTGCTCTATGAAGTCCTGACAACCTTCCAAAGAGGTGATAATTTTTTCCTCTTATATTCTGTAATGACTTAGACACTCTTATCTTTCATGACTTTCTTGCTTTAATGATTACAATGATTTAAATATATTTATTTATGAATTTCTTGTTTTAGTCTAATGAACTTTGAGCCTTTCAGGGAAAGTACCAAGTCTGACTTATCTTTTAATTTTCATAGACCATGAAACATAATAGACATTCAACAAATACTTGAGTGAAAATATGAAATATGTAACTTGGATATTTAATGTGTCTGAAGCTACTAAGAAGAAGTATCTTCAGAGAAGCAGATTTCTAATTGTTATATTATATAAAAATTCATATTGATGTGCATAACTTCTTTTTCAATGTATCAATGGAATATTTTCCATTTACATCTGCTTTCAAATCACGTAAATTTATCACAATCCTTATTGCCTCCATGACTTTGATGGAAATGCCATCTCTGCCTAAAATGACCCACCTCTCTTTTCTCCTACTCATGCAAACAAAACCCACATCAGACTTTATATTCTCCAGGCAGCTTCTCTTAATACTACCAAAGCCTAGTTTGTCTTTCTGAGTTTAGATGTCAGTTTTTATAGGAGTATTCTGGGAGTGATAGCTGCCAATCATCTAGACCTCTGGTTGCTGTGGGAAGCTGAGTTCAGTATTACTGAAATCCTGTGAGAAGTGAGGGAGATTTCAGGGACTCCAGCTACTACTTGTCCAGGAATCCAAGAGGTTGATATATATAGGGTCGATTTTGAATGATCTTACAGTTGTACCATTCCACAGTACCTAAGTGATTGTGGCACATATAAATCAATGCATAAATTAGTTTCTGAATGGGTATTTTCTTTGCAGGAAGTAATATTCATTGGGTAAAATAATGTGCATAACCTGTACTGTAAACTACAACTCAATTTTCCAAAAGCACAAATGACATTTTATTCCCTTGTTAACTCTAATGGTTTCCTGTTCCCTGAGTGTTCAATGCCAAATGTCTTAACATGGTCCTGCCTTAGTTTCAAGCTTCAAATTCTTGTTTCCTTCCTATGTTCTGGGCTTCAATTAATATTCTAAAGGAAATGCTACCAATTCCATGAATAAGTCATTCTTCTTCAGGGCTCATGTTCTTCCTTCTATCTGGACTTTCCTTCGCCTCTCTTCTATAGCTAGAAGACCCCATATTAAGACTCAACTCAGAGCTCAACATCTTAATGAAGTCTTTAACCTCTTCTGTGAGCCCTACAGCATGTGGTATTAGAAACTTCTGCTGAAGTGTCACTGTAGTGATTGTGATTTGTTTTCTCTCCAAACTGTTAGCTCTGGAAAATGAAAAACTTCTCTTAGATTTCCAGGTATCCCTAGCTCCTACCACATTATTCAGATTTTAGTACTTTTTTGTTGAGTGATTATTAACAACAACAAAATCGAACAGAAGATAAATGAAATAATAAAATTGCTTCTTTATGGACACATATAAAGCTGATAATTTAAAGTTCTTAGGATAGTTTCAGACACTGAAATATAATGTTATAATGTGGAGATTTGTGTCTTAAATTATAGCAAAGTCACGCCAGGCAATTTTATTAAAGGTTCATTCTGGGTATTAAGCAGAGAATGTCCAATTCAGAATATCTCAGATTAAATCTCATGGAAGGCTTACTTCAAAAGCATAATGCACATACTAGGATGCATTTGCTCAGTCATTTGTATTACAACCTACTGCTAATTAAATAGAAATGCCTGTATGTGCCTAATCATGGAGATAGAAGTAATTGTTATGGGAAGTCAAGATAGCTAAGATGAGATTCAGTCTTAGGGAAATAGGTTTGTACTTTCAGTGCTATCAATTGGGCTAAAAGTAACTAATTTCTGTCTAGTGGAATGGCTTATAAAAGGTAATAGACAAGTTCCACTCTTTTCATGTATCTGAGCCTTAAGAAAGGATTCCCAGCATGTAAATTGGTTTTAGATAAATATCTAAACCCAGAGTTTCAAAACTAAACAAAAAGTCCAAACAATAGCTCTAAATGAAGATTCATGTTTCCCTTCTGTAGTTTTATAAAAGTGTTAGAATTGCCACGTTAATCACTTAAAAGCTAGACATTAAAATCAAGACCTAATTACAAGAGCTGAAAAAACAGGGTAAGTGTGTGGGAGGAGAAAATGAAGAAAGGAATAGAAGGTGTTAGAAAGAAAGACAGATAAAATAAATATAACTTCTTCAACAGATATTTACTCCCAAACACTGCTATTGGTTTCAGAAACCTGGACAGTTTAGGGTAGTAGGAAGAACACTAGCTTAAATCATGGCTCTCTCCCTTAGTAGCTATGACCATAAGTGAATTACTCAGCTACTTTAGCCTCCAATTACTCATGCATAAATTTAGATTGATAATGATATCACTTTGGGGTGCTAATACATGTAAAGCACTTAGAAAATGGACTTTTTAATAAATCAGATTTTTTAAAAAATCCTATTTTAAGGAAAATTTGATCCCATTACTCACTTGCTAAAAGCCCTTTTCTGGTTTTCCATTATGTGCAAAAACAAATCCAAACTCATACGTGGCTCTCTGGTTTCTTCAGGCTCGTCTCTTGTGATGTCTCCAGACTTACCCTATGTCTATTTACACTTAGCCCCTTGTGTTTCACACTGACCTGCATTTAGTCAGTTAAACAGATAATTTCAGAATCTCATATTTTCTGCCATAGATATTTCCTCTGTCAGTAAATTCCATACAACCTTTCTTAGTCTTCAGGTCCTTTACTTAATGTCACCTCCACAGAGAGCCTTCCCTGGTCACCCAGCTTAGGGTGGGTGTACTGTACTACTACTACTGTAAACTGTGCATAACTGAAGTTATGCACATCAATATTAATTTTTATATAATATAACACTTAGAAATCTCCTTCTCTGAAGATACTTCTTCTTAGTAGCTTCAGACACATTAAATACCCAAGTTACATAGATAAATTTTGCGCCTTTTTGTAAATTGATCATTTTAGTTCTTTATGTTTTCATATTTTCACTCAAGTATTTGTTGAATGTCTATTATGTTTCAAGGTCTATGAAAATTAAAAGATTTATATGTATTTAACACACGGTGTCCTAAATACATATAAATTCATAATTCTCTATGATTGCATGGTGATTCTTTCCATTATTGTGCTTTCAAAACTTTAATTATATTTGTTTACTTGTGTATTATCTGTCTCCCTAGCTACATTTTTAATCACCTTCTTAATAGAGACCGAGCTTGCTTCTCTAAGTGCCCAAGAAATGTTTTTTGCATGAAGGAAAAGGAAGAGAGATGATAGAGAGGTATAGTAATATTTTCCTCAATGCTCTACAGAGAAGTAGAACAGTTTTCAGATAACAAATTAGTCATAGGAGTAGTATATAACCAAGAAAGAACATATACTGGCCGTATGAATTTTGAGCGATCATAGCAAAAAACAGAATAATTTTCTTTTAGTACAGAGAAGTAAAAATTAGATGAAGAACTCATCTAATACATTTAATATGTACTGTAGTACATATTTTAAAAAAAACATAATAAAAGAAAATAACAGACACCAAACAGTACCAAAGCCAGGAAAATATTCTTACATAAACTTTGATAAGACTTTCACAAACTTCACAGTAAAAAACAGGAATTGAATCTGTAGCAGAACTCCACTATGTGCTACTTGCAGATTTGGGCCATTTAAGGAGAACTAGCTAACTTGGTTGTGCATGCTATTATTTAAGGCAAAAATCTCAATTGCTTCTTATACATCATTGGTGGGAATACAAAAGTTATAGTCTTTTCAGAAACTGTTATTTATTGAGAACCACAAAACACACATGCCACTTAGCCTAACAATTCCTCCTCTGGGACTTTGTGCTTAAATAACAATACAAAATACTAAATGAGCTTTATACACAAAGATGTTTATTACAACATGGTTTACAGTAATGCAATAGACTAATTATTTTAAAGGTATTGACCTAATAATGATTATGAAGCAAATACAATTCTGTTTCCAATGAGTTTGTAATGTTATAGAAAAACACACGTCATATTTTTAGTGAAACAAAATGAATTTAAATATTTACAATGATAATTTCTATTTATTTCTCTTTGGAATTTTAGCAAATTTTTGAAAATGAGCATGTATTTCTATATCAGAGTTCAACCACATAAACAGAACTAGTACTATATATATCTGGCACATTCCAATCATATTAAATATATTTAAAATTCTCTATTTAAAACCTAAAGCCCTTAGGATAGGTCACAAGGAGGGAAGACAGAGCAGACTAGTACCCCACAGGCATCAACTGAATCTTGTTAACAGGCAGGCAGGCAGGAAGGAAGAGTCAGGGGGAAGGGAGGGAAATTGCAGATACAGCTTCTGTTTGAGGTCTATCAACTCAGGGAAGGCCTATGAACTCTTCAAAGAGCTTCCAATGGATTAAATCAGGCCCACCCCAGATACTCTCTCTTTTGATAACTTAAATGGTATTGATTTAGGATTTTAATGATATCTTTAGATCCCCTCACAGCAGTACCTAAGTTAGTATTTGATTGAATAACTGGAGAAGCTATGTGTTGGGTACAAAATGTGACTGCCTCCCTTCCATCTTCTATCTCTCTTGAAAAACTATCACTGTAGCCAACTCAAACTGGAATTGTGCCAGGAAAGAATGCTGGAGACTGTATTTCAGAGCAACCAAGTTGACACTTCAGAAAGCTATCACATTCCCTTTATAAAAGGAAAAAGGAAAACAAACTGATTAAAATGTTAATATCTATAATAGTAATGGAAATTAAAAAGAAGACACGAGTTATTGAGACCTACTATGTGCAGTTATTTGACATGTACAATGTCACTTATCCAATATTATAAAATATTTATAACTATTTTGTCTGATTCATCGATTCGAAGGAAAGTTATGCAAGAGAGGAACGTGCTCTATCTTGCTCAGTGTTGTCTGTATTTCCAGTGTTCAGAAGGGGATCTGGCACTTAATAAACATTTGCTAAATAAATAAGCAAACCAACCAACAAATAAGTGTTCACATCAAGACTATTAAGTAATTTATTTTCATTTTATAAATAAGAAAATAAATAAATAGCCTTCCCTGGATATGGACCAAAATATTAGAAACTGGTTGCAAATATCTAAGACTTTTGGTTCCAGAATCTGAGTTCTTCGTATCACACCACTCTACCTACTAAATGTATTGTATTCTTTCATAAAGTCTCTTTATGAACTGTAAGATGTCATCCAAATTAAGGAGCCATCATTCATTGTATTTTCTGAGATAAGAAGGACAAGGGAGAGGAGGAGGGAAGGTATGAGCGGCTATACTTTCACCCATAGAGGAAACACTAGGAAAGTGGAGATCAGATCGAGGGCTGTGGCAGGTGAGGTCAGTGGAAGGCCATCTGGTCTGAAAGAGCCCCCATGGAGTGAGCCAGGCTCTAAGACAGACAAGATCAATGTGAAAATCAAATGCATTATCTTTGTTTACATCCCAGGTACTGGAGTGTGAGAGTCTTCGGCAAGCAAAGGAGCCAGGCTGTTAAGTGATGGATGTCCCACTTAAATGATGCTTTGCAAAGCCTTCATCATGTACTGGCAGAAGAGTCACAAGAGAATAAATGACTTTCTTTTAAGTTCCAAGAACAGGACAGAGGAGACAGACAGTGTGAATGTCACAGTCCCCATTCAATTGATTTCTCAGCCCCTGATGCTAAAGAGCAGTCTCCAGAGGAAAGAGAAGGCTCACAAATATACCAACCCAGGGAAGTTTGAATTGTCTATAATGAAATACAATGATTTTATTTCTTCTATTTACTTTTGAAGAAAATTCTTTACCCATTATGCACAAAAGGAACTAAATGACCAAAAAAGAAAAGAAGAAAAGTGGTCATTATTTATTCCATAACTCTGATACTTTTATTTTTCAAGTACTCCCTTTTAACTTTTAATACAAATGAGTTTCAGACTTAAACTTACACAATGAAAAACACACTTGTTTCTTTCTTTTAGTTAAGCTTCCCATTAATTAAATAAAATATGTTAGAAAGGAAAATTCATAAATCACCAAATACAGCAAGAAATTATTTGGAATGCATATGTATTAGGCATTTACTCATCCTTTACTTTCTTTAAAAATGTGTTTTCTTTATGCATATAAGGACTCATTTCCTGACTTCAAAGTTTAGGGAAAAGTAAGGAGTGAGGAGAGTAGTGGCAACATTTCAACAAAATATAAAATATAAAAAGTAGTTGGAGATTTTTGAACAATCTGAGACATCTCAGGGAAACTATAATTCAAATTACACACACAAAAGAATTATTAAAATAAATCTTATCAGAAATGCATTCAGTCTACAAAATGAACAATGCCTGTCTACAAAGAAGTCAATCATCAGTCACAAAGAGGTTAAGTTCCTAGGTAAGCAGTGGGTGAATAACTACAAAAGCTAGGGACAGAAATTTGCTTGAAATAGGACTTTTTCGTTCATTCATCTCTTTGATATTTCAGTATTTATTGAGCACCTATGCTGAGCCATGTAATGTTATAGGAGTTGGGGAGGTTAACTGGTTAGAAGACTAAGGTTGCTGGTTTCAAGTAGTTAGTACACTGGAGAATCATGTAAATAAGGGCTCTCAATTCCAGCACAGATAAGTGGTATCATAAAATAATCAATGAGGTGGTGCTATGGACTCACAAGGAGAGCAACCTCAACTCTTCTCAGAATTTTATACAAGTTTTTCAGAGGAGGTGATGCCCAAGGTGAGGCTTGAACAAAACAGCAGGAATGAGCAAGATGAAGATGGCAAAGCAAAATGGCTAAGCACGATCAGCAGATACACAGACAGACAGGACAAATCCTGGATCAATATTGAAAGTAAAAAATAGTTTAATGTGATGAAGGCATATAGATGAGGAAGAAATTGGTTTTGGGGAAGATGAGGAATGAGCAGGGACTAGATCACAAAGAAATTTGTAATCCAAGATAAAGCATTTCATTTTTATTCCAAGAGCAATGTGGAAGTCTTTTAATTATTTTAATCAGGAGAGTTGGGTTTCTCAATACCAGTGGGATGTTGTAGTTTCACAGTGTCTTGTCATCAGCTCAGATTTCAACAGGACATGGGAGGGATAGGATAAGGAACTTCCCTGAATAAACCCATCCCTCTCCCTAATTCTGGGGCTTTCCTTTCAGAACCTGCATAAAGCAGGAGTGAACTCAGATTCACCATTTGGAGAAATCTACTGTAATGACTGCTAAGAAGCCTCTCAAACACACTCTTGACAATAAGGGTGCACAAATACAGATCTATTACCACACTTGAAAAAGAAAATTGTAGACATACATCAGTGCTCCAAAGATTTCAGTGAAGCCAGTTGCTACACCTTTACCTAATTGGCTTTGGAATTCTAGTCTAACAAACTCCAATTTATAAATTGTGAGCTAACAGAGAGGACAATTCCATCAGGATATTTGTCTATATTTATACTGTACTAAGAACCTACTCATTAACATGTGGAGCCATGTTCTCCTGACAGCATCTCTGTTATATGATTTCTGTATTGAGGTGGATATGTGAGATCTAAGTAGTCTATATCCAGAATCCTTGAGCTGCACTATTAAATTAAGTTGTCCTTAATTCCAAACATTCTGATCCCTGACAACTAACCCGATCTATCCCTTTTGGCAGATGATGCTGTCTACACACTCCTTCCTCTTTATATTCAGTCTGAACCTCTATTACAGATCATTCCACATTGCATTAAAATCACCATCTCTTTTGATATTTGCCACCCCACTGGACCATAGGCTGCTAGAGGGCAAGGGCTGCATCTCATTCAGAGTAGAGGCCCAAAAAGTGGCAATTGAGTATGTCATCAAAGAACGGGAAGAGTGGAAAATCACGTTAAGTTAGGTGAGACCCATCAGAAGTGGCACTTTGTACCTGCTTACCCCCAGCAGTAACATGCTCTTCCTGAGGACACTTGTCACATCTCTGGTGTCCCAAAGCTCTTTACTTCCTGTCCAACCCATTCTGCAGGTAAATTATACTCTTCACCACTATTGTTCTTTCTCCTGATTGCTGGAATGGCCTCTTTCTGTCCTTAGCCCATTTGTCTCTCCCTTTCTGTTCTGGCTTCATGGCTCAAGAAATCAACTAAAGTTTCAGCAGCCTTCAGGCATTTTTCTCTGATTCTATAATCTGACAACTGCAGATGATATAAACATCAGGTAAGTCATAGTGAGGGAGAAAATATTTGAAAAAAAAAATGTCTGACAAAGCGGGATTTTCTATAATATATGAAGAAATATACAATTGATTACTTAAAGACAAACAGCCCATAAAAGGGATGGGGTAAATGACTGAAAGAAGAGCATGACTTCTAGGGTCCTGCTGATTTTCTACTTCTTTATTTGGGTGCTTATTATATGGGCATTTTTCCTTTGTGAAAGTTCACTCAGCTATTCATACGTAATTTGTGCTTTTGTACTTTGTATGTTAACCTTTAACCAAACTGCATAAAATGGAAGGGAAAAATATTTTTAGACAGAACATTACCTAGTGAGTCCTGGTCAACAGATATTTGGAAAAAAATTTTTGGATTCAAAAGATAGATAATTTATTAATATAAGTACTTAATAAGTAAATGTTATTCAAAGTTCCAAAGACATACCCAAGAGAGTCACACTTAGGTTATTAAGACTTACACTCATTACTCTCTTTCCAAAACATCAGTACACAAATTTGCAAAAGAATTTATTTCTGTTTGGTTCTAGTTAATTTACAAACACAGTTTCAAATGTTATTTCTTTTAAGTTGACACTTGGCATTAGTTGGTTTTATACAGTTGCTGGGTTTAATATTCACAATCAGCAAACAGTTATGAACAGCAAGTAATGTGGTAAAATTTTTCTGATTTAGGGCACCTGGGTGGCTCATTTGGTTGGGCGACTGCCTTCGGCTCAGGTCATGATCCTGGAATCCTGGGATCGAGTCCCACATTGGGCTCCCTGGTCATGGGGAGTCTGCTTCTTCCTCTGACCTTCTCCCCTCTCATGCTCTCTCTCACTCTCTCTTTCTCAAATAAATAAATAAAATCTTTAAAAAAATTTTCTGATTTAAACTCTTTCTATTGAATTCTAATAGTAAATATTTAAGGTGATACTTCTTATCCTTTCAAAATGAGAAAATGGAAGCTTGTGGTATTTAAGTAACTAGCTATTAAAATCAGGGTCTCCAATTCTAACAATAATCTTACTTCTACTTCAAAAAATGGTAATAAGAGTGGCACTGGAAGATGCCTGTTTGTTTACACCAGTTTGTTTTTATGTCAGTTTGTTTCTTTCAGGGTCCCAAAGAAGGGCTCATGACATCTTGCAGTGGGGGTACATGACCTATATCAGTGGGCTGATGACATCTGAAGAAGTTGGTCCAAACTGCTTAAAGAGGATAAGACCTCTTTTTGGGTTCAGGAATGGACCTTTTCATTGATTATGATTCATTGTCCTTTTATTTTGTGAAATCTTCACTCTATAAAATGACTAAGACTTTTTATGACCTAGCCTCATTTTTTCCTCTATCTCTATATCTCATGTAAAACACTATTAGGGTATCTATAGATGTATTTATTAACTTCTAGAGGATTGGCAAAAAGATACGCCAGGTTGATGTATAGGCAAGGAGTTCATACAAGCAAGAAGCAGAAGTGTGTTAGAAGGAACATAAATTCAGGAGAAAAGTATAATTAAAGGACCATTATTTAAGGAGTTCTTAACATGGGTCAGGTACTTTAAATGCATTATCTTATTCTCACAATATATTGAGTATCTCTACCTTATACTCTGGCAAATAATCTTGAGCCAAATATCTCACTGGTTCATGGAATGAAGCCGTTCATATCCCATCAAATATTTCCAGAAAGGTTCTTTTGGTGCCTCACCTGTCATATGAAATCTTCCCCAATAACAAACTTTCTTCATTTCATTCCTCTCAAGGGAACTAACTTAATCCTGGGCATGGCTCAATGCTTGAAAGAAAATTCTGACTTATATCCAAAGAATATTATTTCTTCCATTACTCCAACACCTCTTCATCTCTTCTTCCTGAACCAGAGCCGTTCCTATCTTTCCTCCTCAAATCTGGGTCACAGACTGTCTTTCCTTGATTTACTTCCTTCATTATACTTTATTACTATCCTGTTATAATTAGTAGGGCCATGCAGAAGATTTATTTTTCAAGAAACAGCTGATCTAATTTACAATCAGCACTTCCTCACACCTGCTTAATCCAACTTTTGTGACTTCCGTCTGTTAACAGTAACTCTGATGGGTCCTTCTTGCTCTTGCTAGAGTTTTAACTTCTTTCAGGGTTATTAACAGTTCTCTATATTCATCTCTTCTATGTAAACACATATACAGAAAATACATATCTATACTTTTAGTGAAATTGTATGTAACAATGACAACTGAAAATAATGAACCTTGATAAAAGCCAACAGATAGAAACCTACAAACTAAATTCTATATTTCCCATTTTACACATATAGTAATTGAATGTAGAAGTAAACAAAGCTAACTAAGGTCACACAGCTAGCAAGTGGCAGATTCAGATTTCAAAATTAAGTCTCTAGAGAGAACCCAAAAATTGGGCTTTCAACCTTATCACTTTAGTGAGAAATAGACCTTAACATTGTGTGTGAACTTGGCCTTTGCATTTGTTATGCTGAGCTTCAATTTCCTCATTTTTAAATGAAAATCTTAGCTCTCCTTTACATATTTTACTTCCTTATTGTGAAAATTAAAGTCTTGGATGTTTCACAACAGCATAATAGGTAAAGACAATATCCAAATATTATCAACTATTATTATTCTAATAATTTAACATTCACATCCCACTATATTGTTTAATTATTGTTTTAGTCAGATTTTTTTTTTTTTTTTGTAATCCATACTGGAGTTTCTGCCCTAAATATGTGAACTGTTAGAGAAATTCCCAGTGACAAACATTTAAGCAATATGAAAAATATCTTTAACTGGAATTAGAGATCCTGGGGATTTTACAATTATTTTTTCTTCTAAGGGATTTTCTGGCATGTTAAAAGATGAATGAGTAGATGATTAGTTGACATGTTTTTCTTCTAAAAACTCCTTTAAAAATTACAGCCTGAAAAAATTTCAATGCCTTGAATCATTGTCAGTTATGTATAATATCAAGCAGTAGGTAGCCAGAGTAACTGAAGAAATTATGCATATCTTTCTGTGTCTGTTGGTAAGCCATGTTGGATGTCTTAAAGTTGAAAAAGGCTGAATCTGAAATTATCAGCAGTGGACCATTATAAATAGAAGAAATTTTGCTTTTTCTTTGTCTTATTTAGTGTTCAATCATACTCATGCCTGGCAGAATAATTCATTACATTTTAATGTCCTACTGATGTCAAAAAACACATAGAAGTTAAGGAGATACATATGAGACAATCATTTTAGAATAAGCATTGGTATTTCTTACTTTTAAAAAATTAAGATTATTTTCTAATTCACTTTTAAAAGTTACTTAATGAATACTCTGTTGTGAAATAATAAGAAATACATTTTCCCTGCCCCCATTCCTACTTATATTTGGTCTTTGACCCCAGTTCTGGTAGAGTGCTCCTAAAGCCCTTTTGATATCCTAAGTGATAAAAGTGTCTAACACAGAGATTCTGGGCTTTAGGAGTATCTTTAGTATTAATGAGGTGACTCTTAGTGGTTGGCTCTTGGATGGGAGCTGGTCAATCTAAAGATCAAGCCATGATTAGAAACTTATTCCACAGGGGCGGCTCAGTGGGTTAAGCCGCTGCCTTCAGCTCAGGTCATGATCTCAGGGTCCTGGGATCGAGTCCCACATCGGGCTCTCTGCTCAGCAGGGAGCCGGCTTCCCTCTCTCCCTTTCTCTCTGCCTGCCTCTCTATCTACTCTGATCTCTCTCTGTCAAATAAATAAATAAAATCTTTAAAAAAAAAAAAAAGAAACTTATTCCACAGAATGCAGGGCTAAAATAGTTAATAATCATGCCTAGGTGATGAAATCTCTATAAAAATTCAGAATAGGGTTCAGAAAGCTTCCAGGTTGGTGAACAACTTCAGGTACAAGGAGGATGGCACACCCCAACTCCATACAAATAGAAGTTCTTGGACTTGGGAACATTCCAGATCTTGCACTATGCATCTCTTCATTTGGTTATTTATTTGTGTCATTTAAAATATCCTTTGTAACCCCAAACCATAAGATACCTAGGAATAAACCTAACCAAAGAGGCAAAGAATCTGTACTCAGAAAACTATAAAGTACTTATGAAAGAAATGAGGAAGACACAAAGAAATGGAAAAACATTCCATGCTCATGGATTGGAAGAACAAACATTGTGAAAATGTCTATGCTTCCTAAAGCAATCTGCACATTTAATGCAATCCCTATCAAAATACCACCAGTTTTTTTTCAAAGAAATGTAACAAATCATCCTAAAATTTATATGAAACCAGAAAAGACCCTGAATAGCCAGAGGAATGTTGAAAAAGAAAGCCAAAGTTGGTGGCATCACAATTTCAGACTTCAACCTCTATTACAAAGCTGTCATCATCAAGACAGTATGTACTGGCACAAAAACAGACACACAGATCAATGGAATAGAATAGAGAGCCCAGAAATAGACCCTCAACTCTATGGTCAACTAATCTCCGACGAAGCAGGAGAGAAAGTCCAAAGGAAAAAAGACAGTCTCGTGAACAAACAGTGTTGGGAAAATTGGATGGACGCGTGCAGAAAAATGAAACTGGACCACTTCCTTACACTACACACAAATATAGACTCAAAATGGATGAAAGACCTCAATGTGAGACAGGAATCCATCAAAATCCTTGAGGAGAACATGGGCAGCAACCTCTTCGACCTCAGCCACAGCAACTTCTTCCTAGAAACAGCACCCAGGGCAAGGGAAGCAAGGGCAAAAATGAACTATTGGGACTTCATGAAGATCTAAAGCTTTTGCCCAGCAAAGGAAACAGTCAACAAAACCAAAAGACAACTGACAGAATGGGAGAAGATATTTGCAAATGACATATCAGATAAAGGGCTAGTATCTAAGATCTATAAAGAACTTATCAAGCTCAACACCCAAAGAACAAAGAATCCAATCAAAAAATGGGCAGAGGACATAAACAGACATTTCTGCTTAGAAGACATCCAGATGGCCAACAGACACATGAAAAAATGTTCAACATCACTTGGCATCAGGGAAATACAAATCAAAATCACAGTGAGGGGCATCTGGGTGGCTCAGTGGGTTAAAGCCTCTGCCTTCAGCTCGGGTCATGATCCCAGGGTCCTGGGATCGAGCCCTGCATCAGGCTCTCTGCTTGACGGGAAGCCTGCTTCCTCCTCTCTCTCTGCCTGTCTCTCTGTCTGCTTGTGATCTGTCTGTCAAATAAATAAATAAAATCTTAAAAAAAAACAAAAACAAAAAAACCACAGTGAGATACCACCTCACAGCAGTCAGAATGGCTAAAATTAACCAGTCAGGAAACGACAGATGTTGGAGAGGATGGGGAGAAAGGGGAACCCTCCTGCACTGTTGGTAGGAATGCAAGCTGGTGCAGCCATTCTGGAAAACAGAATGGAGGTTCCTCAAAAAGTTGAAAACAGGGGTGTCTGGGTGGCTCAGTGGGTTAAAGCCTCTGCCTTTGGCTCAGGTTATGATCTCAGGGTCCTGGGATAGAGCCCCACAATGGGCTTTCTGCTCAGCAGGGAGCCTGCTCCCCGCCCCCACCTGCCTCTCTGCCTACTTGTGTTCTCTATCTGTCAAATAAATAAATAAAAATCTCAAAAAAAACCCAAAAGTTGAAAATAGAACTACCCTACAACCCAGCAATCACACTACTGGATATTTACCCTAAAGATACAAATGCAGTGATCCAAAGGGGCACGTGCACCCCAATGTTTATAGCAGCAATGTCCACAATAGCCAAACTATGGAAAGAACCTAGATGTCCATCAACAGATGAATGGATAAAGAAGATGTGGGGTGTGTGTGTATGTGTGTGTGTGTGTGTGTGTGTATATATAGGAATACTATGCAGCCATCAAAAGAAATGAAATCTTACCTTTTACAATGACGTGGATGGAACTAGAGGATGTTATGCTGAGCGAAATAAGTCAATCAGAGAAAGACAATTACCATGTGATCTCTCTGATATGAGGAATTTGTGAGGCAGAGTGGGAGGTTTGTGGGGTAGGGAAGGAAAAAATGAAACGAGATGGGATTGGGAGGGAGAAAAACCATAAGACTCTTAATCTCATAAAAAAAACTGAGGGTTGCTGGGGTAGGGGGGTGTGGAGAGGGTGGCTGGGTAATGGACATTGGGGAGGGTATGCAATATGGTGAGTGCTGTGAAGTGTGTAAGCCTGACGATTCACAGATCTGTACCCCTGGGGCAAAAAATACATTGTATGTTAATAAAAATAATTAATTTAAAAAATCCTTTGTATTAAATCCACAATGGTAAATAAACTTTTTTCCTATATTCCCTGAGTCTCTCTAGCAAAATATTGAACCTGAGGAGGAGGTTGTGGAAATCTCCAGTTTGTAGCCAGGTTCAGCAGAAATTATGGGTAACTTGGGAACCCACTACTTGTGATTGACATCTGTAGTGAGTGGGAGGCAGTCTCGTGGGATTAAGCTTTTACTCTTATGGAAGTAAGAGCTTAACTCTAGGAAGTTAGTATCAGAATTACTCAGTGTGGAAAATCCACACATCTGGTATCAAAAGTGTTTTGAGTGTGAGTAGAGAAAAATAGTTAATTTTTCTCAGACACACATGAAAAGAGCTGAGATATGCACTCAATGAGATATGTATTTTCTGTACTTCTCTTCCTATTCAAATTGTATGTATTCATCAAGGCTTAGCATAGGTGTCACTTCCTTCAGAAAGCTTCCTAGATTCTGCCAAATAAAAGCAAATGAATTCTTATGCCATTTACTCTTTTACTCTCTTTATTCTTTTTTATTCTCTTTACATGGAGATTAAACAACACACTTCAAATATCACATTGGTCAAAGAAGAAATCACTACAGAACTTAACAAATATGCTGAACAAATGAAAATGAAAACACAACTGTCAAAACGAGTAGGATGCAGCTAAGAAATACTTATAGAAAAATTTATAGCATGAAATGCATATATTTGAAAAAAGATAGATCTAAGATCAATAATCTAAGTTTCCACTTAAAAAATTAGACAAAGAAGAGCAAATTAAATCCAAAGGAAGCAGAATAAAATAAATAACAAGAATTAGAGTAGAAATACTGGAGTAGAAACAGTCCTTTAATTTCAGTTAAATTTGATATAGGAAATCAATAAAGAAAATCAATGGAACCAAGAGCTGGTTCTTTGAAAAGCTGGTTCTTTGAAATGGCCAATAAAATAAGCCTTTAGCCAAGCTAACTAAGAAAAACAATGAGAGGACACAACTAGAAATGAAAGAGGGGACATCACTACAGATCTTATGGACATTAATAGACTAATAAAGAAATACTATCCCCACAAATCTAATAACCTAGGTGAAACGGATGAATTCCTTGAATGACAAAAGTTGCCAAAACTCACACAACAAGAAATAAACAATTTAAATAGGCTTATGTATATGAAAGAAATTATATCAATAGTCAGTAATCTCCCAAAACAGTAAGCACCAGGTCCAGATGTGTTCACTGTTGACTTCCTCCAAACATTTAAGAAAGAACTTATACTGGGATACCTTGGTGGCTCAGTGAGTTAAGCCTCTGTCTTTAGCTCAGGTAATGATCTCAGGGTCCTGGGATTGAGTCCCGCAACCGGGCTCTCTGTTTGGCGGGGAGGCTGCTTCCCCCTCTCTCTGCCTACTTGTGATCTCTGTCTGTCAAATAAACAAATAAAATCTTAAAAAAAAGAAGAAGAAAGAACTTATACCAATTCTCTATAATCTCTTTCAGAGGACAGAAGCAGGGGAATTACTTCCTATATTTTCCTTAGAGGTCTAGAAGAGGCTAGCATTACCCTAATACCAAAAACGGACAAAGGCATTAGAAGAAAGCTACAAACCCATCTCTCTCATGAACGCAGATGTAAAAATCCTCAATAAAATATTGAAAATTGAGTCCAACAAATAATAAAATAAAATTAATAAAAAGTTAATCAAATGAATTATACATCAAGACCAAGTTATATTTATCTTAGATATGCAAGACTAGTTTATCAATTAAACATCAATTAATGTAATCCATCATATCAACAGGATACAAACAAAAACATCACATGAGCATATCAATAGATGCAGAAAAAGCATTGACAAAATTCAACACCGTTAATGATAAAAACTATCGGTACATTAGAAATGAAGAGGAACTTCCTCAACTTGATATGAATATGTACAAAACCCTACAGCTAACATCATACTTAATGATGAGAAACTCAAACCTTTCCCAGTAAGATCGGGAACAAAGCAAGGATGGACCTTCTCAACACTCCTTTCAACATTGTACTGAAAGTTATTAGCTAGGACAATAGACCAGATTAAAAAAAAAATAAGACATATATGATTGAGAAGAAATAAATAAAACTGTTTTTGTTCATAGATGAAATGATTATCTATGTGGAAAATTTGAAAATATTGACTAAAAAAAGTCCTGGTATTAATAAGCAATTTTAGCAAAGTTATCAGGTATACTATGAATAGATAATGTTTCTGCAGAACCCAAATTAATAGCCAGAATTATAGCAAACAGTAATTAAAAAGTAATGAAGCTTGGCATATAAGTTAACCTATTTCTACAAAACAAATAACCCTGGGGAACCTGGGTGGCTCAGTGGGTTAAGGCCTCTGCTTTCGGCTCAGGTCATGATCCCAGGGTTCTGGGATCGAGTCCCGCATCGGGCTCTCTGCTCGGCAGGGAGCCTGCTTCCTCCTCTCTCTCTGTCTGCCTCTCTGCCTGCTTGTGATCTCTGTCTGTCAAATAAATAAATAAATAAAATATTAAAAAAAATAACCCTGAAGTTTAGTATCTTATTTTTTTTTAATTTTTAAAAAAAGATTTTATTTATTTATTTGACAGACAGAAATCACAAGTAGAGAGGCAGGCAGAGAGAAAGAAGGGGAAGCAGGCTCCCTGCTGAGCAGAGAGCCTGATGTGGGTCTCAATGTGGGGCTCGATCCCAGGACCCTGGGATTATTACGTGAGCCAAAGACAGAGGCTGAACCCACTGAGCTACCCAGGCACCCCTGAAGTTTAATATCTCAAACCAGCAGTCATCTATGTGGTTCATAATTCTGCTTGGCAATTTTTTTGGTCTAGGACAGTCTTAGCTGGTCTTAGTTGAGTTTGTGAATAAGTCAGTGAGTTGGAAGAGGATTAGCTAGTGCTGGGTGTACTTGATGACATTTATGATAGTTGGCTGGCTGGTTGTCTGTTGAAGTATTAGTGGTGAGTGGCCAAGTGGCACTCATCATCTAACACAGAAGCCTTGAACTTTCTAAGACTTCTTCAAAATCAAGACTCTATTTTCAGGTCACTTTCATACACAGATGATACAAAAACAATTTTAGATACCTTTAACCTTCGAATATAAAAAGATGATAATGTAACATCTTTTTTTCAAGGTAAATTTCCCATTATATTCTTAGCAAAATAAAAAGAAAAAAAATCTTGCCTTCATCCATCTCAAGTAGGTCTTCACTCTAAAAACAAACAAAAAACCCTATACTAACCCCAATACTTTCATACAGTTTGAAAAAGTTGAGAGTATCAAAACCAGCCTTTGTCTTGAAGGTTAACAAGATATTATGGAAAATGGCAAATGATGCATGTTAAGATTTAATAGACCAAAAGCAGTTTAAAATCCTGAGACATGATCAAATCTAAAGTAACAGAATAAGAGATCCATTACAATGAAAATGTTAGACTATTTATAACTATAATCTAAATGTTAGCTGTTTCAAAATTATATAAGAAGTTTACTTAAAAACAAACAAAGAAAGGGGCACCTGGGTGGGCTTCTGACTCTTGGTTTCAGCTCAGGTTGTGATTTCCCGGTCCTGGGATGGAGCCCCACATTGTTGGGCTCCACACTCAGGGAGGAATCTTCTTGAGTTCCTCCCTCTCTCTCCCTCTGTTCCTCCCAACCGTGCTTTTGCTCTTTCTTTCTTTCTTTCTTTCTTTCTTTCTTTCTTTCTTTCTTTCTTTCTTTCTCTCCCAAGTAAATAAATCTTTAAAAAACAACAAAAACAAAACAAAACAAAACAAAAAAAAACATATTTAGCTCTCCAACTCCCTTTTCTAAAATTGTCTGATGCAATAGTTCAGGTATGTAGTCATGTACTTAGCACTTTAAAATGACCTCCAGGGTATAGTAACACATAACACATTACAGGAATTTCTAACCTGATTCATTCTCCTCTGTAGAGGAAGACTATAAAGAAAAACATCCTTGTTAAGACCTCAATTGGGTAGAGAAAAAAAAAATTCCTTCCAGGAATTTTGAACCATTAACTAACCTACAGATAAGATTTTGGCTGAAATCTGTACTACCTGTGTGGCCTGATTAAAAAAATAAAAAGTTTGTTTAAAGGGATCTTAGAATGGTAATGTCCTCATACACATGAAAAGAGTAAATGCACATCTCTGACTATACATTAAAGTCAGGACTGAAATTACTCCCAAACACAAATTCCATGGAATATTAGTTAACAATTAAAAAAAAATCACAAATCACAATAGTCACTATTAGCAAAATGACTGGAAAAAACAAACTACTGTTGTTGCAGATAATTAGTATATATTGAATCTGAAGTAAATGTATTTAAGCTTTTAAAAAATTAAAAAAAATTAAAATTAAGAAGTAGTAAGATGTTTTGGAAAGTCCTAGGCATATCAAAATGTTTAACAAGACTTAAAAGATAGGGACAATATGGGATGCCTGGTGGCTCAGTAGGTTAAACCTCTGCCTTTGGCTCAGGTCATGATCTCAGGGTCCTGGGATTGAGCCCTGCATAGGGCTCCCCCCCCTCTTTCTGCCTGCCTCTCTGTCTACTTGTGATATCTCTCTCTGTCAAATAAATAAAATAAAATCTTAAAAAAAAAAAGATAGGGATAATAGAGTGAGAAAATCTAACATATAACACATTGAAGTCTTAGAAAAAACAAGTAGTGATAATTTAGCCCAAGAAATATCTAGAAAGGTATTCATTGAAAATATTCCATATTTAATAGAGACAATATTTTATTAAATGTAGTAAGTACAAGGAATTCCAAGAAGGGTAAATAAAATATATCAATACCCTAGCACATTTTAGAAAAACTGGATTCTAGTCACTTTCTTTCAGTTTCCATCCTATTCTCATATAAATGATAACTATGATGGTGATGACAACTACTACTGCTATCAAAAGCACCACGATTTTCATTAATAATAGCCATTTTAAAATGACAAAAGTATGCCAAACATTATAGTCAACCCCAAGGCATAATATGAATAGAGGTAACATTTGTCACCTCAGAGATCAGAGTGAAGTTGTGTATGTGGGACATTTGCTCATCTCATTTAACCACCACAAAGGATCCTCAAAGTAGGCATTGTTCCCATAGATCACTTTTTTTTTAAATAGGAAAACAAGGCTCAAAGACATTAAGCTGCTTAGTCATGTTCACATAGAAGAGGCAAGAGCTGAGGTTCATATTCTCTTCTCTCATATTCTCATTAAAAAAACAAAAACAAAAACAAAAACAAAAAAAACAAACCTTGTGTTTTGTCACTTCACTATACTTTCTACATGTCAGACATTATACTAAAGGCTTTAATGGAAGTGGAGCTTGAAGTAAAATAATATTGCTGGGAAATAAAGAGGGGAAAAGACATTCCAAATAGTGGGGGGAAATCCTATAGAAAGATATGAAGTTATTGTATAGCCAGATGTATTACCCCAGGAAAACATTAAGTGTTTATAGTGATTAAAAATAAAGGGTCATATTGGATTTTCAGCTGAAGAGGTAAGTAAGGAACAAATTCTAGGATATGAGTCTTACACTAAACTAAAAAAAAAAAAATCTATTGGATATTTTCAAGTAGGAGAGAAACTTGGTCTAATTTGTGTTTAGGGAAATTTCTCTGTCTTCCTACAAAGAAAGATAATAGAAAATTTAGTAGTTTTGTCTTTGAATCTGAAGCTAAACAAAAGTTTATGTCGCTATCAATTGGTTCAGTACTGTCAGCATCAGAAAATTTTCCAGTGGAAAAATAAATGTTAATAAAACTTGACTTTCTACCTTCCAGCAATACCTAGTTTAATATTTAAGAAACTTGTCATGTTCTAAAATTGAAATGATTTTTATCGATACATGTTTGCTTTAGGCATTTCATCATTAGTCAGTGTTCTTGACTTTGAACAGACATGTCTTATTAGTATGACCCATAGCACTTATTTTATGGTCACTTCTAGTACCACTATAAATTAATAGAATATTGGTGCCTGCGGCATGGATTCCATATTCAGAAGAGCAAATGGAAGACAATGAATGACTTCTCTGAGGACAAGGTTTCTCAAAGTTTATACTGTGTTCTGTGAAATATGAATAAGTTTTATGTAAACTTACCAAAGAATATCTCAATACCATTAATATGCCCACATTACTTTTATATTAAAGAAGGGATGCTAAAACACATTGGTCAAGGGACACTTAATTTTTCTCCTAAGCAACTTCGAATCATACATGAATAAAATCATATCGTAACAATGAGGGTAATAGTCACAACTTATTGTGTATCTACTGTGGTACTGGCATTCTGCTAGGAAATTTTCTTAACCTAATTCCACTGAATGTAACCTTTCGAATAGAAGTATACAGCAGACATGTTACCTCTATTTAACAATGAGAAACTGAAGCTCAAAGGAGTTAAATACCTACAGTTATTGGCAAAATGGGTATTTGGAAATTAATATGTATAACCTCTAAAGTATATTCTTGTGGTTATGCTTCAGAAAAAGGAGATGGGACCAAAATTTGGGAATAGATTGAACAAATGAAGGAGTAGTAATGCCCAGGACACAGGCCAGGAGAAAGTACATTAGAACAGAATGAATAACTGTGAGTCTGAAAGCACACTGAGGTCTACAAGGCAAGATGTTTGAACTGGTGATAAATTTCAAAGCATTGGGTTATGTTTGGATGCAAAAGGCCCACTTCTAATAAGAGAGAAGGATGTGGAATAAGAATCATCAGGCCTATAAAGTTAAATGAAGAAGGCTGGAAGAAACTGGGTTCTAACCATCGAACTGAAGAAGTGAGAGGACTGGTGAGGATTACCATCTGGAACCATGAAATGTAAAGAGAATAGAGTTCTCACTTTGAAGACCTGGATTCGAACCTGAATCTGTCACTATCTCTAGTTTAACCATGTTGATTCTCAGTCCAAGAATCACAAAATGAAAATAGTACTTCTCTGCCTTCTGCAGTTGTTGTTAAGAATGGAGATAGGTTTATAAGTGGGTTGATTGTGAGAACTGGTAGATGAAAATGGAAGGAAATTAAAGAACTAGACTACTAAAATGTGTTTTCTATCATTACAGACCACCTAGAGTCGTCATTTAGTTTTCACAATTAACAGGTGATTTCTTTTACTTGTACAGAGAATTTTTTTCAATACTGTATTCTGTCACATTTCTGAACTATGTATTTCCTCTTCACATTTTGAGTGGATTTTTGGAATGTTAGGGAGAAAACAGGCTCTACATATATTGGTAGATACATACCTCCATGCTATACACTCCATTCTCTTATTATTTTTCAGTTTTTTCTTAAAATTTCTATACAGTAAAATGTATAGATTGTAAAGAATATGGTTTGATTAGATATGACACATGCATATATCTCAACATACTGAACACTTCCATTGCCTAAAAATTTTTCTTGTACCCCTTTTTAGGCAGATTCTCACAGAAGCAATCACTGATTTCATGTCTCTCACCATAGATAAGTTTTGCTTATTCTAGAACTATATGTAAATGGATTCATAGATTACATACCATTTTCTGTAAGATTCCATATATATATATACACACACATAATGTATATATACATAATTTACATAATACATATATATATATTAATTACAGGCTGTCTTAAATCAAAGGAAACTTAGAGCCTTAAAAAACTTACAATAGAAATGCAAAAGTGTGTCCAATATGTGCAACATGACAAGTTAATACAGGTCTCCCTGCTTATCCATGATTTTGTTTTCCACATTTTCAATCACCTGTGGTTATCCACAGTTTGGAAGCAGACTATCCTCCATGATCCATGATACATCAGAAGGTCAATAGTAGCCTGAGGCTATATCATAATGCCCGTGCCATGCACTTCATATCTTTCTTACTACTCAGACATTTTATCATTTCGCATCATCAGATGAAGAAGGGTGAATACAGTACAATAATATATTTTGAGAAAGACCCCATTCACATAGCTTTCATTACAGAATATTGTTATAATTGTTCTACTTCATTTTTAATGTTCTTTTTCATTTTTAATGAGAGTAATTGTATCACCTATGGTTTTACAGATGTAAGAAGCACTGGGAAGATGCTGGCTGCGTAGATTGTAATCCAACAGCCCTGAATATTTCGAAGAGTGAGGTAGAAGAGTGAATGACAAGGATGGATTAACATGTTTCTTATTCATTTTTCCTAATTTTTCATCCCAACAGGCCTTCTTGGCTGCTTTTATCCTATCTTTGTGACTATCAACATCAGAAGTCTGAACCACTAGGGAGGTAAATAATGCTAGTTCAAAAGCAACAGAGACAAGAAAGAGCAGGACTCCAACGCTCTTCTCTGGGTAATTGTCTCGCTGTTTTAGGAGGTAGCAGTTCCTCCCCACCCTACAAACTCCCGAGTTCCAACAGCTTTCTGCCTTACCGGTGTTTCTAGGGTTTATTTTGCTTCTACTGATGCTGCTGTTGATGTTGATATTACTTCCTTGATTCCATGCTTCCTTCTATCATTCTCCCAAGATCTTTCAGGAAGGAATCCTGCAGCCTGAATTACATTTGATTCTCAGACAAATTATCTGTTTTATCTGCATCCTTAGCGTTTTGTATAGTGCCTGGGTCATAGCGAGTCCTCAAAAAATATTGCATGATGATCCTTTGGAGAGCCTGTAGTCTTCATGAAAGCAAGATATCCCTTGAAGAAGGGATAGCCAATGCTTCAGTGTTGTACTTTAATTACAAATGAAGTACATATTGCACAACTAATGCTACTAGGCAATTTTATAAATGCTACCTTATTTCCTTTAGTGCCACAAGAAGATATATTTTGCTCCAGCTGGATATTAGCAAAGAAAAGCAGAAGAACCAGAGCCTGGTCTCCTAATTCCTAGTATTGTGTTCTATCTTGCTAGAGGCATTGGTTTCAGCCCACTACATTTTGATCAAAATTTCAGTGTTACTATCAAATGAAAGAATTTATTTGTCATATTAGCTCCCAATCCCAAAATATAAATATTTTCCAGTTACTGGCTGACGATCACCCTAGAAATCAAATCCATAGCCAATGTATATAATTGACTTTATTTTATACCACCTTTTAAAATGCATATGAGCAAGCAAGGAATCTTCTAAAAACTGAGGCTGTCTTTACTACTATACCTTGTTTATCATAATGACAGGTTGTAAGATATTTTAGTGTGGGGGGGTAATGGATTGAAAACAAGTCTGCAAACCATAACTTTCATAATAATAAATTAAGAAGCCCTAACCGCCAAGCTATGAAACCCAATTGAGGGGCAGTAGCCCTGAAACAAAAAATCACAACAACTCAGAAACCATTAAAACTAATGTGGTAATAAATCTATCCCATAAAAACCAGGAAGTTGGTTAATACTACATTCAAAAAGGCCAACTTTGTGGAAGTGACTGCTAAGATACTTAAAATAAACATGTGGAGGAAAAGGCACATATTTACCTGTTATCCCAAAAAAGACTAGGCTAACTGAGCTAACTCTTCTTAAAAACATGAGTGAATATCATTCTTTCTTTTTTTTTTTTTTAAGATTTTATTTATTTATTTGACAGAGAGAGATCACAAGTAGGCAGAGAGGCAGGCAGAGAGAGAGGAGGAAGCAGGCTCCCTGCTGAGCAGAGAGCCCGATGCGGGACTCAATCCCAGGACCCTGAGACCGTGACCTGGGCTGAAGGCAGAGGCTTTAACCCACTGAGCCACCCAGGCGCCCAATCCCGTTATTTCTATATAACCTAAAACTATGTTAGTGTTTACCTGAAGAGCTCAGGTCTCTGTAGAAATTAAAGAGGCAAGCTTCTTTTGTGACGCAAATGAGCCCAAAACTGTTTCAGTGTTTGCGGACAGGACAAGGTGTTTGGAGGGTGATAGGGCAATGGAGGAAAAGAAATGAGTTACTGAATTAGAAGGTCAGCTTGGCCTATTTCTTTGAAGGTCAGAGATAGTTCAGGTAAGATCAAATATAGGGCTTTTTATTCTAGATATTGGTGGTGAACTTTATAGAAAACAAAAACACACACCTTAGGGGTTAATTTCCATGAGTTTTGGCAACAACCCACAGAAGGTATAGAACCTTTACATCACTACAGAATAATTACTTGTGCACTTTCAGTCAGTCCTCACCCACAGGTAGTCTTGTCCTAATTTATTTCAAATAGATTTGTTTTGTCATCCAAACATTTCATAAAACATAATGACACAGACTTCTGTTTCTAGTCAAGAAGAATTAGGATTGGATCTACCTTCCCACTTGAAGGAAGTAAAAAGTCACATAAAATATATGGGGGAGAAGAGGGGGTTTATTACAGTGGACATCTGGCAATGAAGATCAGTGATCCCTGAGCTATAGGAAACAAATGAGGTAAGTCTTAGAACTGCCCTAGCTTATGGTCATAAGTGAAATGTGGATGCTGCACAGAGCTGGGGAACCCAGGCAGAGCTGGAAAGTCTCCTTGAATGAAGGACAAAGTGTTGAGTCCAAGAAGATGAAAGTGGCTAGAGTTTGTAGGGCATAGTACCAGAAAGGAAAGAGCTGCACAGAGACAGGATTTGGGAGATCTACACAGGGTTCCCCTCATTTATTCAGCAGAGTACTAATCAAAGCATGTGTATGAATGAAAAACGTCCAAGTGAAAGCAAATAACCACTATAAATAATTAAAGGGAATAGTACCTAGCACTCACACAGGACCAGGAATAGCACCAGGCATTACTCAGACAGGAAACTACAAGGTTTACAGGGCATTGGTTAGAGTACTCAGAAAGGTCTTGCTGCAGTTATACAGGATAAGTATCCTGAGACTATGATAGTTTACATACAGGATCCTGTACAGGATACAGGATGATTATCCCTAGACTAGTCTATCCCTAGACTAATGATAGTCCTTATCCCACATATTAAAAAAAAGGATCAAAGCAGAGGATCAAACTGTTTTCAAATAACTGCACCTCAGAAAATAAAATTAGGAACACAAAAATATCAGGCAGTGAATAATGTAATATCCACAAAGTCTGGTGTTCAATAAAAATAATATTAGGCATGCAAAGAAACAGATAAATATGATATAAAATCAAGAATAAATCTACTAAGAACTAACACATATGTTAGAAATTTTAGATAAAGACATTAAAACAATAACATAACTGTATTAAACATGTTTAAAGGGTAAAAAAATAGACATGAACTATATAAAAACTAGAGATGTAAACTACAATGCTTGAGAAGGAAGTGTCCATGTCTCTGCTAAAATTCTCATGTATCTTTATTCATGTTATCCACCTTCTTTTCCACTAGATCCCTAAGGAGTTTTGCAGTAGTGTTTTCATTGTTCGGTTTTATCCTGTAATCATCGTAACATCTGGGTCATCTCTTTGTCTATTCTGTTGACTGTTTCCGTTCACGACTGTGGGTCATAATTTATTACAATTCTATGTACTATGATTCTTAATTGAGCCCTGGATATTTTTATTACAACTCAGTAGATATTGAAGTACATAATTTCAATTCTCAGAAAGTGCTATTTCTTTTTTGACGGTTTGCTGGAGTAGAGGCTTGGTTGATGCAGAGCCAGGCTGAACTGTTTGGGAACTGCTGCAAATTTAGGTTGATTCAGTTTCAAAAGTGGGACCAAAAATTTCCTTTCAGCGAAGCCTGTGATCTCAGCACTGGCAAGGTTTTTGAGGTCTGCATCTATTTCAGATCCCAGCTGCCTAGTCTCCATCCCACGGAAGATCTCTCCCTGCCTTATAGCTAGGGCACCATTTTTTGGAGTTCTCTCTCTCTCTCTCTCTCTCTCTCTCTCTCTCTCTCCCCCTCTCCTCTCTCTCTCTCTCTCTTTCTCTCCCCCTCTCCTCTCTCTCTCTCTCTCTCTCTCTCCCTCATCCCATCTCCAGTGTTCTGTCTTGTTCTTCTGGGTGCCACTTCCCTGTTTTCCGTGAAGACTGATGCTACTTTGTAGGAATTTCTCTCAGTTCTTCTTCCCTGTTCCACATCATCAGGAATTGAAAGTCTGAAGTATCTGATGAGGATAGGGGGGCTGTATATCTCATCTCTCCTTTCCCTCACACACTTCTACTTAGCTCAAAGTCTTGAGTGCACAAAGATTTGTTCTTAACTTTCCTAGTCCTTCCCCATCTTTTAAAGCTGAAATTCCGAGTGAATCATCTTGTTCTCCTTTCTATCCCTGCTTCCTAGATATTATTTCCAGAATTTGGTAAATACTGTTGAAGAAAATCTAGGAGAGTGATTCAGTCTTTATCTCTCTACTGTTTTGGATCCTCACCTGTCATGCCTTGTCAATAAATTGCTGCTAAAAGTTGTCACAGGATAGGTTAGATTCTCTTTATCTTTGACAGATTCTTCTTCTTCAGCCAGGGATAACAGCAGGTATGGACTTACTATCTCATACAATGGACTTGTCTCTTCCAGGAGCTTAGTTGATTATTTCATTCAGGTTTCTATCCTGATGTGAACAAACAAACAAATAAAAAGTATAATTTTCTATATTATCTACCTTACTTTGGTTGTTAGGGTGAGACCATTGTTTCTTGTAACCTATTAGATTCAAACAGGGGTAAAATGGATTTTAAAAAGAGGTCTTTTTTACTGTATGTCAAGTAACTACTTATTTAATCTTCACAAGTCTTCCTTAATGTAGATATTATTATTTACATCACTTTGCAGGCGTGGGAAGTGAGGTTTATAGCAGTTAAATGATGTGCTCATTTTCCTAAGCTAAAAGCTTTGCATCTCTCAACATGAAACTATACTGAAGGCCAAAGAATTTCATAATAAACCATGAAATTTATTATCTCAATATGAATCAGTATATAAGGATTAAAATAACTTTTGTGGACTATTTTAACTACACCTTTAAAGATATATTTATCACTATCAATAAAATATTTCATTAATTTTAAACTTCAGGGAACCCATTATAACAAAAATGTATGTTTGATAATATGTTAATAGACACAACATGGAAAGTGTTTTCTATGCACCAGAAACTGCATTTGTTCTTTAAATATGTATCTTTTAATCTTCATAAAACCCTTTCAAATAGAAATTTCCATTAAGAAATAAACCAATAAAAAAACCCTCCATAACTGTGCTTCGGTCACATAGCTAACAAAGGCAAAGAGTTGGAAAGTGATTCTGTCTGTCTGATTACAAAGCTGGTCTTCATTCCACTCTTCTAAAATGGACTTGGCAAATCCAAGGCAAAACCTAAGTAAGGTAAAGCAGAGATCCACAGTCCTGCTGCTCATTCACATCCCTCTGATTCTGTGACTGGGACGCTATAGCTACTTTATGACTATTAGCCAAACTGGGAGGGATGGATTTTACTTTCTGACAGGAAATTAAGATGTAATATATGTTTTAGTAGAAAGAAAAACACTATACCCAGATTCGAAGGCGTGCTAGCTATCAGCGGAGAAACAACAACCTCTTCACAGTAGCCTAACCTGTAAACTAGATTGAACAATAATATGTCCATCATAGGGTGGGCATAAAAAAACCAGTGAGATGGATGTGAGGTCCATGTGGCTGCCACATCTGTCACCTCACGAATCACCAAGGTTGATTCTGCTGATCTGGCTGGCTAGGCTCCATGTGGATTCCTCCTGAAGCCACATGATTGGTCAAAGAAGACAACCTTCCCAGATAGAGGAGGATGGTTTGGTCAAAATTATACGTAGGTGTGCTCCCGTGCCAAAACCTCCAAACAAGCTTTCAACACTCAATGATATAACAAAGATGAAGTGATGAACAAAGCAACTGGCCTTTAAATATTGGCAAGTGCAGAAACAGGATTCCAAATCTAGGCTGCCTGACACCAATCCCACACTCATGATATTGGAGAGTGCTAGAGGTAGAACATGGAGAAATACCCAGATGTTAAGACACATGGGGGTTGGAAAATTTATCAACCTCTTTGAAAGGAAGTAGTCTTTAAGAATTCAAGCCACGAGAGCTAGTAACTTATATCCAATTACCTAAATGTAGATCTACTTAAAATATATAAGTATATCGATGGCAAGAAAGAGCTTATGGAAGGCATGTTAGTGATGGCCAATGAGGAACCTGTTCCATTTGGCATATTTCTTCATGAAAGGAATAAAGAAATTGGATCAGATGGGCAACACTATAGAAGTTGCTGAAAAACACTTGCATTAAATAAAAGAAAAAATAATTGACACATTCTTTCAACTTTGTAAGATTTTGACTTCTGTTAAATTTTTTTGTAATATATTGTAGACACTTGAAACCCACTCTTAAACTAGCTGTAAATCTAACTTTTAAAATGTTATATGTATATAGTAAGGTCAGTCAAAATTAAACTTTTGAAGCCAAATATTCCTACATTTCAATCCCCAGCTCTAAGACACTCTATCTAATGATATTGGACACATGACTTCACATCTCTAAACTTCAATTCCCTTATTTGTACAGTGAGGGTAATAGCAATAAAAACACCTAGGGAGGGGCACCTGGGTTGCTCAGTGGGTTAATCTTCTGCCTTTGCCTCAGGTAATGATCCCAGGGTCCTAGGATTGAGCCCCACAGTGGGCTCTCTGCTCAGCAGGGAGCCTGCTCCTCCCCACCCCCCACCGCCTGCCTCTCTGCCTGCTTGTGATTTCTATCTCTGTCAAATAAATAAATAAAATCTTTAAAAAAAAAAAAACACCTAGGGAAATAGGATACTGGCATAGTAAATGAATCTATATAAAACGTGATATATGAGAATATCCACAGCAAATGGTTAATAAATGTCAGATTAAATAAGTAAGAGAGTATCAATAATTTGAAATGAGATACATATCTGGAAAATGTGTACATGTATGCATGTTTTCCATGTGAAATTTAATTTAAAAGCTAGATTTTGGACATTAAATACACATTATTAGAAATATCTGTAAACACCTTTGTGTAAGTAGGTCAAGTTAATATTAAATAATTAAATGATTTAATTTACATGGCAGTTTTCAAATGAATTAACTATTTACCTCAATTTAGCATTGCCCTCCTTTTATGTGTGCAAACATAACCATGGCCTAAAGTCATATTTTTGCCAATGGTTATTTATCAAATATGATTATTATCATAAACATGCATTCTTTTCACATAACCTACCTAAAATTATATTTATATTTTTGTTTGTCTAAGTTCCCCAGGCTCTAAAAAGTACATAGTAATTGTGCTTACACAATTACTAGAGTCTGATCATCCTGATTTCTAATTTGGGGGCTTATAGAGAAACTACATTTTGAGAAAGATAAATATTTTATATTTTTATATTTCCACAGACTTAAAGAATTGCCTCACAGAAATCAAACTTACACTGCAAGTTAACTCAAAAAATGGAAACAGATAATTATACAAGGAGATCAGCTCAAAATTGGACCCTTGGTAACTTCCCACTCAATATTTAACTTTCACTTTAAAAAAAAAAAAGATTTTATTTATTTATTTGACAGACAGAGATCACAAGTAGGCAGAGAGGCAGGCAGAGAGAGAAGGGGAAGCAGGCTCCCTGCCAAGCAGAGAGCCAGATGCGCGGCTGGATCCCAGGATCCTGAGATCATAACCAAAGCCGAAGGCAGAGGCCTTGACCCACTGAGCCACCCAGGCGCCCCTAGCTTTCACTTTTTAAGTTAATATTTGTTTCATTTTATTTTTTTTTAAACATTTTATTTATTTATTTGACAGAGAGAGAGAGATCACAAGTAGGCGGAGAGGCAGATGGTGGGGGCAGGGTCCCCGCTGAGCAGAGAGCCCGATGTGGGGCGTGATCCCAGAACTCTGAGATCATGACCTGAGCTGAAAGCAGAGGCTCAACCCACTGAGCCTTCCAGGCGCCCCTTTGTTCCCTTTTAAATGCATATTTGGACTTCTTGTGATCAAGAGGAAGGAGAATTCAAAGGAATATAGAAAGTGTAGATCTGAGAAAATTAGCTTACTATGTAGGCTAATCGTGTTTTCTCTCTATCCAGTTTGCTCATGGATTGATTTTTATCATTCATTTTCCAGAATAAGTAAACTGTAAGAGTAGATAGCAAATATTATCAGCAATTGTCTTGCTAGGAAAGTAGGATTAGGAGTGAAGGAAACAGAAATTTATACAGAAATTATGTATAAGTTATATATATATGAAAAATTTATATACATCATCTCCAGTTCTTGATAGGAGGAATTTTTAAAATTCAGGAATCACATAAACAGCTTTCATCTAATCTTGCCAGGTTTCAGCTTTTAGAGCACCTGAAAGTTTCTCTTTTATCTGCTTGATAAGAGCCTTAAAGTACATTTTTCACTAAGAAGGGAAAAACTTGAGACTTGTTGGCTGATTTTACATGATTATGTTTAAGACCTGGAGGCCTTGGCTCTCTTACTTATTTTTGCTATTACCCAATAGCAAATATGTATTAGGTAATTAATTTATGTCTTACATAAAGAATTGTGAGTTGCTAATTTTTTGAAAAGCTTACCTAGAATGGAATCTTCATGTACAATATTCATTCTGTAATCATTCACTGGTAATAATGTTGTACTAATTGCTGGGAAAGAAACATCACGCTTTCCCGAAGCCTGAAGAATTTGCATGATTAATCTCAGGTCATACAGCAGTTTAAAGTCAAAACCAGACCTAAAACCAAGACCAGTTAGTTTCTTACTATATCTTTGAAACATATTAAGAGGTAAAATTGGCAAAAAAGAATAGCGGTTTAGGGAGTTTCACCTTATTTCAGAGTGCAAGCTTCCATTCAATAAACAACTTACCCTTTTTCGGAATGTACTTAAATATCTTCGGGTAGGGTGCATGCTCAAGTTCTCATAGTTTTCACTACTCCCTTATTGATCCATATGTGAATCACTTTGCCTAACTGCCAGATCGTCCGAAATATTTAAATGAAAAACTTAACAAATTTTTTTTAAGAAATGAACTAATCAAAGGCATTTTTGGAAAACTATCACACAAGCCCACATTTGTAGCTCTCAAAATCTTATCCATTTATAGACACACCTAGACCTATTTGATTGCTCCAGTCGAATGGGGTTATTTCAGACCCTGAATGTCCATATAACTTTTGTTTTTAATTTGAAGATGAAATGATAAGGTAATATATGTCAAAACCCTTTAAACCATAAAATTAGGTATTGTTGTTATGACTAGTTATTGTTATTATGACTATCCTCTGCTGAGTGTCTCTAATTCTAATTTTCCTAGTAGCAGGAATTCTACTAATTCTAGAATTAGTAGGCACTAATTCTAATTTTCCTGCTAGTATATTTCTTTATAACTATTTTTCTCAACAATTCCTCCTTACTCACCCTATTGCTATAAGACGGTAGAATCCATGAGGACAATAGTTACACATTATCTACCTGTGTATTTGTGTTATTGGACTTTCTTCTTCACATATAAAAAAAATGAAGTGAGGGGAGCATGGGTGGCTCAGTTAGTTAAGCGTCTGCCTTCTGCTCAGCTCATCTCAGGGTTCTGGAATGGAGCCCCACATTGGGCTCCCTTCTCAGTGGGGACCTTGCTTCTCCCTCTCTGTCTCCCCCTGCTGTGTTCTCTCTCTTGCTCACTCTCTCTCAAATAAATAAATGAAATCTTTAAAGAAATAAAGTCATATTAAACACCAACTGAATATGATTTTGAGGGTTCAATCTAAGTGCATTTCCAAAATCCAAAATAGGAAGAAAAGAAGGAAACTATATGAACTATATGAGAATAATCAAGTCTTACATTTTACACACACACATGCACACGCACGCGCGCGCACACACACACACACACATAGCACCTCAGGTCATTATTGCAATGAAATTACCAAAAATTGAGGATCGTTTTGGAGGTGTCATGCCATATTAGAAAGTACGGTTGCTGGGTCTGTACTTAGAAAACTGGCTTCCAGTCCTTTTTAAGTTACAACTAGTTCACTTGGTACAATATTATCCTTAATTTTGCAATCAGTAACATATTTTTACTGACCCATTTATTATACTGAGTCTGAATTTTTGTTGTGTTTCTCCCCATTTGTTGAATAGTACCTCTTTAATAAGGCCTTTGTGTTGTTGCTCTTCAAGTCATTTGTTAGCAAAACTGCTGTTCTGTTGCAAATAATCTGCCTTTTCTCCTTTAGGGTTCTGCAGTTTTACTATGAACGGTGTAGATGTCAAGTTTCTTTTTCTTTGTCCTGCTCAGAATTTATTGAGCTTTCTAAATCTAAATATTCAGCCTCAGTTCCCCCTATTCCACTCTCCCATTGTAATTCCAATTAGATATGTTTTAGCTTTTTTGTTCTCTCTTCCCTCTGTCTTGACATTTGTTCAATTCTTAGCAGCTCAGGGAGTTCATAAATTCTCTCTTCAGCTTTGTCTACTTCACTATTTTGCTCATCTGTTTTGATGTTTCAATATAAGCTTAGGTATGTGTGCTTATTTTTGCATAATATATGTCTTTTCGAAAATATCTATTTTCAAAATTAATCTGCTAGTTCCATATTATTATATATAGGCTTCTCTTTGGTTAATTTAAGCGTGTTAAAAGTTACTGCGGTATTTTGTAACTTATGAAGTCTTTGCATGTCAAATTCTGTTTGTTCACTTTACTCCCACTTAGGTGGCCGTTTTTCCTTAAGAGTCTTGTGATTTTAGACTCCTTGGAACGTTATCTATGAGAAGGCTTTAAGGTCTGGCTTGAAAGTACTTTTTGTAGGGAGAATTTGTGCTTGTTTTACAGTATGTTTAGGACATTAACAATCAAAAGTCACTTTAAATTGATTCCTTACCAACAGTTTTTTGTACTACAAGATGATCCTAAATTCATCTGTAAAACTTTATGAAAACTGGCTGGGGATTACAAAGTCTCAGGAGAGATTCTATTTTTTTCTTTGACCAGCAAGAAAAATAATACGCAAAATTTTCCTTGATTTGTTCTTCTATGTGATGGGTCTATTTCCTGTTTGCCATTATTTTGATGGTAACATCCCATTGATTCTGGCTTTATAAAGGTCTCCTTATAAGATACTTGATCTTGGTAGGGCACTTCATTACAAAAACATTATATTTATGATGATGTAAAATAATACTAAACTAGAAGAATCTTTTTTCAGTTACCATTACAGAGTCATCACACCACCGACCCTCTCTTTGACCCTGGATTCCTAATTTGTAGAATTTATCATATAGCTATATATTTCACATATATAAAATGACAAATGTATACTTTGTTTATAAAAGACTATTAAAATAGTAAATTGTAAAATAGTAAATGATTGCAAGATTATTAATTAGTTTATGATACATGATAAAAAATATGCAGCTGGAGAAAAGAATGAAAAAAGTTTTCTATGGTGATATGGAATGGCTCCAGAATTTATTATGGAAGAAAAAAAAAGTTCAGAATATATATATACAATGATATTGTTTGTGTAAAATAAAGGAGAATGTAAATATGCAGATTCCGATTTTTATATTTACATAAAGAAATAATTTGAAGAATACATAAGAAAATAACCTAAAAGTCATATATGGAGATGAAAGTGAAAATTACATCAATGCAGTCAAAGGGGAAAGTGAGAGTTTTCAAGGTACATATTTTGATAAAATTTAGAGATTTTTCAAACCTGTTAATATATAAGTAATTTAAATAAAAGATATTTTAGATTTCATGTATTTTTACTTGTTTTCTATGAGCATCTAATGCACCCCACCATTAGAAATAGAAATCACCATATAAAGTGCTTAAAGCCATACATACTTATTGTAAAAACAGAAACCTGAAATTGCCCCTCCCTGAAAAAAATATAGATTTAAATCCTCCATGAAAAAAATATAGATTTAAATTTGTTTATATTTACATATAGAAATAACTAGAAGGATACATAAAACTAACATAGTTATTAGGTACGGGGTGATAATTATGTCAATTGGCCCTTTCTAAGTCAGAAATGTTAACCACAGAAATAGTCCTGCTATTTCTGTCAGATACACACGTGTGTGCATATGTGTATGTGTATATATATAAACCTGTGTACTGGGACAATGATAAAGGGGTATTAAAGGTATATATGCACAATCTAACGGTTACATAAACACTATTTTTTCTGAAATAGATTCATATTAGTTATTTGTTTTCTTTTTTTTTTTTTAAGATTTTATTTGTTTATTTGACAGAGAACACAAGTAGGCAGAGAGGCAGGCAGAGAGAGAGGAAGGGAAGCAGGCTCACCGCTGAGCAGAGAGCCCGATGTGGGGCTTGATCCCAGGGTCCTGGGATCATGACCTGAGCTGAAGGCAGAGGCTTTAACCCACTGAGCCACCCAGGTGCCCCATAGTTATTTGTTTTCATCTCCATTACACTATGCAAATATTTGCATGGCAGTACAAAATTTTAATATCTGGATGTACATTTTTTCTTATTTATTTAAAGTAATTCTTCTTGCTGGGCATTTAAACTGTTAGAGTTTGTTTTGGTTTTAATTACTAAAATGTTGTAATAAACAAAATCACATTTTTGCTCCATTTTCAAATCATGTTATCTTCTTCTTTTGGTTTCTTTAAAATTGCTCTAGCACAATGTGAGATATAAATAAAATATTTGAGAATATAGCCTTCATTACATAAAATATATTATAATTGTTCATTTGCTTCTATATGCATTTTATTAGTCCATGAACTTATTTAAAAAAAGGGGGTTGTGAAATACCTTTGTTTCTATATCCTATTCGCTGAATAGTGTCTTTTGTATAAAGGGTGTTCGTTAGAAGTTTAACTAATACATGGCCACATTCTAATTTCAGTAAGTAAAACGAGCATCTACTTGTGATTTCTGCCCTAGTAACACATATACATGTGCATACACACACACACACATACACACAAATGAATATATATATGTGTATATGTATATATGTATATGTATACATATATACATATACACATATATATATAAAGTTTTACTCTCCCTGATATAAATGAGTACAGAGCTATTTACTGTTTCATTGGATTTCATCAAGATTTGGCTCTTTAACCTAAAATGCTTTGGACTTTTTGGGTGTAAAGCCACTCTAATAAAAGTCATAATTATTCAAATATAATAAATCGACTATGTTTCACTTTAACTCCCCTGTCCCAAAGAAAGTTCTCTTTTTAAAATATTTTCTTTTTTCCTTATAATGAAAACTGTATTAATGTTACACTTACAAGTATTAAAACCTCTTTTTCTTTAGACATCTTTGCTTAACTTTTGAAAAACTGTATTAATGAAATTTCTTTCACTACAACTACAAAGTCTAAGTAGCTTAGTCTAGCCAGAATTACGTGACTAAAGATCAATATCTGAGCAAAACAGCCATTCTTTGAAAGTCTGAAATTATACCTTCTTTGGACAAAAGGGGAATTGGTTTTAACCTAAAACCAAATTGTTGTTTGTCAGGAGAAATTTATTGCATTTTGAAGCACCATAAGATAAGCCTATTTTGACATAGGCTGCAATTTCTTTTTTGCAAGCCAGTATTTATTTAAGACTATTTTGTTTTCACTATGCATATTTCTGGCTTTTCCCTCCCAAGCTGTTTGCTGTTTTATAGCAAATGAAAATATGTTTGCGGAAATTGCATATAAAACTGTTTATTGAGACTTAAATCTTCTCTGGCTGTGTTTTTTTCCCCAAAACCTCATTGTTACAGTCCCCTCCTTCCCTCTCTCTCTGTCTCTCTTCCTTCTTCCTTCCCTCCCTTCCCTCCTCTCAGCTTCTCACTCTCTCTTCAAGAGCCATTATTTAATTAAAATCCTATATCATGTATAACCTTGGTATGTCATTCAATCCACTAGTTTGGCTGGAGCACAGTGAGGTAAAGTTCAATTATTTAATGCTGCTAAGCAGATGAGTAAAGAATAGTTGCATGCCCAGGATCCAAAGACATTTATATTTCACATGTAAATGTAAGAAGGTAATTTTTGCATATTTTATTGGTAAGAATTTAGGTTTGGCTGTATACAGAGACTCAATATCAGCTTAACCAAAATAGAAATGTAATTATTTTCTGAAAATAAGTTGAAGTGTAATGGGTTAGAACTCATACCATAATTCTAGTACTGTGGTGCCATAGTGGTCCATAACTGGGCTGCTTCCGGTTTGCTGGTGTTCAAACTTAGGATGCAATCCAAGAAACTGGATGCAGGAAATTGGAAGAAGAGCCTTGACCTTACCATTTAGACAATAATGTCAAAATAATTGAAAAATAATTTACCTCTCTCTCTTCATAGATACAGATATAGATATAGATAGATATAGTTACATAGACTATAATTAGTTAAAGGGTTTACCTAGCTATAAGAGAGGCATGAAAATGTGGTATCTATATTAGATGGCCACAAGCCTGCCTAATATTTAGAAATTCCATTGCTAATGAGGAGAGGACATAAATTAACAGTAACTGGAGATTCATTAAATTATTTTTAGGAGGAAATAGAAAGATAGTTTCAATAAGGCAGAAAAATAGTTTAGTAACAGAAAGTCTTGGAGTGAAAAATGTTTTTAAGTGGGGCTAATATTCAGTATTTTTATACTGATTTCACTGTTCTATTAGAAAGGGAAATCTGTTGATGTAAGATGGAAAGAGGAAACTCGCAGAAATAGAGTTCTCAAAGGTGTGTTAGGAAATAGTGACATAAGTCAGACAGAAAAGGACAAATCCTATATGCCACATCAATGATAGTATATTCCATGGAAACATATTGAAGGAAACATATTAATATTCATGGAAACTCTGAGGTAGATGTGGGATAGCCACAGAGTTGAAAGTTGTAACAATTGGATTTTTGCCGGACAAGTTTTACAAAAGGAAGAAAGAAACAATAAGAGGGTGGTAATATTTATAATGAAAACCATATGATGCTTGCTGGGTATGAAAGGAAGTGAGATGTGAGGGGACTGAAAGATAGGAAGGGTGGTCAAGTCAATGCTTTGACAGTTATGACAGGGTTGAGGAATAATGGAGTAAGGGTAGAGGTCATGTGAGATGGAAAGTTAAGTGGTAGTGATCAGAATGAGGTGTGGACCTTGAGCTTGGCTATAGAAATGCATTGCTGAGATGGGTAGAATCAATGAAAAGAAGGTGGTAAAGATTTTTACAAGTTAGGTGTCTGTGAAAAATCTCCTAGATTGTTAAATTTATTCTGAATGATGACAAGAGCAAAGGAAGAGCAAGCAACATGGTATGTGCTAAGATCTTCAGTGACCATGAGGACATAACCAGGATGGCAGAGATGACTGCAACAAGGAAGAGGAGTAGTTGATATAGTTTGATGGTATTTGCTTCATAGAACCTGTGGAGTTTTGTGGAGAAGGAAGGAAAAACTATCTGAAATGATAATGAGAATCAAGGGAAGTGCCTACTTAACTTCCAGGGGTCATGACATTTGAAAAGTCTGTATGGGAACTAACTTCTCAGGGAACAACTGGCTTACCATAAGAGCAACATGTTAAGAGATATTCAGAGAAGAGAGTGGGGATCAAGAGAATGCTGGTGATGACAGACCATGAGTTACAGAGAGCAGAGTTGAGGAGTTCATGCCCAAGATATCTGAGTCAGATTAAGGGATATTTAAAGCGTTGTAGAGAGCAGGGATGGCTTCAAAGACTCAGACTCCTTGTGGTAACAGAATTAACAAGACTGTAAAACAAGATGGTAATTATAGTCATCAGGGGATAAAAGGTTGAAATCTTAAACAATTTGCCATGATTCAACAAGGATCATGCATATGGGTGGTGTGGCAATCTCAGAAGAAGTCACCTTTTTAATTTCATAGACACTTGTTTAAATTTCTTGGTGCAGAACAAAGATAAGGAGGGCTTTCCAGGAGAATAGAGATGACCTGACACTTTTAAGATGTAGAAATATGTACTACATGTTGAGACCTTGGTTAGGCGGTTCTCGAGATACAGATGAATCTTTTTTTTTAAAGATTTATTTAGGGGCGCCTGGGTGGCTCAGTGGGTTAAAGCCTCTGCCTTCGGCTCAGGTCATGATCCCAGAGTTCTGGGATCGAGTCCTGCATCAGGCTCTCTGCTCAGCGGGGAGCTTGCTTTCCCCCTCTCTCTCTGCCTACTTGTGAACTCTGTCAAATAAATAAATAAAATCTTAAAAAAAAAAGATTTATTTATTTTATAGACATAGAGTGAAAGAAAGAGAGAGTGTGTGTGCAAGTGGGGGGAGGGGCAGAGGGAGAGAGAGCATCTCAAGCAGACTCCTTGCTGAGTGCTGAGCTCCATGGGGGACTCCAACTCACAGCCTTAAGATTATGACCCCAGCTGAAACCAAGAGTCACCAGAGGCTCAACTGACTGAGACACCCAGGTGCCCTGATACAGATGAATCTTAAAAATCCTCATGAAATATACATTCTTAGATGTCTATGACATAGAAGTCTAAGAAAGCTCACTATATATATTCACTCTATATATTCATATATACATATAATGCTCACTATATATATATATATATATATATATATATTCATTGCCTGGTATAGGGTTACTCACTCAATAGCTATTAACTGTATGTATTCCTGAAAGACTTTACTTGGTCTTCACTAAGCTACTCCTCACTTAATTCTTATGATAACTTAATGAGGGAGTAATGTAATTAGACTTAAGTATATTTTATAAATGAACAAACTAACATTTAAGCAGAAAAAATAGATATTTTTTCAAGTCATATAGCTAATAAGTGGTAAAGGCTGGATTGAAACACAGAGCACCCGATTTAAATCCTGTAATCTTACATTGAAAACATGAAAATTATACCGCCCACATTATTATGGAGAATCTCAAGTTATATCCAGAAAAAAGGGAGATAAATTGTCAAACACAGCATGATGGGATACACAAATGGGGCAAGTAGAGAAACACAGAACAGATATGATTTGAGATGAATCTTGAAGAATCAGTAACAAATATTCAGATGAGGAGGAGAGATGTCTTCTCAAGCAGGGGTATTAACACAGAGAAAGTTCAAAGGTATGAAGGGCACAGTGAGACTTTGGAACAAGTGATTAAAATGTAGGTATGTGTATATGTAAGTTCTGGAAGTTTAGAAGAACTGGATGTAGATAGTAATGAGCTTTGTATTTGATTCTAAGTAAGCCAGACTTTATCATGAAAGCACTAAGTAGATACTAAACTTTTTTTTTTTTTTTTTTTAGGATAGGGATATATTTGAATTTGTGTTTTAGAATTATCCCTTTGGAAAGAGTGATAGATTGAAAAGGGTTCAGTTTGAAAACAGGGGACTATTGCAATATGTAACATTCCCTGTTTCGTATGTTATTGCTCAGAAAATTTAATTAAGTATGAAGTCAGAACAGCTTTTTTTTTTTCCCACTTCCCAGACAACTCATTTGATAAACATTTCTTCCCTCTCAACCTATGAGCTAAATTTACTGGTTGTAGGGTATCATAGTACCTTGACTGTATCTAGATAAAGGTCATCCCCAAATCAGACTTCACAGGACACAAATAGTACCATAACAAGATTTTGGAAAGGCTGCATAATGCAACTGGCATTTGATGAGTGTGTGTATATGTGTGTGTAAACTTTTATGTGAGCATGCATGGGTACATATTGGTGTGGGAGAAAAAGGTGTGAAGGGGCTCAGCAGAATGAGGTAGGGGCATATGCCAGTGTGAGAAAAGTAAAGTTTATGCCACACTGCAGTTTTGCAGCTAATCTGTGAGACTGCTGAGACACCATCCTGTGCTACTCCTGTCACTTCAGTAGGAGACATATGCCATATATCACCAAATATTACACCCCAAATGGAAAGACACTGTGAAACAATGGCTCTCACCCTTTTTCCTTAACTAACACTGCAGTTCATTTGAAAGAGTCTCAGTGATTTGAAACAAAAAGGAGTTCAATGTTGCATGAAGAAGGATACAAAATCTAGGGGAATGGAAAGCATCTTCTTATATGCTGCTCTGAGTGACTACAGAACATCTACTACCAGAAGTGACATCTTTAATCACATTCTTTTGTTCAACAAATATTAAAAGCCTGCTGTGATCCAGGCACTGTGGATGCAGAAACAAATAATGTAGAGCTCTATATTTGAAATTCTCTAGTAAAGGTAAAGAGTAAAGATCCATGTTGCAATATTTCTAGTAGAGATAGGAACAGAGAACCTGGAGGACCTCACAAAGGAAACTACTAGTTATGCTTTGGGACAAAAAGAAATATTATAGGGATTATGTTCCAGACACTAAAGTGGGCAATTTATGTATGATCAATATCAGGCCCCAGACCAAAGGGTTATTGTTTAGATTTGGATTTCAAACAGAGCTTCTAATCCTGTGCTACTTCATTACACCACACTGCTTCCAATAACTTCCAATAAGGTGTGCTGAGATATAAGATTCCACATGAGAAGAGATGAACCTTAAATAGAGAAACCCCAGAAGCACTTGACTTCCAAGTTCTTCTGGTCTGTGAAGAGTCTTCATGCAGATAGAGCCGGTGTGGGAACAATGGTTGGAATTACAAATGGATCCCTATGAAAAAAATACTTTCTAACACCCAGATTATCAGCAATTGAAACATCTTTCTCACATGGGGGTAGTATTCCTGCTACTGAAGATATTTAGTATGACTGGTGAGACAAAGAGAAAAACAGCTTCTAAACTCTCTTCAGATTAAATTCTACTGCTACTCAATAAAAATTGAAAAGATATCTGTAAAAAACATGGAGGCAAAGTGGTATTATAGAGTCATAGCAATAACTAAATGAAAGAAAACTTAGAAACACCAGGTTCAACTCCAAATTTCTTTGTACATATAAAAGAGCAAGAAGTAAATAGGCTAAAATATGTACCAGAGCCAACTGTACTCTACTAGCACTATCTTAAGCAATGGCTGGATATTTGGGACAGCAAGGCTCTAGAAACTTAAAAGAAAGTACAGAGCTACAGGTACCTGCTGTAGGAAAGCCTGGTACAGGGGCTTAGGTGTCACTGTAACAATGAGGGGTTCTAGACAGATAGGTTTAGTGGAAAGGTACTCGGTACCTGAGAATTAAAGAAAAAGAAGGAAAGGACAATCAAAGGGGTACAATATTTTAAATTTAACATCTTTAAAAATTAGCTGATCCTCACCAAGTCATGCTGACCAAGTAGAGTTTGTTTTTAGAACTCAGTGTACAAAAGGAAAAAAAAAAAAAAAAAAAAGAAAAGAACTCAGTGTATGAATGCGAAGGCAGACAAAAGGGATGCCTTAATTTATATGCCATATAAAACTCCCTATTAAAGTAGCCATGGGGTATTTATATATTAAATAAATGCATGAGCAATTCTGCCAAAGACTAGTGAATTCTTGGATTTTCTGTGAAATGCTCTTGGTCCAAAGCTAGGGATATCCATACATATAATAGATCATTGGTAGCATTTTATAAAAAGTCAACATGCACTTTTGGATGCAGATCTCAGGACTAGGATATTTCTATATATTTTTATTTCATTCACTAATTGAATTATTCATTGATTTGGATTTTTTACAGTTTTTCTACCATAAGTAGAAAAACATACTAAATCAAACAATTTAAATAGCATTTTAGCAATTAGATTGATTTAATATAATACACACTTTACCATGAGTGCTATCTCTTTAACCTTGAACAGTGTTTAGCCTCTTTGAATTTTTGCTTTTGTCTCAGTAACACAGATATTTTATTTGCCTAATATGGTTGCTGAAATCAATCAATAAGACACATTTTTATTACTCTTCAATGTATTTGTTTACTATTTACTGAGCAGTTGAATAAACACTATGTTCTGGAATAGACACTTGAGACATAAAAATGAGTAATATGCATGTTACCTGAAGAAATGACCCCAACAGAGTGCAAAGGAGATATTGAGTCCCTGGAAGATTTTAGCTATATGATTTATAGAATAATTTGAGTAAATATTTGTTAGTTGAATGGTGAATTTACAATAACAATATCTTTTCATAAGAACGATTCTTTAGTTATAAAATATTTGAGATAGGGAAAGTCACAGGTCAATGACTGAGGATTATATTTTATATACTGTGTTACTGTACTATTATTTACATCATTACATTTGCTACTCACAGCCATCTTGTAGTGTCAACAATTGGGCATTATTATATTTACTCTTATTTATAAAAGAAATATAAGCTCAGAGAAATGAAGTGGATGTTTCAGTATCACTTAGCTAATAAGATATAGGTTTTAGGTTATCAGAATTCAAAATCCAATTGCTTCTTGCTGACCCAGGCTGTCTCCATATAAGCTGTGTTATACTCAAAAAGGCTGCATGTCGGTAGCAGAACTTAAGTATTAGTTGTTATTTGGTGAGGGATGGGGGAAAGAATCAAAAAGATTATTCCAGTTTATATCATAACTAGAAAGAATAATCAAATAGTAACTATGATCTGATATCACTTTGGTTGTGTGGTCCATTTGCCCTTAAAACTAAGTAAAATTTTGTCATTAGTGGGTTTTACCCATTTGTCTTAATTATCCTCAAGGGAATAACTGTGTAAATGGAGACGATAAAATGTTTGCTTTAATTTTATTCGTTTGAAGTAATCAAATCTGGCACCAAATGCATTTGGATGTCTGTCTTTAATTATCCCAACCACAGAAGTTCTCCATTTCTCTCCATCTCTTTTTGTTAAGACCATTAAGGTGTTAAGTGCAAAGTTATTGCTTGATGAAGCAAGGCTCCAGACAGTCTGAGCTGAGAAAAACCAGCACTGTGACTTAGTTGCCACAAGATACTGTTGATCAAACATTAGGTAACTTGGGACAGTATTAGATTTTTTAAAAGTCAATAAAGGAAGACTAGTGAGTAGTTCAGAAAGGATATTCCAAAACAGAGTTTCAATAAAGTTGTTGATATTTTCTTCAAGGTCTTAGAATGTCTTCATTTTGAATAAGGTTGTAGTTTACAAGAAAAAGAAAAAGAAACATTGTTGTAGGTCATATGAATAAAGTTATTTTGTTTTCTTTTAGAAAGGACTTGTCTCATTTAAAAGTACACATGTAAAAAGAAAAGTTTGTACAACATACTGACTTTATATTAAAATTTTAGTCTATCACTAAAACTGTTCAAAATGTTAATGGTAAAATATTTTTTTTAGAAACCGTATTTAACATTAAATATAAATTTATATTATTTTTAAGAGACTTTTTTTTAAAAGATTTTATTTATTTATTTGTCAGAGGGACAAATTTATTTATTTGTCAGAGGGAGAGAGAGAACAAGCAGGGAGAGTGGCAGGCAGAGGGAGAAGCAGGCTCCTCACTGAGCAAGGACCCTGAGAACTTGATCCCAGGACCCTGGGATCATGACCTGAGCAAAGGCAGAGGCTTAACTGACTGAGCCACCCAGGCGTCCCAAATTTATATTAGTGTTTAGTATATGTGCTGCTGAAGCGAACACTATATTAGTTTTTAAAAAGTCCTTATTTGAGGGGTACCTGCGTGGCTCAGTCAGTTAAGCCTCAGAGTCTTGGTTTTAGCACAGGTAATGATCTTTAGCCCAGGTTGGGCTCCTTGCTCAGCAGGGAGCCTATCTGCAGGATTCTCTCCTGCCCTTCCCCCTGCTTACAAGCACTTATCTCTCCCACTCTCTCTCTCAAAATAAACAAATAAATCTTTAAAAAGAAAGCCCTTATTTGATAAATTTTATTTTCTGTAGTTCTCTTGGAATTCAGAGGTCTTCATGTTATCAGTAGGAAACCTCTTTTACCTAATTTGTAAGTTTTTTAGGAAAAAATAGGTATATCTGTTTCCTTATTATTTGCAATTTAGAGGAAACACTTCCATTTTACTCAGAAAGTTGTGTGAGGATTCTATGTTGGAGCTTTTCTTGGGCAGATGTAAAGCTTCAGGTTTTTCATAGCCTTACATTCTCCACCCAACAGAAAAGTCATCCTAGACAAGAGCTCTGAAGAGAGTTTTGAGATGAGCTAGACAGATAAACTTTTAAATTCTTCCCAAAGCTTTGCTTTTGTAAGAAAATCCTATAATTTGAAAAGAAAAGCCTTTTACTTTTAGACAGCTCCTGTGGCTGGTAACAATCTTGGTATCAAGAACTTAATACAAAAAGGCTAAATCACCTGGGGATAAATCAATTGTTGCAATGAAGTTCAGCCTTTTTCCTTGGACTGAACTCTAAAAGCTGAATTAAAAAAATGTAAAGTGTAAACTAGATCTAGGTTAACTAGGATTGAACTTCCAATTTCATAATCAGTGAAAGTCCTGTAATTCCTTCAAATTTCTCGTGTTTACTTCCTTGTGGTTCTTCTTCAGAAGTCTGTATTTACAAGTTTTGATGATGTTCCTTCACAACAACCCTGGTACAGAATTAAGCCTATTACCCAATTTGTACCACATATTATTTCATACCTTGCACATCATAAAAATTACACTTCATAGACATTTGAAAAGATCATGGAGATGATCACACCTGCCTGTGATCTTGCTGGCTTCCCCACTCTTACTGTAGTTCTTCATCTCTTTCTTTGGTTTGTCCCCCCAAAGGGGGAAAAAAAAAGAATGAATGAAAAAGAAAAGAAAAAAAAGAAACATGAAACCCAACCAGATAACCAACCAAGCAACCAACCAACTCTCCCTTTTCTACTTAATCAAGGACTTCGAGTCCTTGCCAGTTTAGGACCTAAACCAGTGATGCATACTGAAGAAAAAAAAAAAAAAAACAAACTTTCAATTAAAAAGTCTTTACCAGAGCTTCCCAAATGTCTTCCCATTTTGGAGCACATAGAAAATCATAATATTTATTCAGTACTATGAGATCAAGCAAGAAGTTACTAGGAACCGAATTTAAATGTCTTGAAGCCTCCAACCACCAGCACTGAGAGGGCCAGTTTTCCAGCCCACCCGTAAGTATTTTAATGTCCAACAGTAGACTCAGGAACGTGGCCTATTAAGATTTGGGCTATGGTCTTCACAGGAGACTAGTGTGATTATTGAAGAAGGAGAGACAGATGAGAGAGGATGTTAGGAAAGATTAAGGAATATCTCTAGATATCACTTACACACCAACCCCCCAAAAATCAATGATTACAGAATCGTGGTGCTGACAAAAGGACATATTACAAATATTCTATTCCTAAATGTGCATCTCCAATTAAGTCTTTTCTCCTGGACTCCAACTTCCTATGGCTCCAATTGTATTTTCTTTGTAGTTTTCAAACTCAAACTTTACTAAACTTCATCTTCCTCATAGTAGTACTTTTCCTACATTTATTACCATCTAGTTCAGCTGGACTTTTACTCACTTCCTTAAATATGCCCCACCCCTTTACTTCTGACAAAGAATGAGAAGACCAAGATCCAGTATTTGGGGGAATGAAAAACCTGGATGTTTTACTTTCTTAGGAACAGATTGCTATGCTGCTCAGGCATTGCTTCTCTGAGCAGAGCAGACTGCTGTTGTTACATAGGGTTTGAAGAATGTACAGAATTTGGGGGATCGATTGATATTGAGGCATGCATATTGTATCTAATTAGTTGATTGGTTTTCAGAGATCTCTACTGAAAATATTTAGGGACATCAGGGTGGCTCAGTTAGTTAAGCATCTGCATTTGGTTCAGGTCATGATCTCAGGGTCCTAGGATCAAGCCCCACATCAGGTTCCTTGCTCAGTGGGGAATCTGCTTCCCTCTCTCACTCTGCCCCCACCCACCCACTTGTGCTTTCTCTCAAATAAATAAATTTTTTTTTTCTGATACCTAGGAACTTCCATTTATTTAATTAATTAATTTATTTTTTAAAATAAACATATAATGTATTATTAGCCCCAGGGGTACAGGTCTGTGAATCACCAGGTTTACACACTTCACAGCACTCACCATAGCACATACCCTCCCCAGTGTCCATAACCCCACCACCCTCTCCCTACCCCCCTACCCCCAGCAACCCTCAGTTTGTTTTGTGAGATTAAGAGTCTCTAATGATGTGTCTCCCTCCCAATCCCATCTTGTTTCATTTATTCTTTTCCTACCCCCAAACCCCCCATGTTGCATCTCCACGTCCTCATATCAGGGAGATCATATGATAGTTGTCTTTCTCCGATTGACTTATTTTGCTAAGCATAACACCCTCTAGTTCCATCCACACCATCACAAATGGCAAGATTTCATTTCTTTAGATGGCTGCATAGCATTCCATTGTATATATATACCACCTCTTCTTTATCCATTCATCTGCAGATGGACATCTAGGTTCTTTCCATAGGTTGGCTATTGTGGACATTGCTGCTATAAACATTCAGGTACATGTGCCCCTTCAGATCACTAGTTTTGTATCTTTAGGGTAAATACCCAATAGTGCAATTGCTGGGTCATTGGGTAGCTCTATTTTCAACATATTGAGGAAACTTCATGCTGTTTTCCAGAGTGGTTGCACCAGCTTGCATTCCCACCAATAGTGTAGGAGGGTTCCCCTTTTTCTGCATTCTCGCCAGCATCTGTTATTTCCTGACTTGTTAATTTTAGCCATTCTGACTGGTGTGAGGTGGTATCTCATTGTGGTTTTGGTTTGTATTTCCCTGATGCCGAGTGATGTGGAGTGCTTTTTCATGTGTCTATTGGCCTGTCTTCTTTGCAGAAATGTCTGTTCATGTCCTCTGCCCATTTCTTGATTGGATTATTTGTTCTTTGGGTGTTGACTTTGCTAAGCTCTTTATAGATTTTGGATACTAGCCCTTTATCTGATATGTCATTTGCAAATATCTTCTCCCATTCTGTCATTGTCTTTTGGTTTTGTTGACTGTTTCCTTTGCTGTGCAAAAGCTTTTGATCTTGATGAAGTCCCAGTAGTTCATTTTTGCCCTTGCTTCCCTTGCCTTTGGCAATGTTCCTAGGAAGAAGTTGCTGCGGTTGAGGTGGAAGAGGTTGCTGCCTGTGTTCTCCTCAAGGATTTTGATGGATTCCTTTCTCACATTGAGATCCTTCATCCATTTTGATTCTATTTTCATGTGTGGTGTAAGGAAACGGTCCAATCAAATAAATAAAATCTTAAAAAATATATTTAAATACATGAGTGAAGATATTTTTTATTTATGGCACTTATAAGAGTTTTTATTGGAGTATTTTCATTTCTGATTGGCTGACTCTTTAAATGTGAGGAATTATCACTGATTGATCAGTTTTTAAGAACATGTTCATTGAAGCAAGCTGTCCACATTAATTGACCTAAAGAGTTTAAAATGCATTTCTGGTGGCTACTTGTTACCATGGCTAGATTAAAAAAAAAAAAAAAAAAAAGTCTTCTTTTTCTAAAAGTGTGGGGACTTGTTTTATTCTCATTTGCCCAGTACTTATCCTTACTTGCTTAGTGTCTCTTTAAGATTCAGCTTACTTGTCACTTCCTCAGGGATAGTGTTCTCCATCAGACTTACTAGGTTTGCCTGCTAGAATTCACCATTTTACCTTCTCCTAATGCACACCCTATTGCTATTACTGCTCTTTCTGTCTTGCCTGCTAGACTATAATCTTCATAGTGAAAGGAGCTGTATCTTTGTATAACAATGTATATTTCTTATTACCTATTGGACATGAGGGTTGGAAAGAGACTACATTTAGCCTACAATTATGTCTCAGAACACACAGAGGGTCAGAGCCCTCTTCCAGCCCTACATCTACTGACACCAAAACCAGGGCTCCTTCCACCATACCTCGGTGTCTTCTATAAGCAATATTTAGAAGGAAAGGATAGGAGTCTCCAAAATTTGTTTAAAAAGTCATCCTCATTCTTCTACAGAATTCTGGATAATTCTTCTTAATACTGTAAGAAACCTTCTTGGGAGCAAAAGAAAAGTACCCCTTGTAAAACTTTCAGCAGGGAATAGCCACTATATCTCTCTAATATACTGTGCTGTTAAATTATTATCACATTATTATAGCAACAATGAGATATGCCAGGGAATGATGGAATGCCAACCAGCTTCTACAAACAAGAAATATATACTTATATTCTGTGAAAGAAGTCAGTCAAGCAGAAACTTTTCTAATAACTGGCAGTGTACCAACTTTCACTGAAAGCAGACTGATAGCCTTATGATATTTGGAGGGTACTCTTTATTTTTACCTTTATTATTTTCATTCTTGGTAGGAGAATTTAGATCTAAGTGATGTTATCTCATCAACATTATTTGAACATCTAAGAATCTTCATTTACTATCACTAACACAGGTAACAAAGTAATGGCTCTGTACAGGGTGGCCTTTTTTTGTTAAATATAACCCCCCTCTTTGTTTTTTCAATACAAAGTTCCATTTTATTTCATTTATTAGAAATAACTACATACTTCATCCGAACTACTCAAAAACACCTCATCTGAATGTTTCTGGCTTTAGGATAGAAGCCTCTGTCTCTCAAAATACAGGTTTTGATATATTAAGGCTCAAGTAGAACTATATAAACATAAACTTGCAAAGTACCCCAAGAAATTTCACTAAAAGAAATCAATCCTTGTAGAACAGAGAGCCAAGAAAATAGGCTCAGAAAAGAAGCAAGTTTTGCTATTGAAAGGGAAAGAGATTTTTTTTTTAAATATGGAGATTTCTGGTGAAAGTGACAAAATTATAAAAAAAAATTAAAAAAAAAAGATTTGTGTTCTGGAAGCCTCATTTCATCCAATGGGTAAATAATTTAAAGGAAATTATTTTTATATCAAAACAACATAAAGAGGATTAAAATAAAAACTTAAAAGAAACATAAGCCTGGTGAAGAACATACACTATCTTCTAAATGTTTGCTTAAGGATATGTGCTCACATTTCTCAACTACATTAGCCAGAGCACTTGGAAAGCCCTGGAGTATGGATTAGTGTTTGCTCTCTTTTATTTTTTTTTTCTTTCCTCCAGCTCATCTTCTCTATGATATTAAATTTTAAGTGGAAATATCTATATTCTTGAAGTCTTGAAGAAACAAGAGACACAGGAGAAAATATTTTCTTAGGTTGGGGATGGGTAGAATTTTGGGTATTAAGGACTGTTAAAATCTGTTGGAATGCATTGTGAGAATATTTGGCACTGAACAATAAAAAGATACTACCACAGAAGTTGGAAATGAAAGAAAGCAGTTCACAAATGGTTGTTAAAAGAATAACAGATGTCAGTAATGGTCAGATACATTTTTGGGCCCAGTGAATAAGACATCTAATATGGGTTTTCTGAACCGACTGTGTAGAGATCATGAGCCTCCCCAAAGTTGTAGTTGAGAATAAATTCAGAGAAAAACTCCTTTTTAAGATCTATTGAGTTATAACTGACATATAAAATTATATTTAAAGTATACATCATAATTATTTGATGTATTTTTCCATTGTGAAAGGATTTCCTCACCTAGTTAATTAACACATCCATCACCTCACACATTTATCTTTTTTTTTTTTTTTTGGTGAGAACATTTTGTTTCAATGTTTATCTTGATTTGAGTATAGTTGACACACAACATTACATTAGTTTCAGATGTAGCATAATGATTCAACTTCTCTGTTATGCTATGCTCACCACAAGTGTAGCTGCCATCTGTCTTAGTGAGAATATCTCATTTCTATTCTCTTAGCAAACTTCTTTTATATGATACAGTGATATCAACTAAACTTGCCATGTTTTACATTAAATCCTTAGACCTTATCTATTTCATAACTGAAATTTTGTACTCTTTGACCAGTCTCTCCCCATTTCTTCTACTCTACAGCCTCTGGCAACCACTTTTCTACTCCTTTCTGAGTTTGATTTTTTTTTCTAGAACAAAATTTCTTTGTTAAAATATTCATGGGATAGTATGTCCAGAGGCACGAAGGGAGTGCTGTACATATAGACTGAAGAAGATGTCATTTGTAGGAAATTATGAACAAAACAGTGTGACTATTATATACAGTGACCTGCTTCTAAAAAACATGAAAACATGAACAATGATTTTTTTCCTTTTTTTCCAAGTTTTTAATTAAATTCCAGAGAGTTAACATACAGTGTTATATTAGTTTTAGGTGCAGAATTTAGTGATTCATCACTTACATACAACACCCAGTGTTCAACATAACAAGTTCTCTCCTTAACACCCATCACCTAGTTAACCCATCCCTCTGCCCACCTCTCCTCCAGCAACCTTCAGTTTGTTCTCTATACTTAAGAGTCCCTTTTTTTCTTTATTCTCCTTATGTCCATCTGTCTTGTTTTTTAAATTCCACATATGAGTGAAACCATATGGCATTTTTTTTCTCTCACTGACTTATTTTGCTTAGCATTATATTATCTAGCTCCATCCACATTGTGGATGCAATGGCATCTTGTAAATGGCAAGATTTCATTCTTTTTTTTATGGCTGAATAACATAGCATTGCATATCTATATCACATCTTCTTTATCTACTCAGATAATGGGTGTTTAATTGAGATTGGTGAAATCATGAACTTTACAAAAAAGGACCTTAGTTGACTTTGAAAAAAGAGAATGTGTATCAGATGTTTGAAAAAGAAAGGATGGCTCATGCTAAAAAGGTATTTAAGAAATCACAAAGTCCTGAAAGAATAGAAAATATTTAGGGGATTACATATAGTTTAGTTTACTACTGCTTGCAAAAGATTAACAAAAAATGAAAATAATAAGAAAGTCCTGACTTGTTATAAACATCCCTCTTAGAACTACTTTTGCTGCATCCCAAAGATTTTGGACCATTGAATATTTTTATTTTTATTTGCTTCCATGTAATTTTTTATGTCTTCTTTGATTTCTTGGTTGACCATTCATTGTTTAATAGCATGTAATTGAACCTACAGACCTACGGGCCTACCTCAAAAGCAAGAAAAATTTTAAATAACTTTATGCTTAAAGGACCTAGAAAAAGGAAAACAAACAAAATCCCAAACCAGCAAAATGAGGGAAATAATAAAGATTAGAAAATAAATAGATAATATACAAACTAAAAATACAAAAGAACACATCAATGAAACAAGTGGCTGGTTCTCTGGAAAGATCAACAAAATTGATAAAGCTCTAGCCAGACTCATCCAAAAAAAAAAAAAAAAGAGAGAGAGAGAGCAGACGCAAATAAAACAAACAAAAAAAAAATACACAAATGAAAGAGGAGAGATAACCAACAGCACAGAAATAAAAACAATCATAAGAGAATATTATGAAAAATTATATTTGACAATCCAGAAGAAATGCAGAAATTCCTAGAAACAGATAATCTACCAAAACTGAAACAGGAAGAAATAGGAAATTTGAACAGACTGATTACCAGCAATGAAATTGAATCAGTATTAAAAACTTCCCGGGGCACCTGGGTGGCTCAGTGGGTTAAGTCACTGCCTTCGGCTCAGGTCATGATCTCGGGGTTCTGGGGTCGAGTCCCGCATCTGGCTCTCTGCTCAGCGGGGAGTCTGCTTCCCTCTCTCTCTCTCTCTCTGCTTACTTGTGATCTCTCTCTGTCAAATAAATAAAATCTTTAAAAAAAAAAAAAAAAAAAACTTCCCAACAAACAGAAGTCCTGGATCAGATGATTTCACAGGCAAATTCTACCAAACATAAAAAAAAAAAAAAGTCAATACCTATAATTCTCAAAGGATTCCAAAAAACAGAAGAGGAAGGAAAATTCACAAACTGGTACAGCCACTGAGGAAGATGATATGGAGGTTCCTCAAGAAGTTAAAAATAAAACTACCCTAGGATCCAGCAATTGTAGTACTGAGTATTTACCCAAAGAATACAAAAACACTAATTCAAAGAGATACATGCACCTCTATGTTTACAGCGGCATTATTTACCATAGCCAAGATATGAAAGCAGTCCAAGTCCATTGATTGATAAATGGATAAATAAGATGTGGTTTATATATACAAAATCTTTTGTTCTTTTATGACCATCTCATTTGCAATGACATGGATGGAGTTAGAAAGTATAATGCTAAGCAAAATAAGTCAGTCAGATAAAGACAAATAACCATATGATTTTACCCATACTCATATATAGAATTGAAGAAACAGAACAAACAAGCAAAGGGGAAAGAGAGAGCAAGATCAACAAAGAAACAGACTCTTTACTACAGAAAACAAACTGATGGTTACTAGAGGAGAGGTGGATGGGATTAAAGAAAACACTTATGAAAAAAAAAAAAGAAAATTGTATGAAAGATGTTTTAGCTCTTTATGACTGAATAACAAATTACCCTCAACCTTAGTGGTTAAAACAACTGACATTTATTTTTCTCATGGTTTCGTGGATCAGGAATCTGGGAGCAGTTTAGCTGAGTGATTCTGTCTCAAGGTCTTTCATAAGATTGCAATAAAACTGCATCATTTGATGCTTGGACTCAGGTAGAAGGATTCACTTCGAAGAAGACTCACTCATGCCTGTTATCTGGAGTCCTCTCAGGCTTATTAGCTATAGGTTAGACATTTCAGTTTCTCACCATGTCACGGTCTTTTCCAAAGGGCAAAGAGTGACAGAAAGAGCCCAAGATGGAAGCATGGAAGCTTCAGTCTTTTATGCCCTAATATCAGAAGTAACTTTTCATCATGTCTGCTATAGTTACACAGAATAATCCTACTATTATTTGGACAGAGACAAAAATTGTGGATCATTGAAAATCAATTTGAATGCTGTCTATCACAGAAAGTAACAACAGACAATAAAAGAAAGGCAACAAAAGACAATTTCAAGGTTGGTTATATATAACTTACTAGTTTGGAAATAAACAGCTTCCACCAAATTATACATTTGCTTTCTCATTTTCAGCTTACTCAAAATATGACATCATATCTCAAATTCACACTTAGAACAATTTAAAAATAAGAATAGGGTAATTTCATAACTGAATTATGAAACCATAAGCAAAATAAACCATTTTCTTCAATGTTACCTTTAGTTGAACTGTAAAAGATCACTTTTAGTTCTCTAGATATATAAAGCTTAAATGGCCAACGCTTCAAAGTACATGTGGAGACACCAAGGTCTATGTGTGAACTGATTTCTCTGTTTCATGCTTATTAATCAGCTGTGTTGAGAATAAAATTCCACCCCCATTCCCCACCCCATTTTACCTCTGCGCCCTCTCACTGACTTCTTCATAGCTATATATCACAGTTATTGAGCTGAGCTGAATCAGCATATTCCCATGGTTTACTGTGATCTCCAATTTGGTAGCATATTTGGTAGTATGTATAATTTTTTAAAAATTTGTATTTCATTACTATTTAAAAATTGTTAAATATTAAAAATTAAGATCCTAAGTTATACTAGGTACATTTCAAATGTTCAATAGCAACATGTAGCTAGAAGTGACCATATTAGGCAGTAACGATAGAGAACATTTTCATCATCACCAAAAGTTTTGTTGTATAGCACTGGTCTGGAGTATATCTCAGCTTCCCTATGATATGAATATAGACTAGATACTATGATTCAGCCAAATCCAAATATTATTTTTCCCCTTCTGCCTAAATATCTATGCTATAGGTTAGTCTGTGGCATTTAATGGTTAATTAATTTTGAAAGGCCACAATGAAAATTTTAATTGGTTGTTCCACATCCTTTACAAAGATGCCTACCACTATTTAATTAAATATCTATCACAGAACAATTAATTAATTAGGCCAGAGATGTAGGGAAAAACCTCATCCGTCACAGAGCTCTGTTCCTTTCCATGTTTTGTTTTGTTTTGTTTTTCCTTTTCTCCTCACTTCAGGCTCCTATATATGCCACCTAAGCTTTTATGAAAGCAACTTATTTTGATTCCCCTTCTTTCAGTCCACCTCACTATCATTCACCCTTAAGACTATACCAGATTCTACTTTTTATAAAAAAATTTTTAATTGACATATAATGTGTTATATGTATCAGGGGTACAGGTCTGTGATTCATCAGTCTTACACAATTCACAGCACTCACCATAGCACATACCCTCCCCAATGTCCATCACCCAGCCACCCTATTAGATTCTACTTTTAAACACTAATCTAATCAAGTTCATCCCCTTCTTTAAGACATCGTTAATCTTCGATAAATTCCAACTCCTTAACATACTACACTAATACCTGCATAATCTGGAATCAACCCACCTGCCTATATCTGTCTCCTGCCACACCTTCAAACTCATTTTCCTTAGTTTTTCTCCTTTTCCTAAGCTCATAAAACCTTTTCTTTTTCCTTTTTAAGGCTTTGCATATGTTATTTCCCCTCTCATTTTCTTCTTTGAAACTCCTATGTATCCTTTAAAGGTCAGCTCAGGTATAACCCTCATATAAACTTTATTGGTCATAATTAATAAGCTGTCTTTTGTGTTCCCACAACCCTAACACATATACCAAGAAATCATTATAGCACTTTCTAGTTTGTGTTGGCATTTCTATACCCATTGCCATTCTAAACGCACTGTCATTCTGCATGACTAAGCTATATCTTAATGATTCAAGCTGGCATTCATGACAGTACCTGCTATCAAACACAGTTTGAGAGTGAATGAACAGATGAATAGACGGTTGAATGGGTGAGTGAAAAAATAAATTAATGGAAGAATACATGAATGTTTACAAAACAGCAACCCAAGAGAAATTATCTGGAGTTTTTCATGCCTCTTTCTGGGTTAAGCAGTGAATATCAATTGGGATTTCTTCTGCTCCTCACATTTTTCTATAAATAGCACCTACCTCAAATTTCATGGTTACAACCAAGAAATCCTGAAAGAAATATTCTAAAAATGACTGAACCTCACTGATCTAGCTAAATGAATGCGAATGGACCTCTTGTTTATGTTGGCCAAATTGGCTCTTCCCAATAAATTTGGATCTGAAATTAAGAGATCCTATCCTTGGTCTGGCTGTTCTTTAAAAAAAAAAAGAAGGTAGATACATTATCACATGAAGCTAGAACTGATTTTTATTGTAAGTAATCAAAATAGTCCCAAGTAATATGGCATCCATTTAAAGAGATCTATTTAAATAGATTCATTTAAAGAGATGAAGCTCTACCATAAAAAAGCTTCTGCTGGTACTTTAATTAAAAATCCCAAGAACAGTCTATAAGACATTCCCTGTATTGTTTTACATCAGCAATCTCAAATTCAATCTCCTATCTTGCATTTTCTTCTTTTAAAACTACATTATTTCTGTCTAATTATTTACTTACAATATTTTTGTTCAATCTCCCAATTCTTGGTAGCTTTCTTATCCCTACCCTTCTTTGTAAAAGACCTATAATTCTATTCAAGAAACCTATCTACTTATTCTTGTATTGATGTAACAATTCATGCTCTTTATTTATATCCTTGTATGTATCTAATACACCATTATAATATCAATCACTCAAAAGTGCTGAATTATTGCAATGCCACATGCTTAATGATAATTATATATTGCCTGCTTGAACATGATTTGCAACTAATATTCTTTCAACTGCTACTACACTGGTCAAGATTCAGTTTGTAATATAATACAGTTTGGAATTTCTTTTTTTGTGTGTGAGCTCATCTTGGTCTGTCAACTCCACCAAAATATCAGTATAGTTCATTTTGGTTGAATGAGTATTTATTGAGGGATTATTATTTGCTATTCCTTCTGTTGGTTGTCTCTTCTCAAGTAGGTAAAAATTTAGAAAGAGAGATGTATGTACAAATAGGCAGTTGCAATAAAATCTGTCACTGAAATATGCATTATACAGAGATCAATCAGCATAAGCAAAAACATCAAGTTACCCAAAGATTAATAAAATTAATAAGATTAATAGGAACCATGATCATTCTCTACAACTTGAAAATATGTGGCAAGATGTATATGACAGACAATACTAGACAGGTAGGTAGTTATATAATTTATGAAGGTCCTGGGCTTTATCCTGGGTATTGGGTATTAATTAAAGAGTAATGGGTATTAATTAAAGAGCTGTCAGTAGCACTACAGACTAAATGTTTGTGTTTCCCTAAAATTCATACATTAAATCCCAATATTTGACATGTTGATATTTGGATGTGGGACATTATGGAGGTGATGAAGAGCCCTTGTGAATGGGATTAGTACTCTTACAAAAAAAAACCCAGAGAGATCCCTGACCCCTTCTATCATGTAAGGATACAGCAAAATTACAACCTGTGAACCAGGAAAACAAGGTCTTATTAACATAATGAAAATATTGAGTCTTGACGCATATACACTTCTGCAATTTGTTTTTGTCAATTAACATGTTATGGAATGTGTAGAATGCCAATATAGACCTATCTTCATTCTTTTTAACAGCTACAGAATACATATTTCATTCTTTGTATATGACATTATTTAAACAGCCTTCCTAGTAAACATTTAAATTGTTCCTGTTTATTTATTCAGAGAATACTGAGGCACATACCTCCCTGCATATATCTGTTCTTTTTGCATTTTTTCATAGGATACATTCTTAAAATTTTGAGTCAAAAAGAGAGCTACCACATGAATGATTTCAGAAGACATCATTCTCATCATGATCTATGGGAAGCATGTCCCTGAAACTGTGTAGTATCTACAACCCATACGCTGTAACCCTACATTATGCCGCCTCTTAGTACTTGCTGGAAACTGTTCTAAGTCCTTTACATGCAAAAACTCATTTATTTCTAACAACAGCCTCAAGAAGATGAAGTAGGCATTTTACTCCCATTTTATAGATGAGAAAATGGATGCTTATAGAGGTTAAATGATTTGTTTACATGGTCATACAAACCTTCAGTGAATGATGCATGAACTTGGGTAGATAATACAGTGGAATGTCAATTTTGGAATATCAGGAAGTATAAAATGGTCTTCAAAACCTAAGGTTAGAGCATTTCTTTAAAGGCAAAGCAGTCAACATTGAGTCTGCAAAACTTGACAAAAAAACAAAAATCTTCTGATGAAATTCCCTTCTGCAACTCCCCTAAATTCACTGTATCAGAGCCGTGGAATGGAACTCTTGGGCCAACAGTGAAAGCTGTAAATCTGGGGCTGGTGTCACAGCATTAAATTATAGTGTCAGAAATAAGGATCTAAAGCCCGTCAGTGGTATAAATAACTGAAAAGAGATTACAGTCTAAAACGGGCTGCATACATATTTAAAAAGTGCTGTGTATACCGCTTGGGAAAATATATGATGCTAAATCTAATAGGCCTATCTTGCTTGCTAGCTCTTGAGCAGTAATTTAAAGTTCCAGCATTTTGAAGGAGGAAGAAAAGGACTATGAATATCACGAACACATGCAAGTTAAAATACACTAATGACTGCTATGCTATAAAGGAAAGGCCATCTCTGAGAGCCATGTTATTTTTTTAATTGTGTAATAAATGATACTTGCTAAATTAAATAAACAAGAGGACCCTGCAGTTCTCAGGTTTTAGGAATAATATTATTGTTGTTCTGTGTGTTTCCATCTCTTATCTTTTTTTTTTTTTTGAATGGTGGAAGTGGGATAGAGGAGACCCTTAAAGTTCATTCAGGCTCAAATGGATTATATAAACACACGTCTACCTAGACTTTAAAAAAATTACAGTATGCAACAATAGGTTAACCTTACTGGTAGCATATTTACCCATAGTGTGATCAAATTTTATTACAGAGAAAAAATAAAAGTTTTAATTAGTTGTTTTTGGCATAAAGATGATAAAGATGCCCTTTTCAATATTTTTTTTAAATTGTCAAAATTGTGAAGTAATAATTTCTTTTTGCTTATTGATATTCATTAAAGAGCTCTGAAAACATATTTTAAGAGAAATTGAGAAAAAACATCAGTAAAAAAGATTCATTTTAAAGGTTCTTTATTTCTCATGTGAAATATGACATTTTTATCAGTAGCTGAATTTTAGATGCTCTTATTTGATGAGTTATAATCTTCTAAATGTCATCTTTAAACATTCAAAAAATTATTCAGTTATTTTATCATAAGTAGGTTTATTGCTCAGTACTTTGGGGAAAATTATGTTAGGTGGGAGAACTCTGAATCTTCTTAAAACATCACTTGCCTAGTATCTTCCTACTGTTGAGAATTTAAAATGGTTCCCTTGTGATTATCAAACTATGCTCAAGATCCTCACTGTATCATTAGAAGACATTAAAACAAATATGTAAGCCTTATCAAGAGGCTGGAAGAAATTGAAATATGGTTATATACTGAATTTCAGCAAGTAGAGGGAAGTGGATAATTTATGCCAGTCAAGCCAGAGGATAGGTATATGTGTAGAACTTTATTCACAGGAAATGCATTATAAATGGTTGAGAAGGGATACATATTGAAATCAAAATCTTAACCCAGGTCTTTTCTTTCATTATACTGTGCTTTGCCTTCTCTAACTGCCAGTTCTGATTATATAAAGCAATGGGTCCTTTCTCAGTGGTTCTCTAAAAATCAACCTCTATTGAATCAAGGTCCAGGAAAGAAACAGATGGCACATTGATAATTAAATGAAAAGGTTTGAAGATGGGAATAGTTACAAAGGTCATGGAGAGATAAGGAGATCAATAAGGGGTGACTAAATATCCAGGCAACTTGCTACATTAGGGAGTTATTATCATCCAGTTGGATGACCAAAAGGACAGTGGAAAGGAACAGTTTCTGTAATCTGATAACTGTGACCATGAGAGTGTGAGCATCTGATAGAAACTGATAACAGGTAAAAGAATACAGCCATTGTCCTCGTAAAGTCACTGTTCCCCTGTGGTCAAACAGGGAGGGAATGGGGGAAACAGAGATATTAATCTCTCTCCCCTCCCAACCTCTGATTTCCTGTTCTTGCCTCCCCAAAACAAACTGAAGTAAGAACAATATTTAGAATAATGAAGAAGGCATAAATGAGGTAACACCTCTAACTTGTTAGAGTGGCTATCATCAAAAAGACAAGGGAAAAGTATTGGTGAGGATATAGAGATAAGGGAACCCTTGTGTACTGTTGATGGGAATGTAAATTGGTGCAGTCACTATAGAAAACACTATGGAGAAATTTCAAAAAATTTAAAACAGAACTTCCATATGATCGAGCAATTCCACTTCTGGATATATACACAAAGGAAATGAAATCAATACCTCAAAAAGATATAGACACCACCATGTTCACTACAGCCTTATCTACAATAGCCAAGACATGTAAACAATCTAAGTGCCTGTCAATGGATGAGTGGATAAAGAAAACATGATATAGATATGTATCTCTCACTATATATAAAATATATAGAGAATATAAGATATATATTCTCTATATATTTTCTATATAATATGTATAAATATGTATTTATATAATTATATTTTGTTTATATATTATATAAAACATATTTTATATACTTATATAAAACATATTTTAATAAATAAAATACATTTTATATATTTATACATATGTAAAAATAAATATAAAGTATATATTTTATATAGATAGAGATATACAGATACATATTACACTCATAGAAACAGATCAGACTGGTAGTTGTCAGAGACAGGAGGTGAGAAGTGGAGTAATTGCAGAAAGGTGGTCAAAAAAGTATGAACTTGCAGTTAGAAGATGAAGCTAGAAACTAAGAGCTAGGTGCAGAAAGTCAGTCAGCAAAAGACAAATACCATGTAATTTCACTCATATGTGGAATTTAAGAAACATAACAAATGAGAAAAAAAGAGAGGGCAAACCAGGAAACAGACTCTTAAATGTAGAGAACACACTCTTGGTTACCAGAGGACAGGTAGTTGGGGGGATGGGTGATATAGGTGATGGGGATTAAAGAGTCCATTTGTGATGAGCACTGGGAAGTGATGGAAATTTGAATCACTAAACTGTACACCTGCAACTAATATTACACTTTCATGTTAATGAACTGGAATTTAAATAAAACTTTTAAAAAATTTTAGAAATTTAATGGACAGCATGATTACTACAGTTAACAATGCTATATTGTATATTTTTAAGTTGCTAAGAGAACAAATTTTAGTTCCTGTCACAAGAAACAATAATTTGTAACTATGAGGTAATGGACTTTAAATATACTATGGTAATCATTTTACAATATGCATATTATCAAATCATTAGGTTATACACATTAAACTTATACAGTGGCATATGTCAATTATATCTCAAAAAACTGGAGAAAATAATAGTGAAGAATGGATCTGGAGCAGCAGGTGCATTTTGCCACTCATTATCCATTCTTGTTCTTTTAGACGGGAAACAAAAACAAAAACAGAAACACAATCCTATATAATCACCAAGGGAAAAAAAGAGAGTCCTATATCATTGTAGGGTGATCAGTTTAATCATTCTACTACTAGAATTTTTGTTGTAAAACTAGCCACCATCTATGTTCTACATATATGAAAGAAGTATAAGAGATTTGTGTAGGAGTAGAGTGGGAGTGAGGACAATAAACCCAGCTATGGTCTCTACTTTTGAGGCTCACTCTAAGAATTAGGCTGAAAATCATAGATCCTTTATCCATTTCTTTTCCCTGTTCCTCTGATATTTTGCAGGAATTTAGCTGGTAGAGCTAGTTAGACTGATGGGATAACCTCTATTTCCTCGGATTTAAGGTCTTCTGTGGTGTTCTCATTATTGGATTGAAGTTTTTTTATGCACTAACATTTTTGGATATGGAAGTACTCTGATGCGCACCCTTGATCCTCTGGATTTGGGGCATAGCTCTAGCTTGTATTCATGAGTACTGGACATTCCTCCATTCTTGGACATTATACACAAATAGTCTATCACTAAAGAAGATAAGCTATGCTTTTGTACATTCAAAGCTTACTTATAAGCAGGGTTGGAGTAATTCTGGCAACAACTTCATCCTAGACTTGTAATGTCAAAACCCTCCCTTATCCACATCCAGGTTTAAGTATTCCAGTTGCGATGGTGATTTGACCACTACCTCTAAAATATCCCCAATCTCTTTATTTTCCAGTGATCTTAGAGAATCACATTCCAGACTGGAGTTTGCACAAATGTTCTTTATATAGCTGGTATTTACCCATAGAACCATCTTCATGTTTTTGGAGTAAACATAGCTATTGTGTTTTCAGTGAAATGCCATTTACATATCTTGCACATGTTGGCATAATACCTTTAGTTATGTGCAAGGTCTGGGACTATAGGCTTAACCGTTCACTGCTTACATGACTTAGTTAAGGTATTTAAGCTCTCTGAACCTCATTCCCCCCTCTCCATCTGTAAGATATGGGCAATGACTGTACTTCACAAGACGTTTTAAAGTCAAATACATTCATTTATGTAATTGCATAGCACAGTGCCTGGAATATAGCAAATACTATGTAAGTGATTACTCTTGCTAAGGATGAGCAGTTTGGCTTGCCTTTGAAGAACAGTATGTTTTTTTCTTGGCAAAGTTAACATTGCATGACCTCATTTAATCAGAAAGGTCTTGTGAAGTATCTCATTTTTCATATATGGACTGAGGCACAAAGAGATTAAACAACTTCTTTGAGGACACAACTCTTCATATTAATGACAATAAGATAACATATCTTCTGTTGGCTTAATGCAATTTCATCCCCCCTAATTTCTAAAACTTTCAAGAAATCCATGCAGACAGAGCACAACATAGTTAATACTTTACTCAGAGAAGAGCATCAGAATCAGTCTTGTAGACTCATTCAGACTCACAGATCACACAAAAATGCTTTTCAGCCTTCAATATATACAAGGGAACTTCAGGTAAGTAGCAGTCTGAATCTTCTTTTCCTAGTTAAGATATCTAAGTAATTTCCTATACCCAAATACTTATACCTCTATCTTTTGGTATGGTAATACATCCAGATAAATTTCCAAATATATCTTCATAGATATAATTATCTGCAAACACAGGTGACATACTTTCTGCTTTCCTACTTGGTTTACAAATCAAAGCATCAGGTGGGGATGCCTGGGTGGCTTAGTCAGTAAAACATCTGTCTTTGGCTCTGGTCATGATCCCAGAGTGCTGGGATTGAGTCCCACTTTGGCCTCCTTGCTCAGCAGGGAGCCTGCTTCTCTCTCTTCCTGCCACTCTCCCTGCTCTGCTCACTTGCTTTCTCTGAGAAATAAATAAATAAAATCATTTTAAAAAAGTGCATCAGCTCAACTTGGAAATCAAAGTTGTGATTTAACTTTTCAAATATTATTTTTTATTCTTAAATAAAAGAGAAATCTCATAAAAATCAGTTTCTAAATTACCTCATTATTAAATTTTATTAGGCTGTGCAACAGAATTTATTTTTTTTTAACGCAGCTTAATGGGCATGCTCTGCCTGCAGATCTTTGGGAAATTAATGAGAACACAATATTACAAAATCAGCTTAAACATTCAGTAAGGTCATCTGAGGGCAATGACAAATTGACCTACTTCTCTAACTGATTCATCTCCTGCTTCCCATGGAAATGACCAAAGGATTCTTAGAACCAAGAATGACTGAATTCACTTAAGAAATGTGGTTTATTCAATAAATGGTTCTTTGACAGTTGGTTAATCATTATTCAAATCAAAAAAAGCTGGATCCCTACCTCATACCATAAAATAATAAATTTCAGATAAACTTTATAATTAAATCGATAATAAAATGATAAATAATAAAATACAAGTAATTATATATTGATGTGGCCATCATTAAGGTTTAAAAGAAAGGAATAAATCATGAAGAGAAATTGAAAAATAAATTAGCACATAAGATGCAAACCTCCTGTGAGCTAACGAAATACCATAATTAAATTTAAATATAAGGAACATAAACCCACGCACACAAGTGTCTCTAAATATATGATGAAATTCAGTATAAGTTAAGACAAAAAAAAAATCCCCAACAAAACAAAGACAGATATATAAACCAAAGAAAGAAAAGAAATACTAGCTATCAGTAAGCATATGAAAAAAGTTTATCTTCATTAGTACCAAAGGAATGCAATGTAAAAAATATTGAGAAATATTTTCACCTATCATGATTTTAATTGGAATAAAGGCAGCATAAAAATGGAACTAAATTTTGTTATTATATTTGGTAAAGGATAAAGACATGAACTAAAGTTATTAGTGATATTAATTATTTTTTCTAATTCATTATTTTCAAATAGTAAATATATTTGGACTTTGCTTTAGGTTTATTCCTAATTTTATAGGATTATTTTTTAAGTTTCTAAGTTAAGAAATTCCAGTTAGTTAACATAGAGGGTTATATTAGCTTGAGACGCACAATATAGTGACTGAACACTTCTGTACACCCACCCCGTGCTCATCACAACATGTGTCCTCCTTAATCCCCATCACCTATTTCACCTGTTCCCTCACCCACCTGCCCTCTGGTGACCATCTGTTTATTCTCTATAATTAAGAGTCTGTTTTTTGCTTTCTCTCTCTCTCTCTCTCTCTCTTTCTCCTTTTCCCTTAGCTCATTTGTTTTGTTTCTTAAATACCACATATGGGTGAAATCATACAGTATCTGTCATTGATTAACTTACTTTGCTTAACATACTTTGCTCCATCTATGACATTGCAAATGGCAAGGTTTCATTCTTTTTTTTTTTTTTAAGACCTTATTTATTTATTTGCCAGAAAGAGACTCAGCAAGAGAGGGAATACAAACAGGAAAGTGGGAGAGGTAGAAGCAGGCTTCCCACTAACCAGGGAGTCGGATGTGAGGCTCCATCCCAGGACCCTGGGATCATGACCTGAGCTGAAGGCAGATGCTTAAAGACTGAGCCACCCAGATGCCCTGATTTCATTCTTTTTATGGCTGAATAACATTACCCCCCTCACACACGCACATACATCTCACTTCTTCTTTAGCCATTCATCAATCAATGGACACTGGGCTGCTTCTATAATTTGGCTATTATAAATAATGCTGCTATAAATATAGTGCGTGTATCCCTTCGAATTAGTGTTTTTGTATTCTTTGGGTAAATACCCAGTAATGAGATTCCTGGATCATAGGGTAGTTCTATTCGTAACTTTTTGAGGAAATTCCATACTGTCTTCCACAGTGGCTGCACCAATTTGCGTTCCCACCAACAGTGCAGGAGTTTTTCTTTTTCTCCACATATTTTTCAACAGCTATTATTTCTTGTGTTGTTGATTTTAACCATTCTGACAAGTGTGAGGTAATATCCCGTTGTAGTTTTGATTTGCATTGCCCTGATGGTAAGTAATGATGAACATCTTTTCGTGTGTCTGCTGGCCATCTGAGTGTCTTTTTTGGAGAAATGTCTATTCATGTCTTCTGTTCAATTTTTAATTGGATTATTTGTTTTTGGGTGTTGAGTTATATAAATTCTTTATATATCTTCACTACCAACTCTTTATCAGATATGTCATTTGCCAATATCTTCTCCCATTCCATAGGTTGCCTTTTGTTTTGTTGATTGTTTTCTTCACTGTGCGGAAGATTTTATTTGTATTTATTTTATTTATTTTGATGTAGCCCAATAGTTCATTTTTGCTTTTATTTCCCTTGTATCAGGAGACATAGCTAGAAAGAAGTTGGTATGGCCAAGAAGCTTCCATCTATGTTCTTCTCTAGGATTTTTATGGTTTCAGGTCTCACATTTAGGTCTTTAATCCATTTTGAGTTTCTCTTTGTGTATGGTATAAGAAAGTGGTTCAGTTTCTTTCTTTGGCATGTTGCTGTCCAGTTTTCCCAACATCATTTGTTGAAGAAACTTTTTCCCCATTTTATGTTCTATGTTCCTTTGTCAAAGATCAATTGACCATATAATTGTGGGTTTATTTCTGGGTTACAAGGGCTGTTCAATAGCCACAAATCAGTCAAGGTGATATATCAAATCACTAAGAGAAAGGATAAGAACTGTATGATCATTTCAGTAGATGCAGAAAAAGTATGTGATAAAGTACAACATCCATTCATGGTAAAAACCTCAACAAAGCAGGTTTAGAGGGAACACACCTCAACATAATGAAGCACATGTGAAAAACCTATAGCTAACATCATCCTCAATGGGGAAAAACAGAGAGATTTTCCCCTAAGGTCAGGAACAAGACAAGGGCGTTCACTCTCACCACTTTTATTCAACATAATACTAGAAGTCCTAGCCACAGTCTCAGGCAACAAAAAGAAATAAAAAGGCATCCAAATTGGTACGGGAGAAGTAAAACTTTCACTATTTGCTGATGACATGATACTTTATATAGAAAACCTGGGGGGCGCCTGGGTGGCTCAGTGGGTTAAGCCGCTGCCTTCGGCTCAGGTCATGATCTCAGGGTCCTGGGATCGAGTCCCATATCGGGCTCTCTGCTCAGCAGGAAGCCTGTTTCCCTCCCTCTCTCTCTTTGCCTGCCTCTCTGCTTACTTGTGATCTCTCTCTGTCAAATAAATAAAATAAATCTTTAAAAAAAAAAAAAAAAAGAAAACCTGAAAGACTCCACCAAAAAACTGCTAGAACTGATAAATATAATAAAGACAAAGGAAACAAAATCAACATGCAGAAACCTGTATTTCTATACACCAGTAATGAAAAATGGAAAGAGAAATTAAGAAAACAACTCTATTTATATTTGCAGCAAAAATAAGATACATAGGTGATTTTAATTTTTAATAGAAGTTTGTATTTTAAAATAATAGACATATTTTAATTATCATAAAAAATATGTTAGTACAAATTTTCACACAGATAACACTGTTTTCACTGAGTCCAAATGCATGTTTTCATGGGGATCATCAAGACTCCCTTCTATCCATCTCAAACTGACCATTTGATGACCCATTGGTAAGTACAAACTCTGTGCTGGACACCCAGATAGAAAAATTCTTAATCTACATGTATATGCTGACATTTTCTGTCATAAAATTTTGAAGCATTTAACACATTATGGGTCATTTGAGCATATTATCTAATTTAATACTTGAAACAGCCCTACTAACAAGTTCTTATCAACAGCATCATGTAGAAGAGAACAAGAAATGGAAAGGCTTTGCCTAACGCAATCTTAGAAAGGGGTAGAGCCTAGTTTCAGGTCTCTAGCTATCTCTAGAGGAAATGGTTTTCATATGGCTTCTAAAAGCTTGCTTATGCCACCTGAGCCACTCTGGGATCATTTAGCTGTAGAACTTACATTTGACCACATGGTTTTCTATAAGACATATTAGCATAGGCTATATGAATTCAGAGTTAGCTCAAGCCACACTCTGTCAGGAAACTCACACGGCCTCTGCATTTCTCTGTTGGTTTAAACCATCTTCCTCTCTGCTCATAGTGCATAGCGTCCCTGCCTCTATTCTAGCACATATGACAGAATCTTGTTCATCACTTATCTTTTTTTCCTATGAAATGATTATCACTTTAAGTACAAGACTTTCTTTCATTGTCTTATTTATCATTAAACACAACATATGTAAGAGTATGAGATCTGTGGTAGTTAAATCGTTTATTTTTCTAAGAATCAGTCTATAACATAGAAAGTTCAAAAAACTTTTGTCTAGAAGCCAGGGATACCTTAAAAAGGCAGAACAGATATGTGGGTAGATATTAAGCCAGGCCCTTAGATTTCTCTCTCTCTCTCTCTCTCTCTTTTGTTTAAACTTATATTCTTTAGGTCTCAAAGGCTCTACTTTATATTTACTCATTATGACTAATAGATTATCAGTTCTGGGATAATCAAATCAAAGGCATCATGCATACAGTGAAGTCATACAGGGTATGTGTGCATACAGAGGTTAGGAAAAATAGGTGATGAGAATGCAATAAGATGGAAACATTAAAAAAAAGATGGAAACATTAACAAATTAATACATAAATAGTAAATATTTGCTGTATTAATGGGAAAATATGCTGTAAAAAATAGAGCAGAAAAAGAGGTTAGCATTGTAAAAGGTGAAGGGTAGCTTGTTTATTTAGGATTATTAGATTTTTTATTGGGTTTATTATTATGATGTGTATCAGGGAAAGACCTACTGATACATTGGCACTGAGCAGAGCACAGAAGGAGAGAAAGAATAGTAACAGAGGTATCACACAGATATTCCACAATGAGGGTGTTTGGACCTAATATAGTTGAAAAGTCTTTTGTCTATTTAAGAAAAGGGACATTTCAGTACTTCAAAGAGGCTTCTTGAAGTGAAAGGCTATTTTTGCTCACTTAATCAAAGCCTACATCCTTTCCAGGCTCTGTGCCAGTAACGAGCCTTTATCTCCCTGTGCACCCGTGGCCTTAGTTGCTTATTTTGGCTCTGAGCTACATGCCACCATCTTTCTTGTATGTCAGTCCAAAGCATCATCTCTGGGAGGCCTTGTAGGGCAAGGGCCAGAGGACCTTCCCCGTAGAACAACCTGAGAGCCACCTCTGTGGGAAACAGAACCTCAAATTCTTGTCTGTACTCCAACTTCTGGCCTGAAGTTGGCCGGAACCAGATGGCCTGTTTCTGAACTTTGCCTATGGAAGCAGCTTGTCAGAGTGGAAAAGTCATGAATTGTAGAGTCAGGCAGACATGGCGCAGGACCCCATTTTCATCACTGCTCACAAGGGATGTCAGACAGTGACTAAGCCCTGATTTTCTTCAGCTGACAATAATGACTATGATATTTACCTTAAGAGCTTCAGAACCATCTGGAGGACTGGTTAAAATGCAGATTGCTTGACCCATTCCCCAGACCTTCTGATTCAGTAGGTCTGAGTGTGGAGCCCAATAATCTAGACTGTTCATCTACTAGAGTAGGCTGCTGCTGCTCAGGGTATCACACTTGGAAAATCACTGATAAGAGACTGTGATATTGAAATAGGAATTATACTTATTTTTATTATGTGTAACTTTATATTAGTAAAGTGCCTGTTAAAGTGACTTTCCTCCTGCAACCAGTACCAGGGGGTGATGACTCAACATCCAAGTCTTTGACCTTAACTTGGGCCCTTTATCCAGCTTCCTTTCAACTTTGCTAATGCTTATGGTTCAAAGGGACCACCCGACGCTAAATTGGGAGGTGGGCTGGTTATGTGAGCCTCTGTACTATTAACATGCTGGCTCCCGGGACTCTTTTTAATGCTTTCATATCCTTTGGCCTTCAGTTGTCATTTGTTTTCCTTATAAGAGAGATGTTTTTATAAATAGACTTGGCTCCTAATGAAATTACCTTTCCTAAAGGACAGCAAGCTACACACCTATGCACACTTATTTATTGTTTTCAAGCAGTTGGCATTGTTTTATATTAAATTGCTGATTGTTATTAATTGCCTTGGCATTTCTGGGAAGAGCATTAATCTTGGCAGAGTCATTTTACATTTTGATAGACGCATCATTTGCCTCCCATCAGAAGGAATTTCTTTCTCGAGGGCTATTTATAAATTTGTCATTTGTTGTAAATCACCACTTATGGGAGCAAAATCTAACATCTGGAGGAACACTAGTAAGGTCAAAGGTGTCAGGGCTAATTTTGTCACCCTTATATTTAGATCAATCATTCTTCCCATGCAGCACCACTAAAGAAAGAGAGTTGTTAAGAGGGAGTAAAATATTCCAGTGCTAGAGAATTAAATAGGCATCAATGTTATCAGTAATAATAGCAATAATAATTGCTAAAAGCATTGGCTCTTAACCTATGTGCAGTAATACTCTTAGTGCTTCACATGCACAATCTCTTATAATCTTGAAAGTATCTTAGTAAACTGGGTACTATTATTAGTCCCATTTTACAGATGAGGATATAGAGGTTTGAAGTAAATAACTGGCTCAGGATGGTTCAAATGTTAACTGAAAAGGCTGACACTTAAATCCAGATTAGCTTCATGACAAAATTTGATATCTTAACCACAAATAAAACATGATCCCTGCCTTTGAAAAATAGTTTCAATTAAGGAGGGTACTGACACATACGATAAAATACAAAGCTGGTTATAAAATTGACATAGTATCCAAAAATAAGAAATAATTAAATTCAGAAAAGAGAGAATAATTGATTACATAAGAAAAATACGGGAAACCACTAGAATTTGAGCAGAGACAGTTGAATGTAATTTTTACAGCACATTTTGTCATAATGCTGTTTAGCCCTCACTTACTATATGCCATAGAAATGATACTGTGCCTTGATTTTTGTCTAAAAATGTGCATGGATGATATTTTATGGTATGTGGTAAGACTTCAACTATATCACAAAAATAATGTTTAGAACAATGACTAATATGCCATGAGAGTTATATAAATGGTGGCTATTATTTGAATAGGATTACAGTTGATAGAATAAATTTGACAGCAGTAAGAAAATTCAGGAGAGTGTAGCTTAAACAACATGATCAAGGAAAGACTACCATGCATGTTTAAGGACTACGCAGAGTGAATAGAGCCTAAGGCACATTATGGTACGTGGGAAGAGGTATGTGGAAAGAAAGACGGTGACCAGTTTGGACAGAACATGTATGCCAAGTAGAACTTGGATTTTATTCTATACTTAAAAATGAAGAGTCAAAGATTTCCTAGGAATAATATGCCGTGATTAGAGCTGTACCTTCAGAATGTGGGACCAAATGTAACGCATAGACTGATGCAGAGAAAGTCCAGGGAGAGCAATAAGTTAGTCTACCTTACCAGTAACACGCAGTAGCGAGGAAACAGAGTCATCAATGAAATTGAAATGAAGACAGTGGTAGTAGCAGCAGAAAGCCTGGAGGAGGTGCTGGAGTATTTGGTGAACTGACTGGATGTGAAAGACCAGTGACAGGAAAGAGTTAAAGATGACTGAGGTATGGTATCTGATTATATAACTTTGATTAGAGAAGGACATACTCTTTTTGAATGGAACATTTATGAATGTGCCCACATAGCTTCTTTAATGGAATAGTGATAACATTTTAAAATAACTTCTCTTGAAAGCTTATTATGTGCCAGTTCATCACACATTTTATCATATTTTCTTCTTACAAAAACCCGACAAAGGTAATATTACTCTTCTCATCTTAGATATTAGAAAACTGAGTGGTACAATAATTGCCTCAAGAAGACACAATAGCAAAGTCTGAGTGCAGTCTAGAATTATTTGATTTTAGAGCACAAGGCTTTTTCTATTACTCCATTGCACATGCCAAAGAATAAAGTGTAGAATTTTGTGGGTAAGTGATTCCCCAGAAGTCTGAGTGAATGTGTCAGAAAGATAATCCTGAGGCCAAAAAAAAAGTGAACTGTTATATTTTAGGTCTTTCAGGTTTAAGTTCCTCAAAAGCATAATTAACATAATTATAATAATAACTCCTGTATTGTTGTAACATTTTACAATTAAAAAGATTGCTTACATTATAATATCACTGCATTCTTATACAAGTTCTGTAAGGTAAACAAGTAGGGTGCTATTATTGACATTTTGCAGGTGATGACAACGGGGCTTGTAAACTGATGACAAATGACATCCAAGGTAATGTGTTTAGAAAGTGGTAATGCTGGATCCAGACACCAGTCTCCACACCACTCCCAGTGCTGTTTCCTGTACTTTAGTTTTAAGTAAAAGACAGTAACTTATGCTGCCATAAAAAAATTGGCTATAAAAGATAGAATTAAAGTCAGAAAGCATTGATATTTTTGTAAATAACTTTTTAACAGTGGGTTGAAGGAGAGGGTGTAGTTTGAGACATTTTCCCTTTCTACATTGCAGTAGTCAGACTCTCACAAAACGTTTCGGTACCATCGTTCACTCCCCTTATATAGCACATACTTTGGGAAGATTTCTGCTCCAAATCAAGATAGTGTAATAAGATTGGATTTGTATTTCTGCTTGAAACAACCAAAACATTTGCAAAACACAGGGATTAGACAAAGAAGGACAGTGATATCTGAGAAACAGAAACAAGGGACATGAGCCCTATGATTGCCCCAGGGTAATGACTTGAGACAATTTTTAGGCTACAGAATAGGGTAAGGCAACTCAGGTATAGTCTAGAAGAGTCGCTGAGTTGAGGAGATGGAAATGAGAGTGTAACTTCAGAAAACAGAGAAAAAAAGAGGAGAAAACTGCACAAAGAGAGAAATCTACGTATCTCAGAGGGTAACACTTGAGAATTCAGTTGAGTACTGATTCGTGCATAAATTGAGAGAAAAATACATGAAGCTGGGGAAAATCAACCAAAGGATTAATAGAAGCAATATCTGGCATTAACAGAAGCCAGAAATAATGCCAGTTCCCACCAGATTCATTGAGCATTGGGTAAAGTATGCAAAAAGTTTTGGCTCAGTTATAGGGAGTAATTAGCCATAGTGTTACCACTGTTCCAGGTCTACCTAAAAAACTAACAGCAAGATGTAAAAGGATAAAACTATTTACAAGTTAATCAACTATATTCCAAAACAAAGCTCAAGAATATTTATGTGAATATAAAAAACACTGAATGCCATAAACATAAAGTGTTTGACACCCAATTAAACATTACCAGTCAAACAGAGACAGGTTGTATTTTTCCTTATAAGTTAACTAAATCAATCAGAACAGACATAACTATTAGAATTAAGAGCCAAGTGTATTCAAAGTTATTTATAATTATATTCCATATGTTCAAAAAGTGAGGAGACATGAAAAATTAAAATGATCAACATTGATTTCCGGTGATAAAATTACTGTCTGAGATACAAAATTATATATATAAGAATAACAGCATATTAAATATTGCAGACAAAAAGATAAGTGAACTTGAAGACAAAGCAATAAAACTATTCAAAATACAACACAGAGAGTATTGCTTAGTTGTAGGACAACATCAAGTAGCTTAATGTATGTGTAAATATGTAATTACAGTTCCTGAAGGGAGTGTGAAGAAATATTTGAAGATATTATGGATTTCTTCTTATTTAAAGTTTTTAAATGACAAATATCTGTCTAAACAAGAATAGTAACAAGACACTGTGGCATTTATAAAATATGTAAAAAGTAAAATGTTTAACAATAAAACAAAAGTCAGGAGGTTAGAAGTCAAAGATTGCTGTCGTAAGCCTCTTATACTGTATATGAAGGGGTATAATTTCACTTGAAGGTAGACTGTGATAAACTCAAGATGTATAATAAAAACTCTAAAGCAACCATTAAATCATTAAACAATTAAAGCTAATAAGCCAATATTCTAATGTTAAGGCACCGATCAAAAGGCACCAATCAAGAACTGATAGAATTGCCAAGCAATATACAAAAATGCACAGGTTTAGAGAGAAATTTAAATAACTCTTCCTCAATAGAACAGATTGAAAATCATTAAGGTTATTAAAGATTGGGGGGTACCTGAGTGGCTCAGTCATTAAGTGGCTGCCTTAGTCTCAGATCATGATCCCAGGGCTCTGGGATCAGCCCCGAATATCACTCCCTGCTCAGCCAGAAGCCTGCTTCTCCCTCTCCCACTCCCCCTGCTTGTGTTCCCTCTCTTGCTGTCTCTCTCTCTGTAAAATAAATAAATAAATCTTTTAGGTGGATGGAAGCAATGGAGAATATTTACCAAAATCTGTCATATTCCAGTTCATTAAGCTGTCTTAATAAATTTGAAATGATTCATCTCAGAAAAGATCATGTTATCTGGCCATAATGGATTAAATTAGTACTCAATAATATATAGATCTTCGGAAAATCTTTTAGTATTTGGATACTAAATGATGCTTGTTTATATAACCCATGGATCAAAAAAGAAATACAAAATAGGAAAGTGTTTGAAACGAAATAAAAATTAAAACATCTACATCATAATTTGTGGGAGGTGCTAAGCTGCTACTTAGAACAGTACACATATCAAATAGAAGGAAAGATTTCAAATAAAGGAACTCAGACACTAGAAACAAGTAAAGAAGACCAATTTAACCCAAAGTAAGTAGTGGAGAACAAAAAAGAAAGATCAGAGCAGAAATCAATGAAATAGAAAACAGAAAACATTAATTAAATCCAAAGTTTCTTTTTTCAGGAAATCTATAAAATTGTTTAAATTCTAGTCAGACTAACAAAGAAAAGAGGGAAAACAAATTACCAAAATCAGGAAAGACAATACATTTGAAGATATATATAGATATAGTTATGTACATAATATATATAGATAGATATAGATATGTACATAACTATATCTATATATCTTCTATATATATAGACATATATATAAAATAAGGGAAATTATAACTTTTTACCAATAATTTAAATAACCTTGGTGAAATGGACAAATTCCGTGAAATATACAACCTCAAGAAGTATGCAACATGAAAAGTCTAACATCGATTAAAGAAATGGAATTTATACTTAAAATCCTTCCTACAAAGAGAACTCCAGACCCAGATAGCCTCACTGATGAATTCTACCAAAGATTTAAGAATGAAATTATACTGTCTACATAAATTGTACAGAAAGTTGAAGAGAAGTAAAGTCTTCTCAGAAAATTCTGTAACACCTCTATTGTTCCATTACTAAAACCAGACAAAGACTTTATAATATAGGAAAACTATAGATTCTGAATAAAACATTAGCAGATTGATTTTAACACTGCATGAAAAATGTTGTTACACCATGACAAAGCAGTTTTGTCTCTGGAATTCAGAGTTAGTTTAACCAACTAATACAATTTATAATATTAGTAATACAAAAAGGAATAAACATATATTCAGCATAATAGATGCAGAAAAATAATGTGACAGGTTACATCTATTCCTGTTAAAACTCTTGCCTTCACAAGGTAATAAATTCACCTTCAAAAACTTATAGCTGACAATATACTTAATGAAGAAAAACTGAATGCTTCTGCCCCAAGATCAGCGGCAAGACAACCATTTCTATTCAACATTTTACTGGAAGTGCTAACCATCATAATAAGAATGTTTTTTAAAAGGCATCCAAATTGAAGAGGAAGAAGTAAAAACTGTCTTTATTTACAGATAATATGACTGTATATGTAGAAAATCTAATGTAATCTACAAAAATCTGCTAGACTTATAAGTGAGTTTAGCAAAGTTGCAGGACACAAAAGCAGTATGAAAAACTTAGGTATAATCTATATATAGTAGCAAAAAAAAATCAGAAACTGAAAATTTAAAAATACACAATTTAAAATAACATTGAAAATATGAAATGATAAAGATAAATGTGATACAATTTATAAAAGACCTGTGTGCTGAACTTTATAAAACTTTGCTTAGAGAAGCTGAGTAAGGTATGTTAAAGAGAACCATATTATTTTCACAGTTTTAAAGAATCAGTATTGTTAAGATGTGAATCTTCCTCCAAACTGACCTAAATATTCTATGCTAACCCAATCAAAATTTTATTTTTTAGAAGTATATACAACAATTATAAAATTCGTGTGGAAATGAAGTCTTATAATATTCAATGTTTTGAAAGAATTAGTACTGGGGCACCTAGGTGGCTCAGTTGGTTAAGTATCTACCTTTAGCTCAGGTCATGATTTCAGGGTCCTGGGATCTAAACAGAGAGTCTGCTTCTCCTCTCACTGACTCTCCCCTCCTCCCACTCGTGCTCTCTTTCTCTCATTCAAATAAAAAAAAAAAAATCTTAAAAAAAATAAATAAGAACTAGTATTACCTTATTTCAATATGTATTATTAAAATTAGAAGTAATAGTCAAAACAATATAGTACTTGTGTAAAGATAGACACATAAAACAAAAGAGAGTCCACAAATGGACCCTCATCTATCTGAATAACTTAATAACTTGATAATTTTTTAAAAACTTATTTATTTATTTCAGAGAAAGAGAGTGTGTGTGCAAATGCCAGGGAGTGGCAGTGGGAGAAGGAAAGAGAGAATCTCAAGCAGATGGCTGACTGAGCATGGAGCCTGACATGGAGCTCAGTCCCATGACCCCAAGATCATGACCTGAGCTGAAACCAAGAGTCCAACTCTAAACTGCCTGAACCACTCAATGCCCCAGGATAACTTATTTTTTGAGGAAGCTTTTGGCAAGGGTGATATATTCATCACACTGATCGTAATGAAAATTTTGGGTGTCTAATAGATCAAATTATACATGAATGATGCACAACCTACTTTATGTCAATTACACCTAATAAAATTGTTAAAAGTACATCCCCTTGGAACATAAGGAACTTATATATGTGTTAGTTTCATTTTTGCACCTTTACTTTTTCCATTACTTCTCCTTCCATGCCTCCTTCTTTATCTGCTTCTCTTCAATCCTTCACCATCCACATATTTCTTCTTTCCTCCCTCAAACTTATTTTCTTAATTCCATAATATAATGTGAAAAGTTGGGGAAAAGTCAAAATTTCATTTGATTCCTGCCTGTCATCACTGCAGGCGGTTGTAGCCAGAGCATGACCACATGTGATGAGCACAGGCTTTGGGGTTAGACAGCAAGAAGTTCAAGTCCATGCTTTGTCTTTCAACCTGTGTAATCTGAAGTAAGTCACTCTCAATTTACCTCAATTTCTTCATTTGAAAAGCAAGAATAATTATAGCTATTCTGTCTAAAGATAATATGTGGATTAAATTTAGATAATGTGATTTGAAGTAAGGCCTTTTATCTCCTTGAGTTTTAATTTCCTAATCTGAAAAAAAAATAAGGAAAATTGTATCTATTCTCCCAAGGATAATATAGGGATTAAATTTGGATAATGCATGCTAACATTTCTGGTCCTTACTTCTAAACATAATTTCTCTTCCATTTTTTAGGAGTCTCCCTGTTGCCTGCCTCCAAGAAGATAATACACTAATGTTTTCCTTTGTGCAAAAGGTAGAATTATACCTCTAATAATGTTAGAGTTAAAATACATCATAGAGATAATTTCATTTCAAAGCCTGTATTTCCATAATTGTAGATGAAATATAAAAACTCCAAAAGAAAACTGGATAATTCAAGCCTTCCGAGAAATTGGTGAGTCTAATTTGCTGTTCTTTGCACCATGAACTGTATAATATTGAGTAGAAACCTCCCTAGCCTTCCAAAAGTTCAACTGTCCTGATTCTTCAGGAAAGCTGGTGATCACTAATTGTAGACTCACTTCATCATTGCTTGCCTTGAGAAGCCAATTCTGTCTCCCCTGCTGCTCTTTTCCAGTCTGACTGCTCCGAGTAATGAGGTCTAACTGGAAGCCCCAAGTTTTTCCTCAGTCATTGTAACTTTTTATTTATGCCTTTGCCTGAGCTGCCTTCTGTCAATGGAAATCAAATTGAGAACCATTGTTTCCAAGCAGCCCAGCCAAGCTCTGCATTTTTAACAGTATCATTTCGCCAGACATTGAACATATCTCTGGTTGGGCTGATAAATTGTCAGAATAGAGTTGAAATATGTCACTAGCTGATAAAACCAGCTGGGGCAATTACAAAGGGAGAACAGTGAGTCTGTTTGCTGGTGGGTCTACAGAAGGGAAGGCATTGGTCTCCCTTCTCTTTAAGGTAGGATATGTACAACCCACTAGGGCCTCTCACCAGTTAGAGCCATCCAGGTATCTTCACCTCTGCACAGCCCAAAGGAAGCACATTATCTTCCCCTCCAAGCTTGTTTTCCTAGGACGTTTTATCACCACTACCTCGAGTCCTGGAACAGGGAAAGGAAAGATACTAAAATCTTACTGGGCAAGTGTGAGGGGGAGAAACGATGGGAGGGAAAAGTTAAAAGCAAAGTGTCTTCTCTACATTAAGACTGGCCTAGGGACTTAACTATTATGATCTTCTTTACCCATCAAATAGTCCTTTGAGGTATCATTCTCTCTATTCCACAGATAAGGGAACTGAGGCTTACAGAACTTTGGTGGGCACTATAGGCGCAGACCAGGTAAAATGACAAAATAATTGCCTAACATCTCATGAATGACAGTATAAATATATATCCACTGCAAATATATACTTATTAAATGTACATTAAGAAAAATATTAAATACCATGAAGGACAAAATATTAGCAATAAAGCCATTCTATATTTAAATTATTCTTTCTGGATATGATCATTGTAAAATATTTAACACATTACCAACTTGACAAACTGACTTTTACCAACTTATTTCTGCACCAATTCTATTTAAGAATTTTCACATCCTGGGGTGGCTGGGTGGCTCAGTTGATTAAGCAGCTGTCTTTGGCTTGGGTCATGATCCCAGGGTCCTGGCGTCAGGCTCCTACTCAGTGGAGAGCCTGCTTCGCCCTCTCCTTCTGCCTGCCGTTCTGCCTACTTGTGCTCTCTCTCTCTTTCTCTGTCAAATAAATAAATAAAATATTTTAAAAAGAGAGTGAATTTTCATATCCCTTCACCCTCCTCAGCTTTAGGTTTCTGGTTACTTAAAAACATCAAAACAATAGTATATAAAAGTGAGCACAGGGCCTAGGAGGGCAAACTATAATGCATGATTCATAATGAAAATCCCTACTAACTGAAATAACTAACATTTGTGTAGTATTTTACAGGTAATCAAGCCTATCCTTCTAGATGACCTCATTCATGGTTACCAAAAAAAAAAAAAAAAAAAAAAAAGGAAGGGTATGTTTAGGGTTTTTTCATAGCTGAAACTGAAGCATGAAAAAGGGAAAAGTGCTTTGCTTTGTGACACAGCTACTAACCTTTACTTTTAAAAAATTGGGAATAGAGGCTCAGAGATATTAAACAATCTTAGTTACTCGACCGATTGGTGTCAGAGATGAGACACTGATGTGGCTTTGTCTATATCTACCCACGTCCTTTCTGTTAAAATAATTTGCCTCTCTCTTATCCACCACTCTTATTCAGTAGGCTTTCTAAGGAAGCATGGGCTACATTCAATTTGGATTCCTTTCATCACTGAAATTATCATTCCCTCTTAAACATAGCTAATATCATCATAATTATCAATTATAATCAACATTTGTGATAAGGATATTGTAAAGATGCAAAAATGGCCACAGATTATCCCTCACCCTCCATGACCTTTGGATACATCCTCTCACAGGGGCACTGGGGTGGCCTTGTGACCTGCTTTGTCCAGTGGCACGTTAGTAAAGTGAGCAAACAGAGGCTTAACAAGCACTCACATGTGGACCTGCTGTTGTTGGGGCTCCTGCCACTGCCACAATGTGAAGAAGATGCCTCGCCTGGTGAATTAGGAAACAAGACATGTCCCAGGAAACTCTTTCATCCTGGCTGAGTGTCTCAATGCCAGACTTAAGTGAGGTCATTCTTGATCGTCTAGCCATCAGCTGCCAGCTACTTGAAATGAATGAGCAAGGCAAGAAGAGATCTGCAAAGTCAGACCAGAGAACTGCCCACATGTTTCACAGATCATGAGCTGTTTAAGTTGGGTTGTTTTAAGCCACTAAATTTCAGTGTGTTTGTTACAAATCACAAGCCAACCAATGCATAGTTCTCTACTTACATTCCAGCAGATATTAACTACTAAAATGCAGCTTCATTCTGAAGCCTTCTTAAACTTGAAGCACAAGCTAAAGGGGCTACCAGTCACCTCCCTCTTAAAGATTCTTCTTCAGACTCTTCAAATAGAATACAAAGTTGCTAATTCCAGCCCTCACCTATTTTCAATTTCATAGTATCCTGGACTACTCCATATTGAGTTAAATTGTACCATAGTGCCCTTTACGGTTCATTTTGTAGTTGTATGGTATGTTTCTTTCCCTTTGTATATCGCCTTAAAGCCTTTGACTTCAAAGTAGACTATAAATGATATGTGTTCATACAGCTATATGGAGTAATTGTTCTTTCTTTAGGTATCATGTGAAAAAATATTAACAAATTATGTGGGGTTTTTCTGAGATGTTTCCAAAGTTTGCATTTTGGGGGTTGCCTAGGTGGCTCAGTCGGTTGGGTGTCTGCCTTCGGTTCAGGTCATGATCGCAGAGTCCTGGGATCGGTCCTGTATCAGGCTCCCTGCTCAGTGGGGAGCCTGTTTCTCCTTCTGCCTGCTCTGCCCACCACTGCCCCTGCTTGTGCGCTCTTTCTCTCTGACAAATAAAATCTTCCCCAAAAAAGTTTGTATTTTCGGTCCATCATCTATTCGTTTGCAGGGGACTGAGAGGTACTTCAAGCAAATAAGAAGTCAACTCTTGGGAAAGTTGCTATTAAACTTTCCTAATTAGGTAACTCAATAGAACTTGCTCCAGGATGAGTTCCAGCACTTATTTTATTTATGTTTTCCTCGGCCACATAGGGCAGGCTTACTGGTACATTCTGTATCTACATTCAACTCCAAACCAGGATCTTCAATTTCAAAGCTCCAAAAATTTACCAGGAAACAGGCCGTTGGCAGCATAGCACTGTGGCTAAGAGTGTAAGGTTTTTAGGTATGTCTCAGATCAAACTAGCACCCCCCCACCAACCTGGAGATTTACTATCTGTAAGTACCTCACAGCATTGTTCTGAGTGTGACATGAGGCTATGATTATAAGGTACTTAATATATACTTGGTATAGAGTAAATTTTCATGAAACATTGTTGTATTCATTCATTTACTCTAGTTGAAGATGGTGAAAGAAAATAAATCAGTGAAAATGATACTCTGAAGCCCTCATTCACCAACAATCACAATTCCCTTTGGTCTCACCTATTGAACAAAGCTCCAGTTTTACCTCAGATTTTAGTCTTGTAATCTTTCCAATATCCAGTCTTTAATGCGGACACATAGGGTTGAGATTAATATTATAGGTTCTTAAGTCAGGCCAATTGGTTTTAAATATTGACTCAAGAATTTACTCATTATATAACTCTGGTAAAAACTAAGTATCTGTAACACGTTTTTGTGTTTTTTTTTTTTTTAAATCCATAAAATGGAGGTAGTGATAGTATGTTCTTCATGCAATTGTTTGAAAATTAAATAAAAATATAAATGTTATGTGCTAAAATTTAGTGTTTGACAAAGAGTAAGCACTGATAAGTTGCTACGAGTATAATTATAACCAGGTTACTACTGTGTGCCACTGACAAAATCACCTTAAATATATACTGGAACTACTACAAAGCTACACCTTCCAAATTCAGCTGGATTGAATGATTCTTCTAATTTTACTTAACTCTCTAATTGTACGAAGATTAATCCAAATAGCATCATGAAGAGATATGGATTTAGTCAGATCTGTATAGAGTCATATCCAAGCTCTCTCATTTGCTGGATGTGTAAATCTGACCAATCTCCTTGTGTCTTAGTTTATTCACCTGTAAAACTGAGTTATAAAATACAACTCCTAGAATTAACATTAGGGAATAAATGAAAACGCATATATAAAATGTCTGGCACAGATACTCTCAACTAAAATGGTGTATTCAATTTGAATGACATCGTTTGGATACTCAACAATTAAAAAAAAGAGTAGAAAACTGATAAAGTTTCATTTTAATAAGGAGACTCCTCACAAATTTGTGGGAAATAGTTTCCTATTAATGGGAATCAAATTGGTAGTATTAGTGACTATTGTCATAGTAACCATACCTTAGCAACAAAGAAAAAAGATGAGCATACCTGGTGTGCTGTCGTGATGCTGCTACATTTGCATTTTCATCCAATGATATATCAAGGTCTCTACTTACTGGCTATGTCAAAGCAGTGGTTGGAATTAAGACAATACTACTTATTAGTCATACTGAATTGTTCTATTGATTACAACACTCTGGTTGCCCTGACTTTATTTTAGTAAAAGCTCTGCTATAGTACTAGAGTGCTCAACAGCTCCTTTCCAGAAAAAAACAGATGTTCTATATCACATTAGAGTGCTGACCTCTGGGATCAGTAGCATTTTCTTTAGATGTAAATACCAGAGTAGCAAAGGCCAAAAGTAACTATAAAGACTACGAGATCTTTTGATCAGCAAAGGAAGAAGAGGATGTTACTATCTAAAGATTATAAAGAGACATAAAAGACACATGGTTCCTGCTTGGAATATATCCATTTTCATCTGTGCCAATCTTAGTTACATGAACTCCAGTACCACACAGAGTCTTTGATATTAACCATTCATTTCTTCATTCTGTCCAGAATCTACTGTTCTGTAGAATCTTAGGTGGACTTTTATTAAACAGTGATTGAGAAACATATTTAAATTTCAATTTTATCATTCTTTAAATTATCAATAATCAAGGAACTAGGAGAAATATATTTTCAATTATGAAAAGGACATGTATCATTATGAAGACTCAAATATACACATAAATATAATAGCTAATATTTACTGAGCATGCTCATATGAAAAGTACTCTTCCCAGTATCTCAAGAATTAGTTTGTTAATCTTCCCAAAAACATTATGAGATGGGTACTAATTATTTCCATTTTGTAGAAAATCAGTATTATAACAATTCTCATTTTGTAGCAAAGAAACCAAAAGGTCAAAAAATTAGGTAACTTGTTCAGAGCCAGACACCTAGTAAAATAATGAAAATGGTGATCTGATCACAGGACTCACGTATTTCTTGATAGTCAATGAAGTATATAATATAGAACCCAGAACACAGGAGATACTCAGTGAGCAGCCCTCCTTCACTGATTCAGTGCCTAATGATCCACTGTTGACTACCACTGGTCACACAAGAGCATTTGATTTTCAACCTGGAAAAAGCCCAGGGAACATCTAACTCTACCTTTTTATTTTACTGAGATGAAGCAACTGAGACACCAATAACTGTGGTTTGTTCAAAGTTACAATATTAGGTAGCAGAGTTATAACCCAAATTCTGGTTTCCAGACCTCCAGACTATATTGTCATTATATGATACCCCACAGCTATTCTCAATCATACAATTTGATTTCTCATGTAAATTATCAGCAAAATTCATGAGCCCCAAAGGAAGATAAATTATTGGCTTTCTTATTTTCAGCATATATTTATCCTCACAAAAGCATCAAATAGTAAATCTCAACTGCCAAGTACATTGGTTTGAGTGGTGCCAATTTCAGTCTGAATCAAATTCTAATAGCATTATTTGCAGTCCAAGAAAGTGAATCATATGGAAGGGAATGACCACTGTATCCTTAACTACCACACAGCCTCCAAGTACCCCTGCATGACAGCCTTCAGAGCATACCCTGAATTCAATTTCTCCATCGTTAGAGAGTAAATTGATCACAAATGGCATTATATGGTTCCTTACTACACTACTGTTTTTGTTTTTTCTGTTGTTGTTTTTGTTTTCATTTTAATTTGACAGGAGGTTTTATTCCTTCTCTCATTCTGTGTCTTCAAGATCTTCACCTTCTGTGCTCCCAGCGCACAAGTGAAAGTCCCCCACGGTCTTTATTTGCCCTCCCTCCTAGGATAACAATAAATTGTCCATCTGTGTTGAAAAAATTAATATATTGTTGTGCAGATTGAGTATAAAAATGTTTCTAAGCAAGTTTCAAATAAGTCTTGGTGATTTCATTAAATCTTTTTAATAGCTGTCCCTGTCAAGTCAAACCCCATGTTCTCAGAGAAAATGACTTGCAGTATTTCTTCCAAATAAGTATTTGATTTTTTTTCAGGAAACAGCCTAAAGCTAAAATGATAGACAATTAGTTTTCTTAAGACCAAATTAATTAAAACTCACTGGCTAAGATTCTTTGTGTAGCATTTAATAGATGTTAATATTTTAACACTGAACAAGAAATCTAACTTTGAAGATTTGTTCTTCAAATTATTGGACCCACAAGAGAATTCTGTGTTTCCTGGCTCAGGAGTGATTTTAAAAGTCACAAATCCAGAAAGAAGTGACAGTGTGGAGTTGGAACCCAGCTGCTCTGTGATGGTAATCAGAACCTGCTAATAAAATTGTCAGTAATCTATAGATATCTGGATGTCTAAGAATGTTGATGGATTACTCATTGTTTTCCAATGATGAGTACATCTAATCAACAGACAAATTTCTTTTCTAGGTTTCAGTGCATGAAATATTTTTGATATATGCTTACAAAAATATTATCAATAATTCACCCAAGTGAGGTGACACGATATGTGCCAAGCTGGTTTTGCCCAATGGATATTTTTAGACTAACATGCGAACATAAACCCAAAGATAAGATATGATCACTGGAAAAAGATTTAAAATTCACTCCAAGAATTTCTGACTCTCCTACCATGAGGATACAAAGGATCTTTTTTTCCCCCCAAATAGAAGCAGAATCACTGAAATAATGTATGCAAAAGATGGGGAAAATGAGAAAATAAAGAAAAAATAGAAATGAAGGTAGAGATGGTTGAGTATAGATCAGTTCAAGAAAAATGTACTTGACATTTATTTCGTGTCAGGCATAATACTTAGTGCTAGACAGAGTGTGTACACGTAGTGAGGGCAAAAGTCATGTGAATAATTAATTAAAATCCAGTGTGAAAAGTACTACAATAGAAAAAATGTATAGAAAGTGCTGAGGAAACCTATAAAGAAAGAACTCATCTGCCATGATAGGGCTCATGAGAACAGGTGATATTTTAGCTCCTTTTTAAAAACATATTTTTATTTTTAATAAAGTCTCCCAGTTACCATCCTTACTTTGAAGTTCTATTTCCTAGAGGCTTTTAAACCTTTCAACTGTTTCCTTTCTCACTAATTTCACTGTTCTAAATTCTGTTAATACTTTTTGTCTATTTTAGATTTTTGACATTATCAATTGAAAGCTTCCTGTTAACACTTCTTTTCCTATTTTATTTTTCCCAATACAATTAAACCACATTTTTGGGATTCTGTAAATGTCTGAAAGATACTGATGAACCAAGATGAAACTATGTTTATGTTTCTTTTGTTCCTTTTTTGGTTCACTTTCCATCAACGGGCATTATTCTAGATTTTATATTTCTTCTTTTGTTTGTTTTGCATTTATCAACTCATTGTCAAATACTTTGATAGACACAATAAGAACTATAACACACCTATTAGTATTATTTCTAAATGATCAAATTCTTCAGATACACTATCAGTTAATTTTTTGCTTATTCTTTTTGTTGGGCTGTGTTTGTCTATTTATTTGTTGCCTGGAGACAGTTCTCCCAGAATTCTCCATCCTTATGCCCCAGTGTGGGCTTCCTGCTCTGCGGGCCCATCATATTTTCACCTTCCTGTCTCTTCGTTTTCACTCTAGGACTTTTTTTTCTCTGTTTTTAATACCAGTTCCCATGTGCAGTGGAGATTTGTGATTTTTATTTCGTGTCTGGTGACTAGCCCCTTCCTATGAGCTAGATTCCCACTAAAGAAGCTAAAGTTGCCAGGTAAAGCATTGTCCTTACAACAAGAATATGATGGCTCATCTGGTTTTCATGAATCAGATCCATCTATTCTGGATGTTGAATTAGAAGCTGTTGGCACAAACAAATAGAAATCAAGCAGCTCAGTCCATTGTGGCAGTAGTAGTAGTGGTAGCAGTCTGTTGCTGATGGTGCTGGCAGTACATTCTGAGAGTTTATGCCCAACTGGCAGTGGCATCTGTGTCTTCACAGCTTAGAGGACTGATCACAGGTATTAGTTTTGGCTTATGCTTACCTTTCTGGGACTTCTATTAGTATAATAGTAGATCACCTAATTTTTCTTACTGCTTCTATTTCTTATTCTTTCTATTCTACCTTTTAATTGCCTTTTTGAATGGTGAGGGGACCAGTGTTTCTTCCCTTGGAGAAAGGGCTTCAAATTTCAACCCTCCTATGATTCCTTTCTTAAACTTCATCATTTATACTTTTATTTTTCAAACAATGCTTTATTCATCTCCAGTTGTTTTGTTATTACTTTGATATTGATACCATATTATTATTGGTTTATAGATCTTTCCTTAACTCTCTAACCATGTTATTTATAGAATTTTTCATTAACATTTTTTTTCTGGTCCCATTTACATTATTTTTGTTTCCTCTGAGTGCCTATTCTCTATGTTTTCTTCCTCTTCCAACATGGAAGCTTTCTTTTATATGGGCTTACTTTGTACATTCCTTCATAATTGGGAATGAGCTGCTGAGGGGTGTCTGTGTGGCTCAGTTGGTTAAGTGGCTGACTCTTGATTTTGGCTCAAGTCATGATTTCAGGGTGATGAGATTGAGATCTGTCTTGGGCTCTAGCCAGCTGTGGAACCTGCTTGGGATTCTCTCTCTCCTTCTGCTCCTCCCCACCCCACATATGTGCTCTCTCTCTCTCTCTAAAAATGAATGAATGTACTCAATGGGGAAAAACTGAGAGCTTTTCCCCTAAGGTCAGGAACACAGCAGGGATGTCCACTATCACTGCTGCTATTCAACATAGTACTAGAAGTCCTAGACTCAGCAATCAGACAACAAAAAGAGATAAAAGGTACCTGAATTGACAAAGAAGAAATCAAACTCTCACTCTTTCAAGATGATATTATTCTTTATATGAAAACCCAAAAGACTCCTTGCCAAAACTACTAGAACTCATACAGGAATTCAGTAGCGTCAAAATATAAAATCAATGCACAGAAATCTGTTGCATTTCTATATACCAGCAGCAAGACAGAAGAAAGAGAAATTAAGGAGTCAATCCCATTTACAATTGCACCCCAAACCATAAGATACCTAACAATAAACCTAACCTAAGAGACAAAGAACCTATAATCATAAAACTATAAAGTACTCATAAAAGAAATTGAGAAAGACACAAAGAAATGGAAAAATATTCCATGCACATGGATCAGAAGAACAACTATTGTGAAAATGTCTATGCTACCTAAAGTAATCTACACATTTAATGCAATCCCTATCAAAATCCCATCAATTTTTTTCAAAGAAATGGAACAAATCATCCTAAAATTTATATGGAACCAGAAAAGACCTGAATAGCCAGATGAATGTTGAAAAAGAAAGCCAAAGTTGGTGGTATCACAATTCCAGACTCCAAGCTCTATTACAAAGCTCTCATCATCAAGACAGTATGATACTGGTACAAAAACAGACACATAGATCAATGGAAAAGAATAGAGAGCCCAGAAATAGACCCTCAACTCTATGGTCAACTAATCTTTGACAAAGCAAGAAAGAATGTCCAATGGAAAAAAAGACAGTCTCTTCAACAAATGGTATTGGGGAAATTGGACAGCCACATGCAGAAGAATGAAACTAGACCATTTCTTTACACCACACACAAAAATAGACTCAAAGTGGATGAAAGACCTCAGTGTGAGACAGGCATCCATCAAAATCCTTGAGGAGAACACAGGCAGCAACCTCTTCGACCTCAGCTGCAGCAACTTCTTCCTAGAAATATCATCAAAGGCAACAGAAGCAAGGGCAAAAATGAACCATTGGGATTTCATCAAGGTCAAAAGCTTTTGCACAGCAAAGGAAACAGTCAACAAAACTAAAAGACAACTGACAGAATGGGAGAAGATATTTGCAAACGACATATCAGATAAAGGGTTAGTATCCAAAATCTATAAAGAACTTATCAAAGTTAACACCCAAAGAACAAATAATCCAATCAAGAAATGGGCAGAGGACATGAACAGATATTTCTGCAAAGAAGACATCCAAATGGCCAACATAACATGAAAAAGTGCTCCACATCACTCGGCATCAGGGAAATACAAATCAAAACCACAATGAGATACCACCTCACAGCAGTCAGATTGGCTAAAATTAACTAGTCAGGAAATAACAGATATTGGAGAGGATGCAGAGAAAGGGGAACCCTCCTACACCTTTGGTGGGAATGCAAGCTGGTGCAGCTACTCTGAAAAACAATGTGGAGGTTCCTCAAAAAGTTGAAAATAGAGCTACCCTATTCACACTACTAGGTATTTACCCTAAAGATACAAATGTAGTGATCCGAAGGGGCACATGTACCCGAATGTTTATAGCAGCAACCTCCACAATAGCCAAACTATGGAAAGAACCTAGATGTCCATCAACAGATGAATGGATAAAGAAGATGTGGTATATATATATATATATATATATATATATATATATATATATATAAATACTATGCAGCCATCAAAAGAAATGAAATCTTGTCATTGGCAACAATGTGGATGGAACTAGAGGGTATTATGCTGAGCGAAATAAGTAAATCAGAGAAAGACAATTATCATGTGATCTCTCTGATATGAGGGCTTTGAGAGGCAGAGTGGGGCGTTTGGGGAGTAGGGAAGGAAAAAATGAAACAAGATGGGATTGGGAAGGAGACATACCATAAGAGACTCTTACTCTCACAAAACAAACTGAGGGTTGCTGGGGGTGGAGGGATGTGGAGAAGGTGGTTGGGTTATGGACATTGGGGAGGGTATGCGATATGGTGAGTGCTGTGAAGTGTGTAAGCCTGATGATTCACAAACTTGTACCCCTGGGGCTAATAATACATTATACGTTAATAAGAACAATTAATAATAAAAAGAGACATATGAATAAAATAAAAAATAAAAATGAATGAATGAATAAATAAATAAATATTAAAATTAATGAAGTGTTTATTTAGAAAAAAGCTGATTTACAGTAACTATATATAGGCAGATATTTGACTGATAGGATTGCTTATAATGTGATGAACCACATTTCATTTTTTTTACTGGTTGAGCTTAAATATTGGATTTCTAGGTCTTTTTAAGGTTGCTCAGTTATTCAAAAAAGAATCTTCTCAATATCCTGCCTGGAGGAGTATTCCTGACTACTCCTCAGATATTGAAAAGAGTTGGAGCTGCAGAGCCTGACTTTCTTTTTGTGGTCCTCCTCTCATTTTTGGTCCCCTGACTCTAACTGACCTTTGCTGTGCCTATTGGTCCAAGGTGGGAGATTGTATGATTGTATAATTAACTAGAGTATAAATCTTGCATCTGGAACATCCATAAATTAATGAATATGACATACTACACTAACAAAATGAAGGGTATAAATCATAGGATCATTACAATTGATGCAGAAAAAGTACTTTAAAAAACAACATCCATTCATGATAAAAACTCTAAACCAACTGGGTATAGAAAGAACTTCAATATAAAAAAGGTCATATATGGCAAAGCCACAGTTAACATCATGCTTAATGGTAAAAAGCTAAAAGTTTCCTTCCAGATCAGGAACAAGACAAGTATGCCCACTTCCACCACTTTTTTCAACATAGTATTGGAAGTCCTTACCACAGGAATTAGGCAAGAAAAAGAAATAAAGACATCCAAATCAGAAAGGAAGTTATGCTATTTCTATTTGCATACAGCATGATGTTTTATAGAGAAAACCCTAAAGACTGCACCAAAAACTGCTAGAACTAATAAATGAATTCAGTAAAATTGCAGAATACAGAATCAATAAACAAAAATCAGTTTCATTTCTATACACTAACAACAAACTATCAGAGAAATTAAGAAAACAATCACATTTACAGTTGCATCAAAAAGAATAAATACTTAGGGATAAATTTAAGTAAGGAGATGAAAAATCCGTGCACTGAAAACTATAAGGCACTGATGAACAAATTAAGAAGATATAAATAAATGGAAAGATATTCCATGCTCATGAATTAAAGAATTAACATTGTTAAATGTCCACACTACCCAAAGTAATCTACAGATTCAGTGCAATCTTTATCAAAATACCTATGGTATTTTTCACAGAAATAGGAAAAAGTTATCATAAAATGTGTATGGAACCACAAAAGACCCTGAATAGGGTCGTCTGTGTGGCTCAGTCAATTAAGTGGCTGCCTTCGGCTCAGGTCATGATCCCAGGGTTCTGGGATCTAGCCCTGTATCAGGCTCCTTGCTCAATGAGGAGCTTGTTTCTCTCTTTGCCAGCCACTTCCCCTGCTAGTGCTCTCTCTCTCTCTCTCTAATAAATAAATAAATAAATAAAATCTTTTTAAAAAGACCCTGAATAGACAAATCCATCTTGAAAAAGAATGAGGTTGCAGGTTTTCAAATTTCAAATTATATATATATAATTTCAAGTTATATATATATTTCTAATTTCAAATTATATATATATATAATTTCATATTATATATAATTTCAATTTCTAATTTCTAATTATATATATAATATTATATAATATATAATATATTACATATTATGTATGTAGTTATAATATATAATATATAATATTATATATTTAGTTATAACATATAATATATATTATAAAATATAATATATATTATATATACCATATATAATATATTTATTATAAAATACATAATATAATATATATAATATATGATATATATAATATAGAAGTATATTGTATTAATACATAAGCATATTATAGCAACTAAAGCAGTATGATATTGACATAAAAATGGATATATAAATCAATAGAGCGTAATAGCCTACAACTAAATCCATGCATATATGGTCAATTACTATACAGCAAAAAAGCCAAGAATATACAATGGGGAAAGGACAATCTCTTCAACAAATGGTGTTGGGAAGACTGGACTGGTATATCAAAAAGAATGAAATGCAACCACTAACTTATATCATACAAAAAAAAAATCAAGATGGATTAAAGATTTGAACATGGGGGGCGCCTGGGTGGCTCAGTCAGTTAAGTATCTGCCTTCAGCTCAGGTCATGATCCTAGGGTCCTAGGATTGAGCTCTGCATCAGGCTCCCTGCTGAGCCTTCTCCCTGTCCCTCTGCTGCTCCCCCTGCTTGTGCTCTCTCGGTCTCTCAAATAAATAAATAAATAAATAAATAAAATCTTAAGGAAAAAAGACCTGAAACCATAAAACTCCTAGAAGAAAAAAGGTGGTAAGCTAGCTAACATTCACCTTGGTGATGACTTTTTGGATTTAACATGAAAAGCAAAGGAAACAAAAGCAAAAATAAAGGGGGGCTACATCAAATCAAAAAACTCCTGGACAACAAAAGAAACATTAGCAAAACAAAAAAGCAACGTACTAAAAGGGGGAAAATATTTGTAATCATCTATCTGATAAAAGGTTGGTATCCAAAATACATAAAGAACTCATACAACTCTATAGCAAAAATATAAAAAGAAAAAAAATATTAAAGAATAGGCAGAGGAACTGAATAGAAATTTTCCAAAGAATACATACAAATGGCCAATGAGTACGTGAAAAGGTTCTTAACATAATTATCAGGGAAATGCACATGAGATATCACTTCACAGTTGTTAGGATGGCTGTCATCAAAAAAGCAAGAGGTAAGGATTGGCGAGGATGTGGAGAAAAGGTAACCCCTGTGCAATGTGGGTGGGGATGTAAATTTGTGCAGCCACTATGGAAAACATTATGGAGGGTCTTCAAAGGAAGCCAGACACAAAGTAACTAAACAGTATGATTCTATTAATATAGAGTTCAGAAACAGGCAAACTAATTTATGCTTTTAGAAGACAAGATGGTGGTTAAATTTGGAGACAGTGACATTGGGAGCATTTAGGAGAAAGGTTTCTGAGACAGTGACAATGTTGTATTTCTTGACTCTGCTGGTGTTTACTTCAGTATGGTAATTCAAGCTGTTTACATATGAATCAAGAAACAGACTCTTAATCGTAGGGAACAAACTGATGGTTATCAGAGGGCAGGTGGGTTGGGGTATGGGGAAATAGGTGCTGGGGATTAAGGAGTGCACCTGTGATGAGCACTGGGCATGTTGTATGGAAATACTGAATCATGATACTGCCTGTATACCTGAAAGTAATATAAACAATGTAGGTTCACTGGAATTAAAATGAAAACTTTTTAAAGAGAAAAAATTTAAACAGAATTACCATATGAGCAATTCCACTTCTGAGTACATATCAAAGAAAACAAAATCACTACGTCAAAGAAATAATGCACACTTGTGGTCACTGTAGCACTATTTACAATAGCCAAGAATGGAAGCAATGTGTCTGTCAACAGATGAATGGATAAAGAAATGTGATATTATATATATACAGTATAATATAATTATATATAGTATAATGTAATATGTGTATATAGTGGAATATTAGCCATTAAAAAAGGGAAATCTTGCCATATGTGACAACATGGATGGACCTTGAGGGCATTATGCTAAGTGAAATAAGTCAGGCAGAGAAGATAAATACCATATGATTTCACACATATGTGTAATCTAAATTAAAAAGAAAAAAGAAAGGAAAAAAGAAAAAACAAACTCAGAAACAGAGAACAGACTGGTGATTGTCAGATATGGGGTTGGGGGTGAGAGAATTGGGTGAAGGTGGTCAAAAAGTACAACCTTTCAGTTTTAAGGTAAATAAGTTCTAGAGATGTGATGTATGGCTTGATGACTAGAGTTAACAATACTCCTCATGTTTTTGAAAGCTACTAAGAGAGTTAATTTTGAAAGTTCTCATCACAAGAAAAAATATGCAACTATGTGAGGTGATGAATACTACCTAAACTCCCTGTGATAATCATTTCACGATTATACATCTATCAAGTCATTATGTTGTACACTCTTGGAACACAATCTGGATCCTCACCAATGTGACTGGGGTGGTGTTGGATCCTGTGAGAAAACTCCAGGAGATGGAGATCAAGAGTCTTCCTGGGCCAGTGCCAGGAATAGACATGAGAGGATCCCCAGAGTACTTTCAGGTCCTCCTTTAGAATAGATGGGTCTAATAAGTGTGGAGAAACCTTAAATTGCTCTTGTCATTTAAAGCTACGAGATAATCGTTGTTGTTCACTTGTCACACTTGATGGACTGCACTTAGTTCACATCCTGCATGTAGCTCACAACTCACATCCAGTTCACATCCTGCACGTAAATCTACATCCTGTTCGTAATCAGATCTTGTGTGAAGTATAAAGAAGTGATTGTAAGAAATAAAGTCGTCTACTGATCAGCAGTCGGTAGCCCCCCATCATTTCGGCTCTGATCACTAGGATCCCCACCTCACGAAGGTGACAGTACACCTTAAATGTTGTATGCTAATCATATCTCAATACAACTGGAAATAAGTTGTACATAATTAATGTATACAATTTGATGGGTTTGGGAATAAATATGCACTCAGGAAACCATCATGACAATCTATGCTCTAAACCTATCCACCACTTCTTAAAGTATCTTCTTGCCCTCTTATTTATTATTGATATTTTTTGTGGCAAGAATACTTAATATAAGATTCACCTTCTTAGCAAATTTTTGATACACAACATAGTATTGCTAACTACATGCACTATACTTTACAGCAGATCTCTGGGATTTATCATTTTGTATACATAAAACTTTGTACCTTTGACTAATACCACCCCAGGGCTATTTGACTACTTACCTCCAGCCCTTGGCAACCACCATTCTACTTTCCAAATCTATGAGTTTAACTACTTTAGATTCATTACATAAGTGGTATCATGTAGTATTTGTCCATCCGCCTGGCTTGTCACTTAAGATAATGTCCTCTAAGTCCATCCATGTTGTTGAAAATGGCAGGATTTCCTTCTTTTTTAGGCTGAATAATATTCCATTGCATGTATATACCACATTTTCCCTTAGCCTTTTTCTTCCTCAACATACACTTTGCTGCATATCTTGTTTCTGTTCTCCTTTTATTAAGTATTCCCAAGTGAATTTTGTTAATGTGGGAATGGAATAGATGGTAAGAGCCAGCCAGAATTTTGTTTGTTTTTTGTTTTTAATTTTGTGGTTCATTCCCTTTCTTCTACCCCCCATGCATATAATGTTCTGTGCAACCTTCATTAACTTTGGTACAAAACTACCCACCAGAGCTGTGGTATCAGAAAAATAAACAGTACTGATTCTTATAAAAAAAAAAAAATCAAAAAGGGTGCAAGCGTTCCTTTTACTCTCTGAATCCTTGCCAACATTTATTTTTATATATATATATGTACACACATACATATACACACACATATAACACATATATAACATATAATATATATAACATATGTAACATTATATAACATATATATAATATATGTGACATATATATAACATGTAACATATGTATATTACACACACACACACACACACACACACACACACACACACATATGTATTTTTAATATCCATCCTAACAGGAGTGAAGTGGTATTTCGTTGCTGGTTTTTTTTTTTTTTTTTTTTTTTGTCTTTTAAAGATTTTACTTATTTATTTATTTGTGAGAGAAAGAGAGAGAGCGAGCGAGCACACATGCGAGGGTGTGAGTGTGGGGCTGAGCAGAGGGAAAGGGACAAGCAGACTGTGCTGAGTGTGGAGTCCAACACAGGGCTCGATCCCACTACTGTGAGATCATGACCTGAGCCAAAATCAAGAATCAGATGCTTACCTGACTGATCCACCTAGGCATCCCTCATTGCTGTTCTAGTTTACCTTTCTCATGGAGTAGTTGTATTTATATATCAGCTTTGGTTGCATCATGTTTTCTTGTTTCCTTGTGATCCATATAACTTTGCACAAGTGTTTGTGCATTTCAAGAAATAGTCACTTTTTCCAGTCTTCACAGACTGGCTTTCTCAGGAAAAACCCTCCAGTAGTCAGCCCATTCAGAGATTCTGGGCAGGCTGGCTGGTAGAGCGCATAGGCTCAGTGTCAGGAACCATGACCTAGCAAGCCCGGGGCCTGGATCCATGCAGCCTGGGCCTGTGTTGACAGGCATGAAGTCTGGGTTATCACCAAAGTCTGATAGTCCCTTGATCTTTTCCTTCACAGAAGAACTCCTAACAGAAGGGATCTCTCCAGCACTTGCTGGAGGGCATGAGAGGGGTGATTTGGGTTAAGTCAAATTGTCCTTCCTACTCTCTTTAAGCTCTTCTCAGATGCTGTAATCTCTCATCTGGATTCTGGTGGTCTCGTGAAGATATGTTCGTGCATGGACAATTTTCAAACTGGTGTTTCTATGGGGCAAGGAAGGTTGGAATATTCTATTCTGCCATCTTGCTGATAATACTACCCAATACATTTCTATATTGTGATCTTATTTAAGTAAATATTTTATCTGCTTCCTATCTTTTAAATTTTCCCCCATCTTCCTCATTTTCAGATATCTCATTTCATGATTTATATATAAAATATATAAACAAAACATAAATATATGAGTATATGAGTATATATGTACATATGTACATGTGTACATATGTATGTACATATGTATGTGTATATACATATGTATGTGTATATAATTTTTGCCATTATTTCTCTACTACAAATCTTCTAAATATCAAATTTCAAAAAGATAATCCTCTCCCTCTTTTATTTTTTATACTATCTAGAGTTCCTCTGTTCAATATAGTAGCCATTAACCACATGTAGTTATTTAAATTTTAATTGAACAAAGTTAAAAATTAAGTTCCTAAGTTCCTCAGTCATATTAAGTATATTTCAAGGGATCAGTAGCTACTGTATTAAATGGTACAAACAAGACAACAATTTAACTATTGCAAAAAGTCATACTCAAAGGTACTAATCTAGATTAAAGGATTTCATTTATTTAAATAACTTTAAATATATACCAAAGACTGCCAAATTATTCTTCAATTATGGCAGATACTATGGGTAGATTTACTCAACTCAAAATCCCATCCTCTGTATTACACAAAGAAATCTATACACTTAATGCAATCCCCATCAAAATACCAACAGCTTTTTTTCACAGAACTAGAAGAATCCTAAAACTTGTATGAAACCACAGAAGATCCCAAATAGACAAAAGCAATCTTGAAAATGAAAAGCAAAGCTGGAAGCATCATAATTCCAGACATCAAGTTAAATTAGAACAGTGTGGTATTGGCACAAATATAGACACATAGATCAACAGAACAAAACAAAATCTAGAAATAAATCCACAATAATATGTTCATTTGATCTTTGACAAAGGATCATAGAATATACAACAGGAAAAAGCCTCTTCAACAAATGATGTTGGGAAAACTGGACAACAACATGCAAAGGAAGCTGAACACTTTCTTATATCACACACACACAAATACACACATAATAATAAATTCAAAATGGATTTAAGGCCCCAAACCTGAAACCTGAAACCATAAAACTCCTAGAAGAGAACATAGGCATCAACTTCTTTGACATTGGCTGTACCAACTTATTACTAGGTATGTCTTCTGAGACAAGGGAAACAAAAACAAAAATAAACTATTGGGGCTACATCAAAATAAAAACTTCTGCACAGGAAAGGAAATAACATAACTAAAAGGCAATCTACTGAATGGAAGAAGGTATTTGTAAATGACATAACTGATAAAAGGTTCATATCCAAAATATATTAAAGACTTATACAGTTCAACACCCCAAAAATGAATAATCTGATTAAAAATGGGCAGAAGACATGAACAGAGATGTCTCCAAAGAAGACATGCAGATGACCAACAGACACAGGAAAAGATGGCCAACATCACTTATCATCAGGGAAATGCAAACCCAAACTACATTGTGATATCACCTCACATCTGTCAGAATGGCTAAAATCAAAAACACAAGAAACAAGTGACGGTGAGCGTGTGGAGAAAAAGGAACACTCATGCACTGTTGGTGGGAATGCAAACTGGTGTAGCCATTGTGAAAAACATTATGGGGATTCCTCAAAAATTTAACAATAGAATTACCATATGTTCCAGTAATTCCATTACTGAGTATTTACCCAAAGAATATGAAAAGATTGATTCTAAAAGATGTATGCACCTCAGTGTTTATAACAGCACTATTTACAATAGCCAAGGTATGGAAGCATCATAAGTGTCCATTGATAGATGAATGGATAAGGAAGAGGTGCTATACATATACAATGGGATATTATTCAGCCATAAGAAAAAATGAAATCTTGCCATTTACAACAACATGGATGGAACTACAGAGTATAATGCTAAGTAAAATAAGTAAGAGAAAGACAAACACCATATGATTTCACTCGTATGTGGAATATAAGAAACAAAATAAATGAGCAAAGAGAAAAGAAGAGAGACACAAACCAAGAAATGGACTCACCTAAAGAGAGCAAAATGATGGTTACCAAAGGGGAGGTGGGTTGGGGGATGGATTAAATAGGTGATGGGTAGTAAGGAGTGCATTTGTTGTGATGAGCACAGGGTGAGGTACGGAAGTGTTGAGTTACTATATTATACACCTGAAACTAATCTAATAGTGTATGCTAACTGGAATTAAAATAAAAACTTCAAAAAATTAAAAATGAAAAAAAAAATCCCATTTCCTTTCTGTCTTGCCTATCTCTATTTAAGGAGCTATAAAAGCAAATACTCACCTGCCAACCTACCATACCACTAGAGACACAGGGAAGACATTATGTCATGGTTTTGGCCAATGAAAGAAACCTAATTTGTACTTTCTCCCTTTATTCTTTCATCCTGCATTGTCAGTAGGACATGGCTGGAGCTGGTACCATCATCTTGTACTTACGAAGGAAGAACAATTCACAGAACCAAAGCCAAGAGTTATTTACTGCAGACTTTTGTTATATGAGAAACACAACACTATTTAAATACTATTATTTTCTTTTTCTGTGTTTTGAAGCAAAGAATATTTCCAATGAATACTCCAGCCAATTACTCTGTAGAGTAATAGATATTTCCACAAAAATCTATTGTCTTTCAATGGTTCAGTTGGTTAAGTGTCTGACCCTTGATTTCTCAGGTCACCATCTCAGGGTTATGGGATTGAGCCCCACGTTGGGCTCTGTGCTCAGTGGGAAGTCTGCTTGGGATTCTCTCTCTCCCTCTGTCCCTCCTCTCTCTATCTCTCTTTTAAATAAATAAATAAATCTTTAAAAAAAAATCTGTTGTCTTCCTCAAACCTCCTACCTAAAAACATTTGCCTATACCATCTCAGTAAACTCCAATCATAGAACCTATTCACTGTCTCTGTCCTCTCTGGCTCCATTGGATCACAAACCTGGTCCATTTGCACTGTCCCTATATATTCAGTGTCTAGAATAACACCTGCCATTTAATAAAAATATTAATTTTTTTAAAAATTAAATCAGCATTCAATAAATATATATTTAATAAAAATTAATCATATGCATATTTAACTTAGGAAACAATATATACAGACATGAAGACTATGAGGAACACAGACTGTGAAATGTATTGAGATGATGAGCCACCTGGCTAAAAGAATGTCAAAGAAAAGAGGAATGCCCTATCTCCTTTTAGCTGGGAGTTGGGGGTTGTGCCTTTGGAAGGGAGGGGTGAGACAGAGACCTCTTCCAGGCCTTTGTAAATTCTAGGTACGCTTTTTGAAAAAGTTCATTTTACTTAGCTGCACAGTAATAGAGGCTATTCTGATCATGATAATGTCTAACAGAATCCCCGTCATGTAAGTGCCTCAACTCCACCTGCCATAGGATTTTGACTGTGATTAAAACATTAATTTTCCCCATTTCATAAATAAACTGAAGTGCCGAGAACTATTTCACAGCCTTTTAGAAACTGTGTCAATCCTGGGACAAATCATTGCCCATAAGATGCAGTTTTATTAGATTTATAACATTAAAATGTGCATTACAAATTGTTCTTTATGACTACAGTAAATTCACATCTTCTCTCAGACATCAAAATCTTCTGAAGATCTGTGTTAGAGACATACACAGTTGGAAATGTTTGTCCTCTTGTACTCTGAGTTATAGCAAATTATTATAGTTTGCTAGGTAGTCATAATTTTCCAATTTGTATGATAGAGTGAAACTATTTAGTTCTGTGATAGAGAACTGATCTATTGCTAAATGTTAGCTATCACCAGAGTTCCCCGTTTATCAGTCATTATTAGTCATCTCTTTATGTTGACACACGGCTCAAAATAATCTAGACATACAAAATAATCTAGGCATACAAAATAATCTAGACATACAAAAATTAAAAATATTTCTTACATAGTAACATTATCATGTCTTGCATTTGAATGTGTTATGTGTACCATTTTATCTATCTACTTGTTTGTCAAGATAGGAAGAAATATAATTCAATGGAAACACAATTAATTCAGTACTTACCATGTGCAAGACACTCTCTTTAAAGTGTTGTAGGGGGAAATAAAGATGAACAAAATACTCCTGCCTTCAAAATCCTCTAATTCTAGCAAACAAAGATATGCTAATAATGCTATAATGTAGAATTCTGTACCCCCCAAAATTATTTATTTTATTATGTGATAGTAATATACATGATTTCTTCTCTATGGAACCTTTTTTCTCTTTCATGAAACCTTGACACCTTGGGTAATTTCTTTTTCATGAAATCCCTATGGAATATAAATAACTATATAAATAATAATATACAACATAATATAAATGCATAAATAATAATATATACTTATGCAATTGTAACATATTACATATAATATTATATTTAATACCATGGTCTATATATTAAATATATAAATATCTAAAATGATAATATACATATTTTGTGTTTTATCTATGTGTGTGTGTGTGTATATATGTGTATAATTGTTTCAAAGATTTGGAAGAAAGATCATAAAGAAAAAGCATTAAAAGATATGGCACATCAAACTGTGACAGGTTGAACTAATCTTGAAATGTACAGCTCTTGTAGGTAAATACCTCTTGCAGGTACTATTTATGTTTAAGTTTAAACTTAAACATAAATTGTACCTCTTACTGAATGGGCAATCTTGGGTATAATACTTAATCCTTGTGATGCTCAGTTTATTTACCTTGAAAAATGGGAAACAGTGCTTATTGGAGTAATAAAGATGTTAAATTGTGAGGAATATATAAACGAGCCCATTTTACTATTTAGGCTTTCAGTATATTGTGAAAAGGCTATTTCCAGAGGAAATACTGAGCAGAGATACAGAAGTTAGCAAAACACTGATGTCATCTTACTCAAGTTTGTTAAATCTACAGATATATATTAGGTAAATTAAGAAATGTGGGGGCACCTGGGTGTCAGAGTCAGTTAAGTATCTGACTCTTGGTTTTGGCTACATTGGGCTCCACACTCAGTGATGAGTCTGCTTAAGACTCTGTCTTCCTCTCCCTCTGCCCCCTTCCCCACTCTTTCTCTCTATAAAAAATAAATCTTAAAAAAAGAAAAAAAAAAAGAAATGAGGACACTAGTTCTTACTGTCCTTGGGAAAGAGGAAGGTTTTATATAAATGTAAATATAAATATAAATATATATAAGTGAGCAATGAGAAGTCTTTAAAAATTTTATAGCAATAGAATTAAAATGGATGAAAAGTGATTTTGGAGTAGGTACACAACAGAGACAAGGAGAAGACTGAGGAGCATTGCACCATTTCACATGTAAAATAAGAGTACACACAATCTAGGTGAGGGTATTAGGCCTGGGGAACAATTTGACAGGAGAGGCACATATGTGTTCAAAGCCTATAGACCTAGGATGAGTTGAATGCAGTCTGGGTATATGGAAAAGAACGGAGATGAGTCAAGGTGAAGGTACTTTTGATGAGCATATCAGCAAAAATAAGAGTCATTTATAGGAGATAACACATTCAATTTCTTAAAGAATACATTTGACTGTTTTTATTTACAAATAAAGCACAGGTAAAATGGAGGTGATCATATAAATGTGATTTAATAAATATTAAAATATACAAATTAATAAATAAAATATGTAAAAAGAAAAGAAAGTTAAAATCTGTGTAGACATCACCCACTATAATAGTGAGAACATCCATCAGTGTGATTTTTCTACATGTGATATCTTATTATTTTGGGTGTTTGGGATTCAACAATAAAACAGAGCCATGCTTTCACGGAAGTTATAATCAAATAATGGAATGGAAGTACACAATACTTTTGAATTTTACATAGATGCATTCCTACTGAATGTGTTCTTCTATAACTTGAGTGTTTCATTCAGCATTAATAATTCAAGATGCATCCTTGTTAATGCATTTATTTGTAGTTAAATTATTTTGCTTCTGTATAGTGTTTCATTATGTAAGTAAAATTCAAATTATCTATCTATTCCCACTTGGGTTGTTTTCAACTTTCTGCTATTTCAGACGCTGGTGCTCTGAGCATCCATGGCATGGCTTCTGGTGCACATATCCCAGGGTTTTTTCCAGGAGTAAAACTGCAAAGTCACTGGAAATGCAAGTCTTCAACTTTACAAGACATTGCTGATTTGCTTTCTAATGTGGTTTGATGATTTGTATTCCGAGAATTAGTATCTAAAGTTTATATTTGCATCTTATTTTCACAGGTATTTAGTTTTTGTCCTGATTTTTAACTTTGGCCAATGAGTAAAGTATAACGTACAATCACATTTGGTTTTCATTCTTACTTTGTTGATTACAATTAAGTAAAAAGATGTGTTCTTGCATTTATTAGATATTCAGACTTCTCCTTCTGTGGAAAAACCCGTACGTGACTTTTGGCCATTTTTCTACTAGGTTGTTCTGCAATTTTTTAAATTGACAGGATAGGTATATATCTAGATACCAATCCTCTGACAGTTATATTTCTATAGAAGGTATATTTGTGTCTCCCCATTCATATGTTGAAACCTAATCCCCAATGAAATGGTGATTGGAAATGGGACCTTTGGGAGGTGATTAGGCCACAGGATGGAGGTCTTTCAAGCGGGATTAATGCCCTTATAAAAAAAGACTCCAAGGAGCTCCCTCCTGCCTTCTGCCATGTGAGCATAGAGTGGAAAGACAGACATCTACAAACTAGAAAGCATGCCAGAACCAGACACAAAATGTGCAGGCCATTTGATCTTTGATTTCCTGCCTCTGGAGCCTTGGGAAATAAATATCTGTTGTTTATTAGCCACCCAGTCTATAGTATTTTAACACATGAATATTACAAATATCTAGCTAGAAAGTAAACTTGAGGAACACCCGGGTGGCTCAGTGGGTTAAGCTGCTACCTTCGGCTCAGGTCATGATCCCAGGGTCCTGGAATCGAGTCCCACATTGGTCTCCTTGCTCTGTGGAGAGCCTGCTTCTCTGCCTCTGCCTGCCACTCTGCCTGCTTGTGCTTTCTCTCTCTCCCTCTCTAAATAAAAAATAAATAATAAAAAATAAAAAATAAAATAAAATAAAATAAAAAAGTAAGTAAGTAAATAAATAAATATAAATAAATAAAAAATAAATATAAAATAAAATAAAATAAAAAAGAAAGTAAATTTGATAAAGGCAAAAAATTTGTTTGTTTTGTTCACTGATATATCTTCAGCCCCTAGCAAGCAGAATGCATGGTGCAGAGTGCTCAATGAAAATTTGTTGAATTAATAAACAAATATTTACACTTAATGCTTTCCTTCATGCTTGCTCAATTTGAAATCTTATAATGAGAATTCCATTAGTCTGAGATCATATAAATATTTTCCTCTATCCTCTTCTGAAATGTTTAGTTTTCCTCTTCACATAACTTTTTTTCTTTAATTCACCTAGCATTGAATTCTGAATATGATGTGACAATTCATTGTCTAAGCATAATTACTTCATGAATCTATCTTCCCTCAGTGATTGGCAAAACAGACATTTTTATGTATCAGTTTTCTATATGACTGTGAAGTGTTACTGTATACTCTTTTGTTTTGTATTTCTATGCTTTTTTTTTTTTTTTGTATTTCTATTCTTTTCTATTCCCAGGCCAATTATTGCTAAATCCTGAGTAAAGTTTTATTGCTGTAATTTCTGAATAATTCTTGATACTAGGCAGTATATATCTTTTCAATCCCCTCTTCATTTCCTTCGGAAGTGGTTTGTCATTTCTTGTCTCATTGCTATCATATGATTTTAATTTTTTCAAAGATTCATTTATTTATTTGAGAGAGAAGGATAGAGTGTGCATGCAAGTAAGGGGAGAGGCAGAGGGAGAGAATTTTCAAGCTGACTCCCTGCTGACCATGGAGCCCCATGTGGGGCTTGATACAATGACCCATGAGATCATGACCTGAGCTGAAACCAAGAGTTGGATGCTCCATGGACTGAGCTACCCAGGTGCCCCAACTATTATATAATTTTAAAATAACTTCCAAGTTTCTTTAAAAAAAAAGAAAGAAAATATTGGGGGATTTAATGGGATTTTATTGATAATAGTGATCCTAAATGTGAAGAGAAAATATATGTAAAATACTGACTTTTTATCAAAAGCAAATTATATTTCCTCACCTATTTGGTTTTCAGAAATATCCTCCAGTATTTGTTTTTCAATTTTGCAGTAAGATCCTGTACTTTCTTGGTTAGTTACATTGCTATGAATTTTTATGCTGTTACTATTATATAAATTGTATCATTTTATAAATGCAACTTGCATTTGTGACTGCTGTGCAAAATTCCTAGATTTTTATATATTGATTATGTATCTAGTCACTATGGTAAACATTCTTTTCCATTCTAATAACTTGATTCTTTGGACTCTTTCTGATTTTAGACAATTTCATCTGCAAATATTTTTGGTTTTGTTTCTTGCTTCATGATCTGTAAGCACTTAATTAAGTTATTTTCCCCCGTGCTCACTCCAATGACAAAAATTTCTGGGAAACTGTTAAATAGAAACAGTTTCTGAGCACCTTAATCTTTATTTTGTAACCAATTTTGCTGTAGGTTTTTTGTAGATAATCTATAAGATGAAGGAGGTCCTTTCTATTTTTACCATAAGACACCTTGAATGGATGTTTATCAAATGTTCTTCTCTTCATCTACGGTGATAAAAACCTTTTTTATTTCTCTTTTAATCAGTTAATGTGATAACCTTCATCATTCAATTTTCCCATGTTAAATCCATCTTGCTTGTGACAAATGAGCTCTATTTGCTCACGAGTTATATCTCTTTTATATGTTGCTAGATTTAGCTGGCTAATATTTTATGGAGGGTTTTACAAATTTATTTATAAGATGATTTACCTCTAACATTTCTCTATTATACTACCTTCATGAGGTTTGGTTATCAAGATTATATTAGTTTCAAACACCTAAATGAAGAGAGTCTTTTTTTCTATACCTTAAAAGGTTTGTATACAATTTTAATGATCTGTTTCTCTAATGTTTTGTCATACTCTCCTGGTATTTCTCTTTGGAGAATATTTTGAAACTCTGAATCAAACTGAATTACCTTAATGTAATTTGGGGTTTATCCTTTTTTCAGACAGTTTCTAAAAATTTGTCACATATGTATTGATTCCTTTTTTGTCTTTGCTTTAATTTCTACTCTTAGTGCTATTACTTCCTACTTTCTTCTTCTTTTTTTTTTTTTAAGGTTTATTTATTTATTTATTTGAGAGAGAGAGAAAGTATGGAGGGCAGGGGCAGAAGGAGAAGGAGAGAGAAAGTTCCAGGCAGACTCCAACTGAGCACAGAGCCTGACCCACAGCTCTATATCACAACCCTGAGATGGTGACCTGAGCCAAAACCAAAGGTCAGACACTTAACCAACTGCACCACCCAGGGGCTCCATTTCCTACTTTCTTCATTCTTAAATTTGATCATAGTCTCATTAATCTTTAATATTTTATTTCCTTCTTTGTATAACCATTTAAGACTATTTTCTCTATGAATCATCATCTCAATTTCATTGTCATATTAAAAAAAAACAAGTTTAAATATTAATTAATTCAGTTCTAAGCACTTAAGATTTTATTATGATATCTCTTATGATCTATAAATAATTTAGAAGTGTTTACAATAATTTTCAGATTGACTGGGGGTAAAAGTATCTCATATGTACTGATTTCTAATTTAACTGTATTTTAAATGGTGGATTTATGATACAACTATTTCACTGTTTTGAGACCTTATGTTTGGTGGGGAACACAAAGTATTCTGAGTATGTTTTGTGTGTGCTTCATAAGAATTTTTCTCTAATTTTGGTGTATAAAATTCTGTGTTTCCATTAAATAAAGTATGCTAATTGTAATGTTAAATTTCTTATATCTTTACTAGTATTTTGCATGCTTTATCAATAATTGAAGAAATTATTTTGGTCATGGTTTGTATAATATTCTCTTTGCCTCTAGTATATACATATATAGAATGTCTGTTGCATGTATATTACATATATATGATATATTTATATACATACTACAAGTAATTAGTTCTATCATAAAGATATGATTTATAGATGTCTGATACATATAAATATATATAAATGCATTTATGTGTTTGAGTCTATTTTATTAGGTTCATAAAAGCTTAGACTTGCTTCTTATTCTTACAAGTAAATGTGCTATTATTTCATATTAAATTTCTTAGTCCTTAATAATTTCTTTTCTTTTTTTATTAACATATAATGATTTCTTTTCTTTTTAAAGAAGCTTCACTTAAGAAAAATTTTAGATCTCCAGAAAATTTATAAAGATGGTATGAGTTCCCATATCCCACACACAGTTTCTCTTATTATTGTCTCATATTAGCATGGAATATACTTTTTTACAATTAAAGACCTAGTACTAATACAGTATTATTACCTGAGGTCTATACTTTATTCAGATTTTCTTAGTGTTTGCCTAATGTTTTTTTTTTCCTTTTCCAGGATCACATCCAATATGCCATATTATATTGAGATGACATGTCTCTTTCAGCTGCTTGTAGTTTTGACATTTTCTCAGATTTTCCTTATTTGTGATGACCTTGACAGATTTGAGGTTGGATATTTTGTCTGTATTGGGATGTGTTGTTGCTTTCCTAATGATTACACTAGGGTTTTGGGGGTTTGGGAGGAAGACCACAAATGTCATTCTTATCACATTATATCGTGGGTACATACTGTCAACATGACTACCACTGTTGATGTAACCTTGATCATCTGGCTGAAGTGGTATTTGTCAGGTTTCTCTATTCTAAAGGTACCCTTCCCTACCCTTTCCATGGTGTACTCTTTGAAAGGAAGTCAATCTGTGCAGCCCAAAGAAGAGTTCTGCTGTACCTCCTCAAGGACAGAGTATCTGTATAAGTCATTTGGAATTCTTTTATAGGGATTTATCTCTATTCCCTCATTTACTTATTCAATCATATGTTTATATTAGTATGGACTCTAGATATTTGTTTTATACATTGGGTTATAGTTTAGTACTGCTTTTTATTAAAATATTTACTCAAATTTTTTCCGGCTTTAGTCTTTGGGAGCTCTTTCAATTACCTCTGTGCCTTTTAGATATATTTCTATCATTGTGGATATTTTTATTTGTTTGAATGGGTAATTTTATTTTTTAACACTTCTCTACTTTATTACAAGTTTCCCCAGGTTCATACTGTACTTCTCCCCTGCCCCAGTTCTAGAATCAGCCATTTCTTCAAGTGGTTTTGTTTCCTTTTATTGGACAATGATATTAGATGCTATGTTCTAAGAGTGTTCATTGCTCTGTAGTGTCATTGCTTCTAGACTTTCTAAGCTTATAGAGCAAGAGAATCTTTGTACTGACCAATGATACACTCAAACATATATAGCTATTAAAGTAAATGGTAGTTTATTGTGATGTCTCTAACTCTAATCCACTACTCCATAGATCATCGTGGCCTCTTCCCTTGTTTCTTTGTAACCTTCTACTACAACAATGTGAATCCTGGCTCACACCACTAGTTAAACATTTATTTAATTGTTCAATTACAGTGTGCATGGATAGTTAATCCATACCTCCACAGGAAGTAAGTTTGTTAACTAGAGAACATTGCTGTGCAGATTTTTGGGTTGGAGAGTTGTTTGTTTTTTACTTAGAGTTTTATAGACTCTACTCATTATCCAATTTATGTGGTTTAGCAATTTTTTCCCAGCCTCTTTTGTGAGATGCTAAATATATTTGCAATACAGTGAGGTGTGGTTTTTTTGGGGGGGTGGTGTCACAGTCTGTGCTCTTTGCTGTTATTTTCTGACCTCCTAAGTAATACTTATAAAATTGTATAACTCTGATTCACACTTTTCACTTGACAGTTTCATGGGCTTTGTAAAATACACTGTATCATATATCCACCATTATAATATCATACATAATATTTTTACTGCCTTAAATAAAAATCCTCTGTGCATCACCTATTCAACCCTCTACCTAGAAAGGAAATGTGTGCAAGTAAGTGATTGCAATGATTACAAATGGCACCCAAGTTCTGTTTCTGGCTTCCTACTCGTATTTTAAATTTTATTTATCTATTTTACTTCATTTTTTATATACTTAAATATGTTTATTTCATGTATTGTGTCTGACTATTTAAATACCTATAATCCTTGGTGACCCCAAATAGTTGTTTCTGCTTACTCCTGCTCATACTAATTTATTTTTTTGTGGATATAGTAATTATTATTGTTTTATTTCATTGTGGTTGGTAGAAGTTCATCTGCGGGAGCCTGAGAGGCCTGATTTACAAATCTGTATCTATTTCTTTTTAGTTGGCAACCAATCCTACATGACAGAGACCATTTTAATGTATTTGTAGATTTCCCTGACTGCATGAGCAATGCATGTGTGCATTCCATACCCATTGTATATCAGGTCAATGATTTCAGTTCTTAAGAGGAGATCACTATGATTATGTCATATATTGCTCAGTGCTCTCACTGTATTAAGATTCCTCATGGCGTGAACACTGGGGTTTGTTTGTTTATTTTTTTCACTTTCTTGAAGACACAGAAGTAATTTTAGAGGATGCCTTTTTGTCATTTACCTAGGATCTAATTAAACTAAATTAGGAGATATCTTTAAAATATTTGTAATGTATTTCCAGAAGACATTCCATTAATTAAGTTTTGATCACATGGATCATAGAGACTTCATGGGATATCTAAGCAGTCATATCTAGCAGGTATAGATAAAGAGGAGTCAATCTCAAGCTTTTGTGAGTTATTATTAACATACGATGAGAGCTGGAGCTGTAGAGTTAAAAAGTGATTACTCAGGAGACATTTGCACTATAAAACAGTGCAGAGACTATTATAATTCAGTGGCTTATTTTCTTTACAAGGTTTTATTTATTTACTTATGAGAGAGAGATAGAGAGTGCACATGTGTGCCTAAGTCAGGGAAGGGGCAGAGGAGGAGGGAGATGGAAAGAATCTCAAGTAGATTCCACGCTGAATCTGGAGCCCAACCTGGGGCTCAATCTCACTACCCGAGACCATGACTCTGAAACCAAGAGTCAGACACTCAACTGACTGAGCCACCCAGGTGTCCCACATTCCAGTAGCATATTAAATATATTAAATAAATATATGTACTAGTTAAGATGGGTACATAAAATTTGTACAGTTCCTTTTGCCAGAGAGAGGAAAGTTTTTTTGTAGATGGCAACAAAGCTAGTCACCAATGTCAGATAGCAATGCTCGTTTTCAAAAAAGGTTGTGATAAAGGTCCTACAATTTATCTAAGAGGTATTTTTAAATAAAAAAAAATGTGTGCTACTTCATCAAATTTTACATGATTTCTACCATTACTTTCAAGGGAACATTAATTTTAATGTTGAAAGGATTCACATTGTCTTCTATTGCAAGATTTTATTTGGTCCCTCTTTATGGTTCCAGTCTTTTTTTTTTTTTTTTAGATTTTTTTTTTTTTTATTTGACAGAGATCACAAGCAGGCAGTGAGGCAGGCAGAGAGAGTGAGGAGGAAGCAGGCTCCCTGCTGAGCAGATAGCCCTATGTGGGGCTCAATCCCAGGACGCTGGGATCATGACCTGAGCCAAAGGCAGAGGCTTAACCCACTGAGCCACCCAGGCGCCCTGGTTCCAGTCTTATTTTTACAAGCTTTCCCTTCACCAGAATGCTTCATGCACTCATTTGTTCCTGGACATTTGAGACTGTTCTTCTTATGTATTTGTCTAGACATTTTCCAGAAATGAACCCTTCAACATCTCAGGTAATGAAGTGTTGCACTTTCTTTTCTTACTTCTGTTGTATTCTACATGAATATATTCTTTGTATTTTCTAGTCTAAGAAGTTATTTTCCAATGACCAGGACACTATATAAACAACATTAGGCAATAAATACTGTGGATTTGAATGAATGTGTATATGATCAAACTTAGACCATATCACTTACCTATAGTCCTAAAGAAGCTCAGAATAAAGTGTAAGTAGTTATGTTGGATGGAAGCATACAAATTCTGAATGACATCAAGCATTTAGTGACCAGGTAGTGTCAGTAGCTGAACACCAAATATGGTTTGCGTGAAAATAGAGAATAATATATATTCAGAAAGTATAAGCCAAAGCTTTAAAGAGTTGAATTAGGGATTGGTATCAGGAGAGTAACCATAGAAAAAAAAAAACTAACATCCATTAGAACTAAGAAAACAGATTATGCAATAACACTTAGAGTTATACTTAGCAAGTGTTTCTTGATTTAGCAATTTAGGTGGACACAATTTATCTAAGAGGTACTTTTAAAGAAGTTTGCTTTTTTACTAGATTAAGTTGCATTGCCTTTTAAAGGTTCCACAAAATGCGGAACATAACCATATTGGCAAAGTTTCCCCTGTATTAAAATTAAAACTTTACTTTTCCCAAAGGAGAAAGAGCTTCATTAATATTCAGTTTGTGCTCTATAAATGTTGAGTTATATTAAATACTTCTTGAGCAGCCAGCCCTAATGGATGAATCCAGATTATAAGAACATTTTATAAAAGGAAAAACAAATCTCCTTTACTTACTGCATGTATGAACCACCATAATGGCCACACCAGTATAATGGATATTTGAAAAAAAGTAAAGCATGATGTTTAATTTATTAAAAGATCAAAATGGATTGAGAGATGCTGTTACCCTGCACATTCCTGTCCTGGGTAATATGTCTAATATACATTTAATTCTCAACACCTATGACAAGATAGTTATTATTACCTTTTTTTTTTCCCCTACTAGAAAGTCTCAGAGAGTTTAGTTAACATGACCAAGGATAAACAGTTTGCAAGTATCTTAAAGAAGAATCAACTCTGAGGGGATACCTGGGTGGCTCCGTTGGTTGAGCATCTGCTTTCGGCTTAGGTCATTTTCCCCAGGGTCCTGGGATTGAGCCCCGCATTGGACTCCCTGTTCAGCGGAGAGCCTATCTCTCTCTTCCTCCGCTGCTCCCCATGCTTGTATGCCCCTTAAAAAAAAAAAAAAAAAAAAAAAAAAGGAAAGGAAAGAAAAGAAAAAAAGAATCAACTCAGAGTATTTTTTTTCCCCCTAAAGCCCATGATCATCCCTGTAAGTGATGGCAGAGCCACTTTGCTGCTGAGAGATAAAGATGAGAACTAAAAAAAAAACAAAAAAAAACACAATACATTCAGTGATCAGAAGTCTTCTAGTCACCTTTGAGAACCTAGTTACCCTACAAAAGAAAAACTAGTGAAACATATTTCAAAAAATTATAGATTCTTTTCTAGAAAGAAATTGTCCTGGTCCAAATATATAATAATGTTGAGTCAATTCTTCCAGAATTTAAATTCTTCATTTTTTTGAGAAAATGTTTCATTGCTTTTTTAAACTACTGGAGCATAATCCTAAGACCAACAGTTACTTTTCACACCTCTAGACTTCCATCAGAAGCATGCAGGTGCAAAATGTGTCCAGCAAGGAGCTCCTAGCCTCCAAACCCGACCTTGGGTCTATGGTTCAAACTCTGAAGGCACTGGCATGAAAAAAAAAAAATGAGCTTGATGAATGGTAAGACAGGCTCTATGGATTAGAAGGAAAGATAGCATTGATTTTGAAAGGCTTCTTGAACCAAGAACAGGCAAGCCATTAAACTAGAAAAACAATTATAAACCAGTATATTAAAAATGGTAGCCTTAGAAGCCACATGGAAAAGGATTCACGCATCATTTCTATAGAATCAGATGGAGTGTGATAAGTGGAAGGTAGATGTCTTAAACTTTTACTCATCCGTAAATATCTGAGCTCTACTTCCAACTACTAAGCCAGAGTTGTAAACCTGTTCCCAAAATATTTCATGAAGAATTAAAAAACTGTTTTACCTGTTCAGATTATAATTGAAAGCTGTCCTTTCAGCACTTTTTTATGAATCTTATTTCTGCACTAGCTGGCCAGAATTTCTGGAATCTGAAAGTATCATATTTAGGTTCTGCACACTGTGTGACCTATGGCAAGTTCCTTAATTTCCCTTTACGTCACCTATCAAATGAGAATCACACATATTCCATACCAAACATGTAATACATGCTTGATAAATATTTTGAATGGATAATTTCATAAATGACTTAATGAGACTCTGTAGCATAAATAGCACAATACCTTATGCTTGCTAAGTGCTCAAAAATGATAGTTGTTAGTGTTAATATTTCAAATATCACAATGTGGTAAGAGAAATTACATCATAACAACAGAAAAGTGAGCACACCTCCTTCACTAATTTTAAACTTGTTTTTAAAAAATGAAAAAATGTTTATGTATACATGGAAGTAGAAAGGAAGAAATTAAGTCAAGATCTGGTTTTACAGCCTAAATATTCCCTTACTTCTTCTGTTATTTGTATAGATTCAATTGTAGATGGATACTCTTCTCTAACTTTGCCATGGATAAGGGAAACTTAGAAGTCAAAGAAACTAGGAGATGGCTAATCAAGTAGAATCCTTTCATATTACCCAAGAATATACCGAGTAACTTTCTTTGTGTTAGAATTTTCTTCTAAATAAGGCCAATGTGCTTTACAGCTGCTCCCTAGGCTTGCCTAGTTGATAATATCTTTCAGCTTTCAAATATTCCAATCCAATGAAACTGATATTAATTCAGTGGTCCTAAAATCAACTGAAAAGATCTCTGGCCTATGCTTTGATGAATACAGCATGAAGCATTTTCAAAGTGATTCTTCTCCCTGATTATATTCTTGGAGATTATTTTGTATATATAAATCTATTCTCTCAAAGAAAAGAAGATTGTATTGCCCATTTGGCTGACAAGAAATGATTTTAAATTGTTTCATAACAAGCAATTTTTAAAAAGGTATTTTGAATCCAAAAGCTTTTTAATAAGTGTTGAGTGATATGTGAGTGAAAAGAGAAGCTGTGAATAGATTTAATACAGGATAAAGAAAAATCAGGTAAGAAAAAATATTGAAAGAATAATCTTGTTAAAAAACACTACCTTGCCAATATTTTTAATATGAAAATTACTCCAGTATTTGTTATTTAGTGGTCTGCATAAGCAACTCCAATGAACAGTTTGATAATATTTTCACTCTTATTGCTCCATCATCTGCTATCACCAGGTTTGTTAATATGAATTTCCCTGGATTTCTTAACAAAATGCAATGTATCCTAATGACTGTAATCTTGTATATAATAAAAAGAAGAATAACATGGGTTATGAATTGAGATAATCTGAGTTTGTGCTCCAGTATCACCTTTTTTATTCTTTTTTTTTCATTGAGATAGAATTGACATATAACATTATATTATTTTCAGATGTATAATATGATTTGGTATTTGTGTCTATTGTGAAATGATCATGATAGTAAGTCTAGTCAACAAATATCACCACCCATAATTATAATTATTTTTATGATGAGGACTTTCAAGATCTACTCTCTTACCAATTTTGAAATATACAATACAGTATTATTAACTATAGTCACTGTGCTGTACATTACATCTCTATGACCTAATTATTTTTCACTTGACATTTTTTACCTTTTGACCCCTTCAACCATTTCTCTCTTCTCCTGCCTGATGTTTCACTTAGAATAATTCTCTCAAGATCCATCTGTGGTGTTGCAAATGACAAAATTTCATCGTTTTTATGATGAATGGTATTTCATCGTATCTAGACACCATATCTTAATCCATGGACACTTAGGCTGTTTCCATATTTTGGATTTTGAAAATAAAGCTGCAATGAACATGAATTTACGCGTATGTTTTCAAATTAGTATTTTTGTTTTCTTTGGATAAATACCCAGTAGAATTGCTAGATCATATTGTAGTTTGATTTCTATTAGTATGTCTTTTATTTTGTTTTGTTTTTGTTTTTGTTTTTTAGGAAACTCTCTACTGTTTTCCATAGTGGCTGCCCTAATTTATATTCCCACTAACAGTGCACAAGGGGTCCCTTTTCTGCGTATCTTTGCCAGCACTTGTTACTTCTTCTAAAAGCTGTTACAACAGGTATGAGGTGGTATCTTACTGTGGTTTTAATTTGTATTTCCCTGTTAATTAGTGATGTTGAGCACCTTTTATGGCCTACTATTCACCAACTGAATATATACCTTGAAAAAATGTCTACTCAGATCTGCTCATTTTGCAACTGGATTGTTTGGGTTTGGGATTTTTTTTTCTGCCATTGAGTTGTATGAGTCCTTTTCATGTTTTCAGTATGAACTCTCTATCGATATATGATTGGCAAATATTTTCTGCCATCTACTAGGTTGTGTTTTCCTTTTGTTGCTGTCCAGTATCACTATTTATGGTGGAATTGTGGACCACTGCCCACATGCCATAAGACTTAAAACGAAATCTGTTTTTCTGGTTTACTATATGGATTAGTGAAAACATTTGCACAAAATATCTGTATAATCCTTTTTTAAAGATTTATTCATTTATTTGAGATATTTGAAAGAAAGAGAGAGAGAAAGAGAGAGACCATGAGTAGGGGAGGGACTGGTGGGGAAGGGGACGGGGAGAGAATCACAAGCAGACTCCCCCCAAAGTGTGGAGCCAGACTCAGGGCTTGATCCTGAACTGGGTTGAAATCAGGAGTCATACTAACTCAATGAGCCACCCGCGCACCATGGTATGATTCTTGATATGTAATTGATACGTAAGTTGACAGGAACAATTACTAAAAGTACTATTATCATCCATGATTTTTAATAGTTTTGTGAAGATAAACATCCTCTTCCTAACTTGGACTGTCCTGTTTAAACTTCCACACCTTAGTGATGTTTCCAAGAGAGACAAAACAGAGGAGATGCTTCAATCAAAGTAAAATTCATATCACAGAACTGACTAGGATTTCTGCCCCGAATTATTTCTCTCATTCCTGCCTGATGAGCAGCATCAACCCCTTAGAAAAGTCAAAGCCTAGCCTAATATTATTTCAATACATGAATATTTACTGAGAACTTGGTTTGCATTCCACATAGGCTGGCTGAGTACTGGGTATGCATTGATAAAAGACCAGGTTGCTGCCTCAAGGATCTTATTATTCCTGTGAAAGTCAAATATACAAAGCAGATGGTACCTATTTGTATGGACAAAGTCGGTAGGAACTCAGATAAAGGTGTAGTCAAATATGTCTGAGACATCAAGGAATGTTCTCAAAAGACATGGCACTGAAAGTTATTTCAGAGTTTAAAGACCAACATAGCCATTCTGACTGGTGTGAGGTGGTATCTCATTGTGGTTTTGGTTTGTATTTCCCTGATGCCGAGTGATGTGGAGCATTTTTTCATGTGTCTGTTGGCCATCTGGATGTCTTTTTTTATTTGAGGAGCTTTGGGACATCCAGGGTGATATAAAATGGAAAACTTAAAATCATGAGCTCAACATAAAATTGTGACCATTAAAAGTCACTAAACAAATGGAATCCAAGATCAGATTTGCATTTTCATTCTTTTATTCTTTGGGGAAACTGAACTGGCAACAGAATGCAGAAGGTAAAGAGATGGCTGGAGTCATGAAGGAGACTGATATAAACAGCTTCAGTGTGGTAGTAGCAGTGAAGATGAAGAATGGCTAGGGGAATTTAGAGTTATTAAGATGTTAAAAGAGTAGTGTACAGTCACTCTTTTCAGTCAAAGGTAAACGAAAGGGAGCCAAATTACTTTTTCCAAATTGCTATTTTAAAAGCCTGGGCAGTGATCATACCACAGAACAAGGAATATAGAAAAGGAATCAATTAGAATATTTGGTTGCACATGACAGAAATCTCCCTTCAAATTAGCTTATAAAAATAAACAAACAAGATAATGTATTGAAAATGTGCTTAAGTCTTTCCGCAAGACAAGAGAAAAAGCCATGGGAAGAATGGTAACTCAAGATACTTCAGAGACTGGAACTTGGGATTCAGACATTATCACCTCATCTTGATTCCTGCTTTATTAGCTCCTACTGATGGCAATTTTTAAAAATGCGATTAAGAAGATGGTTCCAAGCCCCTTAAGCTCAAATGTGTCTCTTAAATTATTCAGAATCAGATTCAAGACTGAATCAGCCTTGGTCATATGCCTGTCCTTTGAACACATTTCTGTGACTGAAGAACAATTATAAATAGAACTGCATGGGTTGAATGGCAGAATGTCAAATGCAAGAAGGTTTGTAGAATAGAGACCATGAATTCCAATTGGAAGATACTGAGACTGAAGTACCAGTGAGTACCTCAATTTTACTCAACTACTAGTTGAGTAAAATTGTCTAGTGATAAGTTGACTCAAGAGGTAATAACTGGACCTGTGTTCAGAGAAGGAATTGGCTTAAGATGCAGGGCTCTGAATGCATTCATAAGATCCTTGATGGTTTCTGTGTAGTGAACGACCTAATAGAACTCTGCATTTAGAACATGGATTTCATAGTTGGGTATTAGGAAGATTATATAAAACAGAGAATGGAGGTAACTGAGGAAGTATTAGAAGCTGTTTATGGTGCTTTTTAGCAGGCACTAGGCTAAACCTAAAATTTCATATCTTCAAAGCAAATCACCAAGAATCATTTCCCCAAATTGGAAGGCATACGTTGTTTGCTTCCAAAATCTGTTTGCAAGAAATCTCAATTATTTCCATATCACATGAAGCCAGGAACAGTAGGCAAGTTCTTTGTGAGGGTGCTCTAAAGAAATATATAAATTTCACTTAATATCTGTCATTTCTTTTTTTACACTTTCATTTTAAAGACCCCCAATTCATCATTTTGGACAGGTATCCTTTGCTCTTTATCTCATAATTTTGATAAACATTTTTAATGAAGTTTTATATGGGAATTATAAATTCATTCTGTTTTACACTTTGCTGGGAATGTTATTTCTATATAACTATTTCTCTTTCAGTAAGTATCTTCAAGGCATCATTTAAACACTGTGTTTTGATACAGTGGAATTTCTAGCTCCATCACTGACCACTTTCATAAGAACCTGTTCTCTAATCAAAACAAAGAGATTTGAAAGTATAGTATTGCTGTACTAAGGACTTGTTAACTAGCTCTTTCTGTCCAATTTGGATAATAGTGCATGTTTTCTTACAGATGTTGTGTGTTCTACAAATCTGTGAGAAAATTAATGACTTGCCCTATGTGAAAATCCCATTATAATTTTCACCTGCCAACCAAATTCTAGTCAGCTTCTCATCATAGACAAGTCTCTTGGTACCTCTTGGCACAAGTTAAAAATACCAGAGTAGTATTTCCCAGTATTTTCAGGTATTCTACATATCAGTCTGCTTGAATACTCTAGAGACCAGCACATACTAGTTCATCTTGAACATGCAGTGTATAGTTTAAAATTTGAAGACATTGAAATAATGGAAAAAAAGAAATGTAGTAGTAGTCAGAGTCACAGTCAAGGAATTATTCAGATCTAAGGAAAAAAGAGTCAGAACCACATATTAAAAGACACATGGAGAATATCAAATGAGTCCAAAATTTTTAAACCTTTTACAAACTGGAGTTTCAGAGCACAGCAAGTGAAAGTCACAACATATTAAATATTCATATAATTCTAAAACTGAAATTTGTATGAAATAAGTTGAACGATACTACTTAGATTTCCTAGGCAATTCCCTGACCAAAATAGATGTTTTTCAGCCAGTATTCATGGACTCATTTATGGGTTTCATTAGGTCAGAAGCAAAATTGCCTAATGTGATAGCCGACAGAAAAACATTATAAAGCAAACAAAGAAGATAGGGATGGTTCCTGAAGGGCCATCTTTAGAAAACAACTGACTTCTTTTTAGTCATGCAAGAAAATGGAAAACCCAACAGTAAACTATCCAAATGCTGATTGTAATCATAAAAAGTAAAAAAAAGTTACTTTACTAAACTGATACATATTTTTGTTTCTTTGCAGATCTTAATAATCAAGCCCATGGTTAATATCATATTTATAATTAATCTGAAAATAATTAAAAATATATACTTAGAGAGAAAACATTTTATGACAGAAGAGGTAGAGTCTCTAAATAATATATAACTCTACCTAATACCAATAAAAAACACATGTTGTCATTCCTAATCGCACTAATTATATGATGTTATTAAAAGTCTTTTTTAAAATTTAAATAGAAAAAATACTTTTACAACTTAATTCATACTATGTTAAACCTTGTTATTTACTAAGTTTGGGTGTGAAAGCATATTTATTTATTCAAATTGAAGACAACTTTTTAATCTTATATTTTTACTGTTGGAGAAAAGATTTAAAGAGGATGGTGCAATTATCAAAATCATCTTATATTTGAAAAAGTTCTATAATTTACAAAAATGACAATAAACTTTTTAATATTTTAACATTAATGTTCCAAGGTAAATTTATCTTCAAATATGCAATTTTTAAAGGAATTATGACCATCACATATTTGTAAAAATATTTAGATTAACCAAAGGAGTGAGGAACGTTTTTCATTGGACTCAGGAATGTTATTTATTCAGAAATGTCCTTAGATCCTAAAAGTGTTGATATTTTTCAGGTGAAGAATAGCTTAGGTTGGTTAGATGACAAATTAAAAATGCTGATAAGTTCTATAATTCTGATTTAACATTTCCTTCTGTGTGTTACAAGTCTGTTATGCCATATAGCTCTTAATACTTTTTGTATGATCTGAATTATATTCCTACTAAAGATACAATAACTCACTTTTATTCCTGAAAACTTATTTTTTAAAGATTGCAAAATGCTCTCTGTCTCAAAAATGTAGTCATTCCATCCATTGTCTGTGCATTACTTTCTTTCTCTCTCCCTAAAAGGTAAGATATAAAAGACAAAGAACATTTTTTTCAATACAAATGTCTAATCATGGGAAATGCCTAAAAATCTTTGGTACCAAAACAATAAAACTTATTATTAAATTAATTATATAATATTTTGGGTACTCATGTGTCAAAATGCACAAAAAGAATTATATATGTTATCTCTTTATCCTAACAAAAAGCTAGTAGTGTATTTACTATAATTATTTCTAATTTAAAAAGAATGAGAATCTTAGTTCCTCATCTCTAATTCTGGAACAACTTACATAGGCTAACCCTCTTGCAAATAACAATTAAAAAATCATAAACACAGGGCACCTGGGTGGCTGGTTAAAGCACCTGGGTTAAAGCCTCTGCCTTCGGCTCAGGTCATGATCCCAGGGTCCTGGGATTGAGCCCCGCATCAGGCTCTCTGCTCCGCGGGGAGCCTGCTTCTTCTTCTCTCTGCCTGCCTCTCTGTCTACTTGTGATCTCTGTCTGTCAAATAAATAAATAAATCTTTTAAAAAAATCATAAACACAATTTTTTAAAAAAAGTAAAAATATGTTGTACCTTGGAATAATACCAGAATCAGGTGGAAAGGGTAAGGCAGTCTGCCTTGAAAGACAAAGCATGGGATGCATAATTTTTGATTTTGCAATCTATTGACAAATAATATTTTATATTCCTCAAAATTTGGATGATAGAAAACCACCATTTTCTTGTGTTGAGATGTCAGGTAACAGGCTTCAAAGGTGCTAGGATGGCCACATAATCAATGACATAAGGGGAAGGGTGCTTGGAAAGAGCTAAGCTCCAACATTTGTGTGTAAAATTTACTCAACTACTTTGCTGATCACTATACCACACATATTCAAACCTGATCTCAAATGTCCCAGCATGAAGGCACCATCTGGAATCTGAGAGAAAGGTATTTTAGATGCTGCCTTCTGCAAGGAAGACAGAGTTCGGAGTTGACTGTCGTCACATTAATTGCTCATTCAAATAGAAAAATCTTTGAAGAAACTATTAGAGAATCCAGATCTTCTGCAACATAACATTCATGATATCTGTATTCCTATCAAAACCACTAGATATGTGAAAAACAGGAAAATGTATATATTCAAGAGAAAAAAATGTGATAGTAATAGTAATCAACAGTAATCAAACCCAAGATAACCCAGATATTATAATAATATATAAGGATTTTTAAAAACATAAATATGTTCATAATCTCAAAGAAAAACTAAGTGTAGTGGATTAAGTGACAGGAAAAATCAGCACAAAAACACAAACTATGAAGAAATAAATGGAAAAGCTAGAGCTGGAAGGTACAACCATTGGAAAAAAAATCACTGTATAAGGGTTAATAAAACATAGAAGACAGAAGAGAGTTGGGATACTTAAAGATAGACCCATAGAAATTAATAAATCTGCAGATCACAGAGAAAAAAATGAAAGAAACAACTAATATAGTCTCAGAAACCCTGAGCAGGAAATCAAGTTAAATAACATAAATATAATCAGAGTTCCAGAAGGAAAGAAGAAAAACAATAAGGAAGGAAAAAAAGTTAGAAAAAAGAAAGACCCCAAATTTCCTGAATTTTAAGAAGAACATCAGCTTGCAGATACAAAAAGTTTGATGAAATTTAAAAAGGAAAAATAAAGAAACAAAAAAAAAAAACACATACTCAAACCATTATAGTCAAATGGTGATGTGGATGGGCTACTGTAATTTGATATCCGAGTGAGGTCATTTTCGAAGTTTAAGACAAAAGAAGGGTAATTATAAATCTGTTATTGACCCTATACAATGCCAAAAAATGTTCAGTGGTGGAATCCAGAAATAATTATATTAAAAAGAGGGATGAGACAGGAAGATGTATCAGAAGCCACTATTTTGAGAAGAAAGAATGTGACACAGGGAATTAGGACCTTAAAAATTACTCAAAGGTTTGGAGGAGCAGACACAAGAAAACCCCAGCGGATGCTGAAAAACATTGGAAAATGTGACAAAAATGGGAATAGTCTCTGAAGTTATCTCTGAAGAGAAGCCCAGGTTACATATTAAATATGCCTTACAAAGCATAGTCAACTATTTCCTAGGTTAGGAAACGAATTCACCTTTCGAACAGATTATATGACATCCTCACTTTGGAAACGGAGAAATAAATTCAACTTCATTAATCAGTATGTTAATTGCTACCTATAATAAGCACATGCTGATTTGGGAGACAATACAGTGTTGGGTTAAAGTACAATTTTGGGGTTCAGACATAGATTTTTAAGACTTAGCAACACATTCTTCAGCTCAATGATGTAATACAACAAAAACATCAAAATATCATAGAAAATAATACACTATTTATTGAATAAGGTACTACTTTTAAGTGTTTACATGTATTAGCTTATTTAGTTTTCATAAAAAACCTTTGAGATTTTATTTTGTTCTCAGAGCATTCTTGTTATTCCCATTTTGCTGTTGAGAAAAGAGAAAATTTAAAGCCAATTCTGTAAAATTTAGGGCCCCTTGTCCATCATTTCTACAAGGTTGGTTTTGGGGAAACATGAGGTGTTACCTCATGTACCACCATTATTACTACCAACCTATTCCTTTACTAACACTCCTCTACCACTATTCTTGCCACCACTATAACAACTACTACAACAATTGTTATTTTATTATGTGCTAGGAATCATGATACATACTTTCATTACAATTTCAAAAATTTAAGTCTTATTTAAAAACTGTAAATTCTATTAGTATTCCCATTTTAAGATTGAGGGCATGACTTTGTAACTCATTAAGGTTATGCAGATAAGAGGTAGAATCAGGTTTAAACTCTAGATAAATTCACCTAGAGAGTTATTAATGAGAAGCAACTGCTGTGGTGGTGGTGGTGATGATAATGACGGGGATGATGAGGATGATGAGGATGATGGAAATTCTGACTGTGCTGTAGTGATTACAAAATTTTCCTACATCATTTACTAACCTTAAAGCCAGGAAACTTACAATTTATTTCACCTATGCAGTACAGAATTAATAACTGACACATTAAATAAAAAAGTGTACCAAAGGGGCACCTGGGTGGCTCAGTGGTTTAAGCCTCTGCCTTCGGCTCAGGTCATGATCTCAGGGTCCTGGGATTGAGCCCCACATCGGGCTCTCTGCTCAGTGGGGAGCCTGCTTCCCCCTCTCTCTCTGCCTGCCTCCCTGCCTACTTGTGATCTCTCTCTGTTAAATAAATAAATTAATAAAATATTAAAAAAAAAAAAAAACAGTACCATGAAGTCCATGCCATAACTTTTAAACACTCTTCTCAAACGCATTCCATGCTTACTTACTACATATTATGGTAACTGTGAAAATGAATAAAGGAAACCTCATTTCATTATGTGTCAACTATACTCAAATAAAATTATTTAAAAATAAAACGAACAGGAAAAATCTGGGAAGAATGAATTAATAAATGAATGAATGAATGAATGAATGAATACATATATACATATATACATACATACATACAATGAAGTCAGGAAGCCCTAAAAGGGGAACTCTCACACAGAGTGCATTATCAGCAGAGAGAAGGAAGATAATTCCCATTTTACCTAGGGAGGACACATTTTACATAGGAATTTTTCTCCCGCTTTTGAGCAACAGAAGGAAGATCTTTCCAGCAATAACACACTAACCAAGAGAAACCTCTATAACCTCAAATTTTTGCTCTTCTCCAGTAAACTTTTGTTTAAAACGACCCCTCCTAATTTCCTCCTACAACCAAATAAAAGCTGAGCTTCCCTTTCTCTCCTTAGATTTGCCTGTGGGTTGGCATAGTTTGCTTGTCTCAGATTGCAGTTTCTCATCTTTCCCTCAAAAACTCATTCTGTTAGTAAAATAACAGTTTTATTCTTAAGGTTTACTTAACAAACTGGAGCACTGGAGTGCAACGTTGAAAGAGTTTTGGATTGCAGTAATTATCCTAATAGCAACAGAAAATAAAGATGGCAACCTCATAGAAAGTAAGAAAATGTAATTGCAAAGTTGGTAAAGTATTGCAATGTATAAAGCAAATATCTCCAATTACTTTAGTGATGAGGTGATCACAATAAGCTAACGAACATGCATGGTGTTCATTGTGAGTCTTTCAAGAATAGTCTAAAATATATTTTGGACACTATTTTAAAAAATATATGATTCAGGTAAAACAAGGATTTATCTTTAAATTGGCATATTATTTTAACACTGAATCTTAACACAGTATGTCTTAACATAGCATGTTTTATTGGTGAAAGAGTGAAAAATTAAGTCTTGGGCTATACTCTTTATTTCTGCCAACAACTATCACTAGAATACTGGCCAGAAATACTTTAACATTTTTGGGTTAGACTTGTTTGAGAGCGTCTTCCTGGTAAGTTTGATGACTAGCATACAATATTATTGTCTATATCTATTAAACTGTGTGTTAAATCTCTATGGCTTATTTATTCTTGTTCAAAATTTGTACCCCTAAACAACAACTACAACTTAATTGTTCCAACCACTAAAAAGAAAATTATATAATGTGACAGAGGTGCAAATTTTGCTACAATGGCAATCATATTACAATGTATAAATGCATCAAAGTCACATTTGTTCACCTTAAAGTTATACAATGTTATATGTTAAATAGATTCAATAAAAAGAAAAATGTTTTCCATTTCTAATATTTTATACTCATGTTGTACTTTTTAGAAAATGTGCTGAGGTAGAAGCCTTTATTCCATGCATGTCAGATAATTAGGAATTAATGTCATGGACAGTGAGATAATGGGCATACTCTAATGCATTACTACTAGGATACAATAAAATAGCTCCACACATTTCCACTTACTCACCTATAAACATTTGTAGATAGACCAAATAACAGTTTGCTAACTACTCCAGAAGTAAACATAAAAATATATTTATTCAATCTTAGCTGATTTTTTAACATTATATCTTAATCTCAAGTTTATTATGATTATATATTTGTTTTTTATCTATTCATCCATCTATTTATCTATTTACTTATCTGTTTTCTTTGTAAATAGGGGCCTGTTGCATAGCCTCCATACTCATTTGTAGAAAAGATTAAAACTATAAATCATCACAACTCATAAACTGCCTACTTGGAGCTGAACGGCCAGCACAGCACCAGAACTGATGGAGATTTATGATACTCAGACAGCTCCTCTCACCAACTTCAAGAAGATAAAGGGAAAGGAAAGCTATCCAATTAACTTGGTGTCCATAGACAATACTTATATAAACAGATGGGATTAGCTACCTGGAGGACAAAACTGAAAATATAAAGGAGGAGGGTACATAAGAAGTTAATGTGTATTGACTGTTGTCTGTTCTACATGTTGAAATACCAGCTATGTATGAGGCTTAACTAAAGATACCTGGCTTTCCAAAATTGTATTCAGTCAATAAAAATTCATACTAACTGCTTACTCTTCTAATCTCTAGCATTATTATGCCTTATACCACATTCACCTATACATAACTGCTGTTGCAGTCAAATGATTTCTAATTTGTCCCTTTAAATAAAATTTCAATGTCTTTGGGAAAAATATGATTTTTACCTTATTTGAATACAAATTGTATGTTTAGCACAGTATGTCTTGTTGTTTCTCTGTTTTCTAGTCTTGTTGAGTCTTGGAACAATGAGGTAACTGTAAAAACAACCATTTTATCCCGGAGTTCAATGTCAGACTACATTTCTTTTATGGTTAGGTATGGGTGTACAACTGAATTCTATCAATGAAATACAGGAGGTGGTGACTCAGCTTAGGGTCCTTACTGCATTACTCTGTCTCTAATCCATAGCATATGCTCATTTTCCATTTCTTTCTTTCCCACTCCTTGAATAAATTTTGTCTTTGATAGTTATCTATCTGTCTTCCTTCCTCTGTCCTTCTATCTCAGTACGATCTGACTCAGGCACTCTGAATTTTAAGTACTTCTTTATACATGGATTATCTAACTAGGAACAAGTGTTGTTAGGAAACAAAGAGGTTAGATACTTTTGCAAGAATATGGGAAGACTTGACCAAGAAGGACTGACCTAGAGAAGGGATCCAGCAGTTGGTAGAGCTAAACACATGGGTCATACAAAGTTGTACCAAATGAACGTAAGAGCCAGAGGAGAACATTTTGATGGCAATCATGTTCCCTTAACATTCTTGTAAATGTTGGTATTTTCTCAGCCTATCTTTTTCTGTTTTCTCATTTTATGCTTTCCTTGAGTAATATGATACACTTCTGTGGCTTTAAAAGTTATATCTTTTTATTTATTTATTTATTTGAGAGAGAATGAGTGAGAGCATGAGAGAGGAGAAGATCAGAGGGAGAAGCAGACTCCCCAAAGAGCTGGGAGCCTGATGTGGGACTCGAGCCTGGAAGTCCAGGATCATGACCTGAGCTGAAGGCAGTTGCTCAACCAATTGAGCCACCCAGGCGCCCTTTAAAAGTTATATCTTTAGACCAGACATCCCTCCTTAGATCCAGACTTAAACATTAAATCACATACTAGGAATGTCCAATTGAATGTTACCTTAACACCACAAACTCATAATTCTCAAAATGTAGCTCACTATCCTTCCCTGACTACATGAACTTCTATTTAATTCTCAATCTTATATATATATAAGATCTCATATATATATATATATATATATATATATATATATATATATAGTGTATGTATTTCAAGATAGAAACCTGAGAGTCACTCTAGATTTCTTTCTATCTCTTATGTTCCACAAATCTGGTTACTGACCAACAAAACACAAGTTTACCCCTTTAGTATCTATCTGAACTACATACAGCTTCTTCTCCAACTTCTACAACTACTACTTTTGCCATAATTGAGAACCTTAATGTCTCTTCCTTGGTTATTGTTATAACTTCTAAAATGAGGTCCACACTTAGAGTAGAAAAATTACAGATTCATCTGATTTTTTATATATATACATACATATATGTATATATGTATGTATATATATAAAATCATTAAAATATCTATTTACAATGCAAATCCATTGGTTTCCTGGTTAGAAATAATTCACTTAATGGCATTCTAATGATTGTAACTGTGGTTTGTAAAATTTTTCTTAAGTAGAAAACATTTTCTAAAACAAAACAAAACCAAAAAACCTTAGAAAACACCCATTATAAGAAGCAGATAAAATGATACTAAGATACATAAATTTTAGGCTTTAAAACACCCAGTACCGAGGCTTTGTATTCATGTAATTTGGAAAGATACAGAAAAGAGAGATTGCAGTTGTCTCCATCAGAAGTTGATCAGAATTCCTTAGTTTATGTGAAACAAGGAATTTAACTCAAGACAGAGATGGAAAAAGAAAAAGAAGTAAGTTGATTTCAGGTCAATTACCTGTTAACTCATAAAACAGGCATAGATTATGAACCATTATTATTTACCACACTTGCTATAGTTATTACACTCCACAATTATCTAAAACATTATCTTTTGGTTGCCTATACTAATGTACAGTTTTTAATTTTTTTAATGGAAAACAGATGTTCAGTTTGATAATAACTTGACAATGGGAGAATAACTATAATTTTAGGAGATATTAGTAAAAAATATTAGATCTGTTCATTATTATAAACTTATTTTAGTTTAATAATTTTGTTCTAATCCAATTAACCCAGTTTTTTCTGTGCTGATGGGTTGTAAATATTCTGCAGTTTTCAATACTGTTAACAACACAGACAACAAATGTATAACAAAGTATTTGAATAAAAAAGTATTCCTAAGGTCATAGATACTGCAGTTGGAATTGGATATTTTAGAGGAAAATTTATGACATTTGGTCATCCGATAAAAAAGAAAAAAGATTGCTGGATAACATGCTTATTATTTTAAAATATGCATGAATTTGGCTTCCCTGTTCAAAGTGACACTTGAACACAGTTTGATTTTAGTAAAAACATGATTAGGAAAGCAGAGGTTCCTTCCAGGTCACAGTAATAGAATGCTACAGACTACTCTAAATGACATGCTTTCTCAGGTGTAAAAATGAAGTATGAGATAAGCTTTTATGGAGGAATCTTGGAAGGATATGATATAAAATGTGACACTGTAAAATGTGGTGTTTAGAAAGAAAAATGTTAATCCATATTACAGAGTTCGTTTCACACCATAGTTACAATATTATTCAGTGATGTCTCCTGGCATAAGGTAATAAGAATACAAACAATCACCTATGCAGTGTTCCTGCCAAAATATTTATCCTGAAATCGATTCAGGAATAAACATCTGACAAATCTAGAATGTGGAACATACTCCAAGATAACTAATATGACCTCTTCAAAAAGTTAAGTTAAATAGAATTTAGAAACATAATAACCAAATGCAATGGGTAAACATTGATAAGATTCTAGAATTAAAAAAAAAAAAAAAGACTATGGAAGGTAACTTTGGGGAAACTGGTAAAAAGCTTTTGAAAATGAATTGCATTTACAAAATATAAGCTTTATTTTCTTTGGTCTCACATTACTGTAGCTACATGGGAAAATGTCTTTATTGTTAAAAAGTACCCAACTATTTGTGAGGTATTTAGTTATGAAGTATTATGAAGTTAGAAATTCCCATTGAGGGGCACCTGGGTGGCTCAGTCCTTAAGTGACTGCCTTGGGCTCAGGTCATGATCCCAGGGTCCTGGGATAGAGCCCCAAATCAGGCTCCCCACTCAGAGGGACGCCTGTTTCTCCCTCTCCTACTCCTTCTACTTGTGTTCCTTCTCTGTGTCTCTCTCTGTCAAATAAATAAATAAAATCTTTAAAAAGGAAAAAAAGAAATTCCCATTGATTCAGAGGGGAGGGTGGGATAGAGAGAGAGGGACAGAGAAGGAGGAAGAGGGAGGGAGGAAGGGAAGGAAAGGAAGAGAAAACACATGGCAAGTGTGGAATTACATTAATTGGTAAATCAAAGTAAAGGCAAAAAATTTAACTTTTCTTTTAAATTGTTGTAGGTGTGAGAAATTGACAAAAAAAAGTTGAAGAAAAAATAAAATGAGACATTTAAAAAATTTCCACTTAGTTTTCTCTATCTGTGGTAAAAGGCAGAGTAAATGAAAACAAAAACAAAAACAAAAACAAACAAACAAAAAAAGGTAGAGTAAATGAAATGCAAAAAAACTGTAGAATAACTTTTCCTAATCAAAAAGGAGTGATTTTTTTTCCTAAGTAATTTCTCAGTGAAGTAATATTAAAAATGCTTTTTTTAGGAGGAGGGTTACTTGGTAGAGTGGAAGAACTTGGTATTAAACAGGTCAGCTGTGACCTTAATAATAAAGGGTAATGTTAACTATGTATTACTATGAGCCTATTGGCTCTGTTTTTCTGGAGAACGCTAATACAGACTTAGTACCAAGAGTTTTTTTCATAGGTTTTAGATATTTTTCTGTTTTACAGAATTTTAAGATGAGTTTCCTGAATTGGTTCTTAGGTTTTCCAGAGCTGACTCTTAAATCTTAGATTTAAGACATTTTAAATCTTAGATTTAAAGACATTAATCCTTCTTTTTCCAGTAGGAAAGAGAGCCCTGATAGTCCATGGAGCAATCTATCTATACAAGTATGTAAATATCACGAGTAGACACTCCTAATCAACTTTTTATAAGAAGTAAAGGACCCAGTGACTATATATGATACTTTTGGACATTTTGTTGAAACGTTGACTATAATGATATTGGTGAGTATATTCTAATCAATCCACTCTTCCTCCTTCTTCATGGTGTATACCTTTCAATGGGGGCAGTTTTTCTTTGTTGGCTCCTTGGTGGGATCAGGTGTTAGAAGTGCCTTTAGGACTGGAATCTTTCAGAAAGGGGCAGCTGGCTTGGTGTCTGGGGTCATGCATTTATGGTACCGAAGCAGCAAAGTTGCCAGGGTCCTGCTCCAGTTCCCCTGACATCTACTCTCAAGGCTTTTTGTGTTCTTTCCCACAAGAGATCTTGTGGGATCTCACTTTCTTTTCTTTGGAGAATCACAATGCCTGGCAAAGTCATGCAAGTCTGATGATGGATTTTAATCCTATTTGGAGTTCACTGATTTTTTTTTTTTTTAAAGTACAGTTCCATGTCATGATTTGCTGCTACAATGTTAATATTCTATCACGTGCTTGGTTTTCAGTACTAAAAACTCTGAACTACTGTTTTGTTTTTTTTTTAACAAGGACCGAACAAAATCTCATTTTATATACACATACAGTATGCATTTGCCCATGGTTACCAGGAGCCCTCTGCATATGAAGGCAAATAATTTGATGTTGAGGTAAAAAGGAACAAAGGCACTACATTCTTCTGTTTTGTTTGTACTGTTTTGGTGCATTTATTATTTTTAGAATCAATTTTCAGATTTTTTAAAAATTATTTTTATTAACATATAATGTATTATTTGCCCCAGGGGTACAGGTCTGTGAGTCACCAGGCTTACACATTTCATAGCACTCACCATAGCACATACCCTCCCCAGTGTCCATATATTTCATACTATTTTCCTTTTGATATATATATATTTTTTATTTTGCCTTTATGTGAATTACCTAAGTCTTTGTACTTTCCCTAGGATTTTGTTAAAGAAAATCATCTGAGGTCTTACACTTAATTTATAACTTTAAATTATATCTCCACAAAAATAAATACATTTAGCTTATTAGATTATCAGCATAATCTGCTGCAATATTATATTCATTTTTTAACACTACCCTCTTTATTTTCCACTTTATTTTTAAATTTTAATGTTGGGGTATTTTAGTATAAACATTGATAATAATTCCTATTTTTTATAGTCAAAGAATGAGATCAAAATTACTTTCACATTTTAGAATTTCTGGTCTATTTTTGGCCAAAGTAGGGATAATTTTCCCCTCAAATATCACATAGGTATTTATAAGAGAGTGTAAAATCTTTGATTGGTACATATCAATTCAAATATTTATTTTATTTATACAACATTAAATGTATATTTTTAATATCTGTGTCTTTCCCATTATAATTTGAATTCTTAACTTTTACTTTACATATTTTGATATTACATTACTTAATGTACAAGGATTTAATACTATTTGGTTTGCACCACTGAATGCTAATGTTAGAATTATAAAACAATCCTATTCATTTTAGCTAATACTTTTTGCCTTAAATTCATCTTAGTTTGCTATATCCATTTCCATGTGCAATTCCTTTCTGTTTGTCCATGCATGATAAACTTTTACCCATTCTTTTACTTGAAGTCTTTCCATGTCATTTTCACGAGATGTTTTAAAATTTGATTTAGTTTTGTCATTGTTCCTGAGAATATTTCCTTCCTAACAGGAATTCCTAAAAGCAATTTCCGATACTGTTATTACTGTTACATGTTGCCTTAATTCTGTCATTTTGTTTTATATTCTCAGTTTTGTTTTTTATGTTTCTTTTTTGTTGACTTTACAATCCTTTATTAATACTAAATTTTATGGTAATTATTTACAGTAGTATTAATATAATAACATAAAATACAATATGGATGCTAATAAGAAAGAACATTCCATGAACAAGAATTAATTTTGCAAAAACACATTGGTTGGACTTGGATAGAGAAAATTTAATAAAGGATTATTGGTTTTTATATCTATCTTAGAAAACAAGTCAAATATTATTTTGAAAAGTATAAAAACCCACTAGTAGAATTAAAAAAAGAATAATTACCTTTCATATCAACTTTCAAAGCAAGCATATAGACTCTACATGTAAATGACAAGAAGTAAAGGCAACAAAAAAGAAACATAAAAAACAAAACTGAGAATATAAAACTGATATTCTTTCATAGAGATGTAGCCATGTTTTATATTAATTTCGATCTATATTTTATTAAGCTTAAATATTCAGTGTGGCTTTTTTTCCCCACAAGTGTACTTTGGTGGCACAGTTTTTGAAACTTTACATAATTGAAAGTATCTGTTGTTGTCATATATGAAAGAATTTTAGTTACATAGAATTATGGAGAAACTACATTTTTCTTCCAAAATTCACTAGAAAGTGCTAATATTATCATTTGTTATATGCTTTTTTAATTTATTTATTGATGGTAAGAATATAACCTGATATTTACACTCTTAAATTCTGAAGTACACAAACCTATTATTAAAGGGACTATATTGTATAGTGTATCTCTAGAGCTGGTTCATTTAGCACAACAGGAAGTTTATACCCATTTAACAACAAGTTGTTTTCCCCCCACCCACTAGTTCCTGGCAACCACCATTCCTCTCTGGTCTTACAAATTTGACTCTTGGATATCTCACTTAGGGGTACTCATTCAGTATTCTTCAATGACTGGTTTATTTCATTTTGCATAAGGTCATTCAAGTTCATCCAAGTTATCACAAATGACAGAATTTACTTATTTTAAAAAGACTGAATAATATTCAGGGGTGTCTGGGTGGTTCAGTGGTTTAAGCCTCTGCTTTTAGCTCAGGTCGTGATCTCAGGGTCCTGCGATCTAGCCTCATGTCTGACTCTCTGCTTAGTGGGAAGCCTGCTTTTCCCCTCCTCTCTCTGCCAGCCTCTCTGCCTACTTGTGATCTCTCTCTCTCTGTCAAATAAATAAAAATCTTAAAAAAGAAAAGAAAAAAATTTGAATAATATTCAAATGCATGTATATACCACACATCTTTAGTCATTCATCTGCTTTTGAACACTTGAATTGTTTCCATATCTTAACTATAACACTGCAATGAAATGGGAATGCAAATCTTTCTTTGAGATTCTGATTTCAATTATTTTAGATATGTACCTAGAAGCGGGACTGTTGAATGATACGCTAATTCTATTTTTAATTCTTTGAGGAAACTCCATGACGTTTTCCACAGCTGCTATATTATTTTACATTTCTACCAACAGTGTAAAAGGGGATAAATTTCCCCACATCCTCTCCAAAAGGACAAAAGACAAAAGACCTTTGTCTTTTGTTTGTTTGGTTTGTCTGTTTATTTATTTATTTAATAGCTAGCATAGCAGGTTTGAATTATATGTCATGGTCATTTTGATTGGCATTTCCTTGATGATTACTGATAATGAGCAACTTTTATCTTATATCTGTTGGCCGTTTCTCTATTGTATATATAGATGTTCTTTAGAGAATTATCTATTAAAGTACTTTGCTCATTTTTAAATTTTACATTTTATTTTTAAATTTTAATTCCAGTTAATTAGCATACAGTGTTATATTAGTTTCAGGTGTAATATAATGATCCAATAATTCTGTATACTATGCAGTGCTCATCATGATAAGTGCATTCTTAATCTCCTTCCTTTGTCCATTTTCGAATGGACAATGTATAATGCTAGTATATTGCTAATGTATATAGCTAGTGAGCTGTAGTTCAATCAGCATTTCCCACTATTGGCAACTTTAGTTACTGCTTTCCTACTACTATATTACCAAATCTAATCCTAAATTAGCTATAACTGTTACATGAAAGGCAACAGCTTCCTGTCACATTAGGGCCTGAAAATGTTCCTTTCCCGAGTATTTTTTTGTGGGGAAGGTGCATATCTGTTCATCCCTATCAGGGACAAATGTACAGAACATCTCAAGTATGGGAATGGTGCCCTATTTCAAACAAGCTTTTGAGGTAAGGGGTTAGATCTTTCTTCAAAGATCAAGTGTGCATGGGAGGGGCCAATTTTTACTCAGATGTGAGTGTGAACAAATGAATGAGAGGATGTGTTGGGAGAGGCATAAGGCTAGGGTTGAAGGGTCCACCCAAGGGCTTAAAAAAAGTGGCTTTGCTATTTAAATGTCTGACATCCCCTCTTGATGACTATTCAGTTTTTAGTATTGGCCATATAGTTGGTAACGGGGACAGAATCTAAGCATAAGCAGTTAATTCCTATGGCCCCCAGTATAATATGCTAATTCACAGGAGGTACTAAAAGTGTGTGTGTGTGTGTGTGTGTGTGTGTGTTTTCTTAAATGGCCATGAATTCCAAGATGTTTGGAGCAATTTAGTTTACCTTCTGATGTAGTTCTGACTTGTGAGTTATTCTTTTAACAATAATAACAAATAGCAATAGTCCATGAACCATGCATTGTGTGCATGTTTGTATGTGTGTGCATTTGTTATTTTGTAGGAAGAATACTAGTCAGAAACTGGTTTAGATAGGTGTGTAGAGGTTATCAGTTCTAATTGATCAACATGACTTATTATCAGAAATGAAAAAATATAAAAGTCACATGTGATTTTTATGTTTCTGGGTGGGTTCCTGAAAGGATGGGGCACCATTAAATATCATATAATGAGTCAGGAAAGGAAGTCGAGTTTACAGATAATGACAGTCTAGACTTGTAGCACTATGCCAATTATTACTTCCAAAGAATTTCTCTTAATCATCCTCCTGTAACAAATTCATCAAAATAACCATTTTCTCTGCAAAATATTTTAACAAATACTCAATTACCACTAAAAGTATGTGACTAACAGATTACTCTCCAGGACACCTGCATACTTCTCCTACTAGGTGAGCCAAATAAGCAGCTTCAAGTGAGAGTAAGAAGTTGTATTTGTTACCAGCCCCACTCCTGCCACTTTTTAAGAAGATTTATGTATCTATTTGAGTGAAAGAGAAGAAAGAGTGCATGTGCACACCCATAAGCAGGGGGAGGGGCAGAGGGAAAAGGAGATACATACTCAAGAAGACTCCCCACTGAGCACAAAGCTGAATCCAATGAAGGGCTCAATCCCAGGACTTTGAGATCATAACCTGAGTAGAAATTATGAGTCAAACCTCAAGGAACTGAGCCACGCAGGCACCCTTACTCCTATAACTTTCATCACTATTAAGTAATACATTAAAATACTGGTGAAGCAATAAAAAATTTGTTCTATATAAATAAATTATTTGGAGAGACTAAATGAAATTAAGGAACTAAAAATGCTAGGGAATAAGTTGTGACAGTATTAAAAATGTTGAAATTTCTGCATTTAGATTTATTTTATATTGTAGTGTCATTTTAAAGAATTAAAATGAAACTAAATAAGATCTACAGAAGAAAACAGACCAAACTCCAATTAAAACCATATTCAATGAAAAGATCTTGGTCTTATAGAAAAAGATGTATGAATAAATATGCATTTATGTATTTTAATTAAAAATGTTTGTTTTATGTATAATTCATGTATAATTCCTCATCTATCCAATTTTTAATGGGCCAAGTACTGTACTTGATTGCAGCGAATAAGAGGTCTTCCATGTAATTAATTAGTTTTGTTTGAGGAAATTTCTGCCCAAACTCATTATGCCTCAGAGAAGACTTATTCTTTTTTTGCCATATCCAATTGTGTTATCCATGTGGAGAAGGTTTCTAAACTATGAACTGTCTTTCTGTAAGTCATATTCTACCATGGAGAATGTTTGCAAAAAGAAGGCTGTATACTTATTCCTAACTTCCCTCTGTCCCCCAATTGGTCACCACCATCTGCCGTGTTGTTTTTAACAGCTTTGGAACAAAATTGCAAGAAATAACATTGAAATCAAAAACATCTCTCTGAATATCAATGTTGAGATTGGCTAGCAATATTGAATGTTGTTGGTGAATTGTCATCTGTAAAATGAAATCTAACTTCTTGATCTGAACTGTTTTTGATTTGAAATCTCCCATTTTTAAATGAGTGTTTTTGTCCTCACACATTCATTAGTTATTATCTTGGCTCCTAAAGGGATGTAACTAAAGGGAAAACAAAACCTCAAAATATATTGTTTGTTGTGTCTGGACATGAAATTAAACATTTTCTGGTAATCCTGCTTTAAAAGATAATACTTTCCAAACTTCTAAAGTAATTTATAAATAATGTATTTCATTTTTAAAATCTCAATTTCAATTTTTAAAGACAAATAAAAATTTATCTTTCATAGAATCAGAACAGCTTAGAGCTTGAAAGATCTTATATTTTGAAGCATATTTTAGATATACTGAAAGCTCAGATCTTAAGTGCATCATTTAATCAGGTTTCATGAATGATATAAGGACATATAACACTTCTCAGGCCTCTTCCTAGACAATCTTCTTTCTAGAAAACCAAAGATAATTTCCTTTACCATAGGCTTATTTTGCCTTTTCTTCAATTTCATATTAATGGAAAATACAGCATGTATTTTTTGTGTCCTATTTCACTCAGTATAATAGTTTAAAGGTACATCCATGGTTGGTTATTTATCAAATGTCTTTCCTTTTTATGACTAGATATCCAACATCCACCATTTTTTCCTCCATTTTCATGTTGATGGACATTTGAGATCTTTCATTGTTAGGGCTAGTATGAATACAGTTTTATGTACATTTTGTATAGATATATGCTTTCTTTCTTGTAGACACGGGCTTTTCTTTCTTTGACTATATACTTGGAAGCAGAATTTCTAGGTAACAAGGCATAGGTATATTTAAATTTTTAAGAAAATGGTAATTAGTTTTCCAAAGTGCTTGTATCTTAGGCAGAATAAAGCCCACCTAAAGCTATCTAAAACCTACTCCTCGGAACTTGTGAATAAGTACTCTATAGGCAAATATAATTTTACCACTGTGATTAGATTAAGTATCTTGAGATGGGGGGATGATTCAGTGTTATCCAGGTGGTCCCAACATAATCATTCATTCCTAAAAGTGGAAGATGGTGGCAGAGAGTGGGTTGAAAACATGACAATGGAAAGAGAGGGAGGAGAGATTAGAAGTCTGGGAAAAACTTGACCTGCTTTCATCAGATTTGAGATGGAGGAAGGAGTCCACAAGCCAAAGAATGTGAGCAGCTTCTAGAATTTAAGAATAGGTCTCAGTTCATAACCAGCAAGGAAATGATGACCTCAGTCATAAACCACAAGAGACAGAATTACTCCAACAACCTAAATAAAAAAATGGAATAGATTCTCATGTTGGCCCTCCAGAAACTAACACAGTCCTGCTAAAAACATCAAACTTCTGACCTATAAAACTGCAAGATAATACACTTGTGTTATTTTAATCCACTAACTGTGTAGTAATTTGTTACAGCAGTAGTAAAAGAACAGACCATTTTCAAAATTCCACTAGCAATATATAAAAGGTCCAATTGTTACAGATTTGCTCCAACATTTGGTCGTGTCCTTCTACTTCATTTTAGCTGCTCTAGTGAATGTATACAGGTATAACTTTTGATTTAATTAGCATTTTCCTTGTATCTAATAATGTTGATAATATTTTCATGTGCTTATTTGTCATTTATCTTTTTTGTGCAGTATGTGTTTTAACATTTTTGCTATATGTTAGATGATTCATATTTTTATTATTGAAGTGTAGTTCTGTAAATTCTGTGGATTCAAGTTTTTTATCATTACATGTTTATAAAACTTCTTCCCAGGTTCTGGATTATCTTTCATTTCTATAACAGAATCTTTAGGAGAGTAGTGTCAAATAAAAACAAATCCATATATGGTATTAGTCTTTCTCTGACTGACTGACTTCTCTTGCTTAGCATACTACTCTCTAGCTCCATCCATGTCATTGCAAGATTTCATTCTTTTTTATGGCTTACTATATAAGATATTATATATATATATATAGATATATATATATATATATATATATATAGAGAGAGAGAGAGAGAGAGAGAGAAAGTGAGGGAAGGGAGGTCAATGAGAAGAAATGTATAGTAGTACCTAACCAGGAATGTGTCTTGCTGTGAGCAACCAATTCTTGGGATAAACTGATGTGGTGCTATGCTCTCTTTTTAATGTTTTCTCAACCGCAAACAGAGTTCAGGTGCATGTGAGGAGCAGAAAGTCTGGCTAAAGTTTAGTTAGACAAAGCTGAGGGTAAGAAATGCCAAATTATGAACACGTATATAGAATTTTAAAAAATATTAAGAGATCCAAATGATTCATTTTTCTTTTATCAATAATGCAACTTTTGTCCTTTCCAAGAAATCTCTGTATACCCCAACTTAGTGAGGCATCCTCCTAAATTCACTTCTAGTAGATTTACTGTTTTATTTTTTATATTTAGGTCTATAATTCATTTCATACTGATGACTTGAATGGCTAGTTGGAGGTCAAGTTTCCCTTTCTCTATCATCATTTTTTTCTATCATCATTTTTTGTTTTTGTATCATCATTTTTTGAAGATACGTATCTTTCATCTTTGAATTTTTTTGGAAATCTTGTCAAAAACTCTGACCATATTTGTTTGGACTCTTTATTCTGTTGTATTGACTTTTTTTCCCTATGCTTTCACCTATATTGCAAAGGCTCTATTACCGTAGCTTTAAAATAAGTCTTGATGTCAGTTAGTGTTACTCCTATAAACATTTTTTTTTTCAATTTCAAGATAATTTTAGCTAGTCTAGGTTCTTTGCCTCTGCAAAGAAATTTTCAAATGAGCTTGTAAGTTTCTTCAAAATACTTGCTGAGGTTTTATTATATTTGCACTAAATCTATAGATGAATTTAAGGAAATTAGTCCTTTCATCACACTGAATATTTTGATCAAAGGTCTATTGCACATATCTCATAATTCATTTAGATCTTGTTTTGGTTTTGTTCACAATTGTAGGAAGCAAACATTCATTGTTTTGTGATAGTCTGTACCAGTTTTAGATTTTTGCACAGACACCATTCATCTGATTGATGAAGTTTTTTTCCATTCATGTTTACTTAAATTTTATATCATTAATATGTATTGTTTCTTGACAAATGATTTCTCTGCTAAATTTAAAATTATACATATTTTCTTCTTTCACCTCTTATGTGGTAACTAAAATATATTTTCTTTCATATATAAACTAACCTTGAATTTCTGTAGTAAACCTACTTGATCACAGTGTTCGTCCTTTTTTATATATTGCTAAATCTGATTTGCTAATATTATGTACTCACAAAGGTATTGGTTTGTAATTTTCTTGTATTGTAATGCCTTTATTTGTTTTGGCATCAGCATGAATAACTCAATAAAATGAGTTGAGGATTACTCTCTTCTCATTTGGCATTGTATTGTTTTCACATGCTTCATGGAATTAACCAGTAAAGCCTAATGATATTTTTGTGGATTTGTTAAACTAAAAATTCATTACTTTTCCTGGCACTGTTTCTAGTGACAGTTTTCTTTTTTTCTTTTTCTTTCGCAGTTTTAAAAACTTTATTTTTATTTTAATTCCAGTATAGTTAACATACATTGTTATATTAGCTTCAGATGTATAATCTAGCGATTTAACAATTCTATTCATTATTCAGTGCTAATGATGATAAGTATTCTTTAATCCCCATTCCCTATTTCACCCACCCCCCCCCATCTGTACTCTGGTAACCATCTCTTTGTTCTCTATAGTTAAGAGTCTATTTCTTGGTCTCTCACTCTCTTCTATTTTTTATTTGTTCATTTGTATTATTTCTTAAATTCCACATATTAGTGAAATCATGTGGTATTTGTCTTTCTCTGAGATATTTCATTTATTATTATATTCTCTAATCCATCTATATTGTTGCAAATGACAAGATTTTATTCTTTGTTATGGCTGGATAATATTCCATTATATGTATATATGTGTATATATTCCATTACATATATATATTACATTATATACATTTCATTATATATTTTTATATATATTTTAATGTGTGTATATATATACATAATATATAAAAATATATATAATGTGTACATATATACACATATATATACACACACAAGGCGTTTCTTCTTTAAGCATTCATCTATCAATGGACACCTGAGCTGCTTTCCATAATTTGGCTACTGTAAATAATGCTGCCATAAATATAGGGGTGCTTACATCCTCTCAAATTAGTGCTTCTGTATTCTTTGGATAAATACCCAGTAGTACAATTACTAGATCATTCTATATTTAATTTTTTTAGAAATCTCCCTACTGTCTTCCACAGTGGCTACATCAGTTTGCATTCCCACCAACAGTGAATGAGGGTTCCTTTTCCTCCACTACCTCACCAACACTTATTTCTTGTGTTGTTTCTTTTGGCCATTCTAAAATAGGTATATGGTGATATCTCATAGTTTTGATGTGTATTTCTCTGATGATGAGTGATACTGACATCTTTTCATGTGTCTGTTGGCCTTCTGGATGTCTTCTTTGGAGAAATATCTGTTCATGTCTTCTGCCCATTTTTAAATTGGATTATTTCTTTTTTGGGTGTTGAGTTGTATAAGATCTTTGTATATTTTTAATTCTAACACTTTATGGGATATGCCATTTGCAAATATCTTCTCCAATTCAGTAGATTGTCTTTTAATTTTGTTGATTGTTTCCTCTGCTGTGGAGAAACTTTTTATTTTGATTTAGTTCATTTTTGCTTTTGTTTTCCTTGCCTCATAAGATAAACTTAGAAAAATGTTGTTATGGCTGATGTCAGAGAAATTAGTCTGTGTTCTCTTCAAAAATTTTTATGGTTTCAGGCGCACATTTAGGTCAGGTCTTTAATCTATTTTGAGATTATTTTTGTGCATGGCATAAGAAAGTGGTCCAGTTTCATTTTTTGCATGTAGCTATGCAGTTTTCCCAATACTATTTGTTGAAGTTACTGTCGTTTTGCCATTGTATATTCTTGCTTCTTTTGTCAAACATTAATTGCCCATGTAATCATGGGTTTGTTTCTGGGTCATCCTGTTCCATTAAGCTATGTGTCTATTTTTCTGCCAGTACTGTACTGTTTTGATTACTATACCTTCGCAGTATAACTTGAATTTGGGAACTGTGATACTACCAGTTTTTTATGTTCTTGTTTTTTTGCAAGATTATTTTGGCTCTTCAGGGTTGTTTGTGGTTCCAAATAAATATTAGGATTACTTGTTCTAGTTCTTCGAAAAAATGCTGCTGGTATTTTGATAGTGATTGCATTAAGTCTATAGATTGCTTTGGGCAGTATAGACATTTTAACAGTATTTGTTCTTCCAATGCATGAGTGTGGAATGCTTTTCCATTTCTTTGTGTTGTCTTCACTGTCTTTCATCAGTGTTTTATAGTTTTCAGAATACAGATCTTCCACCTCTTTGATTAAGTTTATTCCTAGGTATTTTATTATTTTTAGTGCACTTATAAATAAGGTTACTTCCTTCCTTTCTCTTTCTGGTGCTTCATTTTTGGTGTATAGAAATACAGTTCTGTGCATTGATTTTGTATCCTGTAAGCTTACTGAATTCACTTACTGGTTCTAACAGTTTTTTGGTAGATTCTTTATTATTTTTAATACATAGTATTATATTATCTGCAAATAGTGAAAGTTTTACTTTTTTCCCTACCAATATGCATGTCTTTTATTCCTTTTTCTTCTCTGATTGCTGTGACTAAGATTTTAGTACTATAAAAGTGATGACAGTTGGCATCCTTGTCTTATTCCTGATGCTAGGGGAAAGCTCTCAATTTTTCCCCATTGAGTATGATGTTGGCTGTGGGTTTTTCATATTAGGCCTTTTTTATGTTGAGGTATGTTCCTTGTATACTAACTTTGTTGAGAGTTTTAATCATAAATTCATGTTGTACTTTCTTAAATGTTTTTTCTGCAACTGTTGAAAGGATCATATAGTTTTTATCCTTACTCTTGTTGATGTGATGTATCACATTGATTGATCTGCAAATTTTAAACCATCCTTCATCTCAGGAATAAATCCCACTTGGTTGTGATGAATTATTTTTTTAATGTATTGTTGGATTTAGTTTGCTAAAATTTTGTGAGAATTCTTATATTTGTGTTCTTTAGAGAAACTGGCCTATTGTTCTCTTTTTTGTGGTGTCTACATCTAGTTTGGGTATTGGGGCAATGTTGGCATCATAAAATGAGTTTGGGAGTTTTCCTTCCTTTTCTAGTTTTTGGAATAGTTTGGGAAGGATAGGTATTAAATCTTCTTTAAATGTTTGGTAGAAAATGCTTGTGAAGCCATCTGCTCCTGGATTTTTGTTTGTTGGGAGTTTTTTGATTTTGATTACTAGTTCAATTTCATTGCCGTAATCTGTTCAAATTCTTTATTTCTTCCTTATTCCATTTTGGGAGGTTACATGTTTCTAGGAATTTATCCATTTCTTCTAGGTTGTCCAATTTGCTGGCATGTACTTTTTCATAAGAGTCTCTAATAATCTTTTGTATTTCTGTGGTGTCAGTTGTTATTTCTCCTCTTTCACTTCTTTGAGTCCTCTCCTTTTTTCCCCTGCCAGCCTAGCATTTTGTTTATTAGTTTTGTCGATCTTCTCAAGGAGCCTGCTCTTGCTGTCATGGACCTGTTCAACATTTTTTTTTAGTTTCTATTTTCTTTATTTTTGCTCTAATCCTTATTATTTCCTTCCTTCTGCTGGTTTGGGATTTTGTCTTTTTTTTTTTTCTAGCTTCTGTAGGCATAATGTTAGGTTGTTTATTTGAGGCTTTTCTTGCTTCTGAGGTAGGCCTATATTGCTATAGACTTCCTTCACAGAACTACTTTTGTTATATCCCAAAGATTTTGGACCATTGTGTTTTTATTTTCATTTGTCTCTATGAATTTTTTAATTTCCTCTGATCTTCTTGATTGATTCATTCATTGACTAGTAACACGTTTAACCTCCATGTATTTGTGCTCTTTCCAAATTTTTTCTTGTGATTGATTTGTAGTTTCATAGCATTATGATCAGAAAAGATGCATGGAATGGCTTCAATCTTTTTGAACTTGTTGAGACTTGTTTTGTGGCCTAATATGTAATCTATTCTCAGAATGTTCCCTGTACACTTGAAAAGAATGTGTATTCTGCTATATTGGGATACAATGTTCTGCTTATATCTGTTAAATCCATCTGCTCCAATGTGTCATTCAAACTCAGTTTTCTTGTTGATTTTCTGTGTGGATAGATGATCTTTCCATTGATGCAAGTATTAAAGTCCCCTACTATTATTATATTACTATTGATTATTTCCTTTATGTTTGTAACCAACTTCTTCATGTATATGGCTGCACCCATCTTGTGTGCATAAATATTTACAGTCTTATATCTTCTTCTTGGATGGTTCTCTTAATGATTATATAGTATTTTTCTTTGTCTCTTGTTACAGTCTTTGTTTTGAAGTCTATTTGTCCAATAAAAGTATTGCTACACTGGATTTCTTTTCATACTCATTTGCATGAAAAATTCTCCATCCCTTGATTTTCTTTTTTTTTTTTAAATATT